>NC_045157.1:25066549-25422174 GCF_900700415.2 Clupea harengus
GTTTATTTTCATCATTTAATAAAATGCAGTGAATGAACAGAAGATGAATCTAAATCAAATCAATATTTGGTGTGGCCACCCTTTGCCTTCAAAACAGCATCAATTCTTCTAGGTACACTTGCACACAGTTTTTGGAGGAACTCGGCCGGTAGGTTGTTCCAAACATCTTGGAGAACTAACCACAGATCTTCTGTGGATTTAGGGTTCCTCAAATCCTTCTCTCTCTTCATGTAATCCCAGACAGACTCGATGACTTACAGCATTTTTTCACTTTTACCTTTGCATCAAAATAATGCAAATGTAAGTGGCAGTTGCAAAATGCACTGTCATATTGCATGACCAATTTGTACACTGTGGTGTCACGACTATTTACCTCAGATAATTGTATGCACCAATCTTCATGTAATCCCAGACAGACTCGATGATTTACAGCATTTTTTCACACCTGCCTAAAACTTTTGCACAGTACTGTAATCTGTAATTGTTATGATGCACACTGCATTGTTTCTGTCTATTCAATTAATGTTAGTACAGATCTGAAATGTTACTTTTCCCAGACTCCGGCCTGACAAGGAGGAAAGCACATATTTTTCGTTTTAGTATTTATTAGGTTCAGAGTTTATTATTTGTATGACGCTGACGCGAAATAAAGGCATCACATTAATCACTATTTACGTCATTATTACGAGTTTCTTCATTTCTAACCTAGATCAGGCAGTGTCTGTGAACACAAAAATTGGTGATATAGACTTTGAGGTCCCTGGTCATCCCAGTGTTTGAAGTGAAATGGGATAATGAGCAACAACTTGGGTAATTGCTGATATTGATATTAACAGTCGTTCAGAAGACTGAGCCTATGTCGGGATTCGGACTGAGGACCTTCGATGTATCATGATATGGGGTGAATCCCAAATTCACCTAGTCAAACTGTTGTAAACGTATTTGTTGTAGTGCCACATTTTGGCCATTTAAGTGCAAGAAATGTCAGTTTTGGTTTTGTATACAATGTCTATCAGTGTGACTATCAGAAACTAGTGTCCAGGTGGGAGTATTGCACCAAACAGATTTACTCAGTTAGCTTCTAAAATTTGTACATGCGCTACACAAAGGTCAAGTGTGTGCTGGTGCCTGCCTGATAAAGGCATTGCTTGGGCATGCCTTCACAGTTGTCAGGATGAGGAAAGGGGGGACGAGGGGAGAAGGGCCGGACTCCCCCACTGTAGTGGTTGGGTCCGGGTTCCCCCGCACCTGTGGACGGGTCCAATTGGGACTGATTGGACCAAATTAGCCCCTGGACTGCCCTGTTAAAAGGTGCACCTCATTGTTGAGGGAGAGACAGACTGAACAGGCTGGAAAGAAGCTGAGACAAGGTACTAGACAAAACCTGTGTGACACAGTTGGACCTTGTCTGTTTTATAGCTTTAGTTTTGTTCAGCGTATGTTTCTGTGGTTTTTTTGGGGTTGTGATTACCCTGGTTTTTGTTTCTATGTTTTTGGGGTTCGAGTCCCTGGTTTTTGTATATATGTTTTTGGGGTTTAAGTCCCTGTGTTTTGTTAATAAATATATAGCTATTTTTATACGGAAGCCACTGTCTCCTGCGCTGTGTTTGTTCCTGCCTACCTGCAACCACGTTCCAGCAGCCTACATCCCACACCGGCTCGGGTCATTCTCACAATGTGGCTTACTACTCCCCAAAACCCTCATATATCAGTACTGGTGTCATGGACTTCAGGAGATGACGGTTTATTTGTTGAGCCAAGGGAACAGGGAAATAACAGGGGTTAAACAAAGACATCGGGATACAAAAACACAATAGATTTAAACACAGATGATACTGTCCTGAACAGACAAAGCACAAAATATACTGTTCGAAACGGGACAAAACAAAAGATCACGTGAGGCCGAAGCGCTGCACAGAAGTATTGGGTGCAGGGGCGTGAGAGAACCACACTGTGGCAGCGTCTGGGAAGGCGGCAGGAGCAGCGGCGCCGTGGACTGCGGCGGTTGGAGCAGCGGCTGCAGGAGCAGCAACACGATCAGCGGAAGCGCCTGCAGGAGTGGTTGCAGGATCGGCGGAGCAGCAGCAGGCTATGTCTATGGCAGCAGCAGCCGCGGCGGTGGATTTGTAGTCCGTAGTGAAACGAGGTCCGTGATGGAAGTGAGGAGTTTATATAGTGGCCGTAGCAGGATTCAGCGCAGACGTGACCCCTTGGGCCTTTACAGTAAAAACACTGAACCAGATCTCCATTATTGACTTAAAAGTATACCATTTGGCATTATTATAGCTAAATTACATTATTTAAAACAAATTAAAATGTTCATTATTGTCAAATGTGAACTTACTGCTTCTTCATTAAGGCTGGAGGTCTGCTCTTTTCCCCCTTGAAAGGAGCCTTTCAAGCATATTAACCCATGACAGAGGAGGTCTATAAGAATCTAATTTAGCCTATACATTTGTAATGAATAACATAATATGCCGTTGCAGGTTTATTGAAGGGAATGTTTTTTGCAATAAAGTTGTTATTGTAACTTTCCGTTTCTGTTCTGAAATTATGTGTCCAGGCAACAAATTAGGCTATTTAGTCTGAGCAGAGACTTATTGGCCTAAACCTTATCTGGGTATATACGGACATAACACAAAATAATTAAATAGAAGACTATGAAAGGATTCATTTTCTCAACCATTTTATTTTCAAGGGGCTTACAATGATTCAAGAGCTATAGTATGCACACTGCTTGTCAATGTCAATTTCTTTGTCAATGTCATTTTCTTTAACTGATAAATAAAAGGGTGGGCAGGATTTCACCGTACGGAGACCAAAACTAAAGCGTAGCAAGGGGTTTTCTCTAACATACTCTTCGCCAAAACTCAGTCTGTTTGGATTCTCAGCTGGCTTTGTTTGTAATTTCTAAATCGACACATTTCTATGCTTGTTTCATAGTTTGTTTGAAAAAAAAAAAAAAAAAGCCTTTCTCGAGCTCCAATCACGTTCCCACAGGCGCCATGCCTGTTACTGTAGCCGACACTCACTTACCCTGGTCTTAAAATCTATTTATTTTGACAGTCAAAAAAATGTATTATGAATTTCTAATGTTTTTTCGTACAAAACATAAGATACATTCTGCCATGATACCATATTGCTCGGTTGGCCTGGTACCTACAAAGACAATTCAGTTCTCATTATCTATGTTTTTTCTAAAAAGCCATGTTATGAGGATTTCATTTCACTCTGATATCAAGGGGGCACAATCTTCTCATCCATACAAATTGAAGTTCATCAGTAGGCGATTATTGTAAGCCTATTGTTTATGACTCAGTTGAGACCTTAGATGCCCTGATGCCCACAAAGACGACTCAGGTTTTGTTATCTATACATTTTCTAAAAGGCAATGTTATGAGGATTTAATTTCTTCCAAATATCAATGGGGCATAATTTGTTGTTTTCCCAGCCACGCAATTTTAATGTATTCAGTAGGCCATTACTACCATGGCCTGGTAGCCTACCTACAAAGACCTCATTATGTTGGGCCGCAAGTTTCCTACTTATGAGGATTTCAATTCACCTTGTTGAAGGTGTTTCAATTGTTTTCTCAGCCAAGCAAGTGCAATGAAGTTAAAAAATGTTGTCTTTTAGGCAAAACTTTCTATATGTCATATCACAGACACAAGTAACCTTTTTTCAGCTGAACAACTCTAAAAACTCTCTCTATATATTAAAAAGACATTACAGGTTTATTTCCCAGCTTAGCTTGTATTTTTCAACTTTCACCTTTAGTGTTTTTGGGAGCATAGATAGTCTATGAAATTAGTGTGTTTTTTGATCGGTATTCGTTTTACGAGTTCTGACTTTTATTTTGAAAAAGAAAAGAGGCCATATTAAAAGGTTCGTGTAGCTGGCTACCACACGCAGTTACGTTAACCGAATAACTCCCCACGAAACATAAGATGGCTTGTGTTGAAGATGATTTGTTTGGCACTATTTTTATGGCTGATGACCGGTAGGACCTATATTCATTCTGTTGTTCTTCAGACTGCTTTAATAACATACCCCGAATGTATTTTAACGTAGCCCAACACAAGCCGTTGGAACTTGCAAATTGGATGATTTCATAGAGGTTCACGCCCACAGATGAAAGTGGATGTAACTGAAAATGTTTGTGGCAGCTACATAGACCCCCCAAAATATGTTAGCTATTTGACATGGTAATTGGATTCAAATAACGACTGCACGCAAGGCTTTACTGGATCTTACTGCGGTGCCATATGACTTCACACGTTGACATCAGACAAGCTATTTTAATAGTGTTACGTTGCCGACACGACATACTCCCCGTGTTCCTTGTTGTTTACAGTTAATAGGCTACAGTTCAGATTCCTCTGTCCATTTTTTATAACTATGATATGATAGAACTGACTAAATTAATCATAGCGTTCATTTAATGAATCATTGTTGAGATACATTCCATAGGTCGGCATAGCAGGTCACATAAAGTCAGTGCAGCGTGTTTTCTTCACATTTTAAATCTTCAGCCTCACTATAGCATAAAACAATAAATGTATTGAGCGCCACTGTTGCAGAAATCATATATCACATCCAGGGATTTCTTACATTTTAAAACTATAGATTATTAGAGTCGACCGGAAGTTTGTAGTTTTTAGTGTTAGCATGTTAACACTTCCTGGTTCCAAAGAAAACATCCTTATGGAAAAATGAACGGGTTTTCGCAAAATCGGCGGAAATAAGGTTTGAGCGAGATTTAAAAAGTAGTTATCAGTTGGTCTTTTGCAACGATCTTTTGTCTTGTCTCGTAAAACATATGTTGCTCCCAAATATGCTATAGCAGAAAAAGAATGGACCACATTGTGTCACTTGCCTCAGACAACACGAGGGTATCCATGGTTACATGGACAAGTCTTACCTCACACCCCGCGGTTTCCTATGTCGCGAGAATTGGTACTTTTTGCTACTGAGCTCCCCCTAAAGTTGCGGAGTGTAGCTAACTTGTACACCACTGTCAAAAATACAAATTGCCCTTTGAGACCCCCCTAAAGGACTGTACACGTGTATTTGTTGACAAGCTAAAGAATATGGAACTGGCAAATAGACTGACAAGGTAGAGTAATATCACAAGATTTTATACAAATATGACTCTGCATAGCTTTATGTATTGTGACATCAGAGATGAACGCTTACATAACCAAAGAATAAATAAAAAAAAGAGTGACCAATTACAATTTTTGCTGAAATATTGCTCTCACATTCAGCCCATACACTTTGTTTTCTAAGCGTTTGAATGTGGAGTATGTGTAATCTAATAAAATGTTGGCGACACGCTAAATATACATTGGACAGTTTAATTTATTACAAGCTAACTGGTTTTCAAGGTTGCAAACTTCCCAGGCTTATTGGCATGAGATTAATCGATTTGGATGCTAGCCTGAGACAGGACAGGTCGATGACTTTGGGCCTCGCAAACTACAAATCTCTGTGAGACAAGGATGACACCAATAAGGTTACAGCCTACGTCTCATTCTTTCATAAATAACATTGGTAGGGATGTTTATGATGAGAAATTCTATTCAAATGGGTTAACATTGCATTTTAAATGGTGTATGATGCCATGGTGTCCATACCTCTGTACCGACATAGTTTGATATGTTTTTGTCTCTACTAGGTATCATATTCATGGCTATGATGAAGGTTTTGAAGAAGGCAAGCGACAGGGATGGCATGAGGGTCGAAACCATGGCAGGATTCATGGAGGCAAACTGTCAGCCGAGGCAAGTTTCTTATTAGCCATACTTGATGACCGTCTTGATGTGCTTTTTTTGTCACCTCATTAATGTGCTTTTATTGTCATGTCATCTACTGTCAATTTTCCCCTGTTGTGGGACATAGATAGTGTGAAAAGATATTTGAATTTTGTGATTCATCCCCTTCCTCCAATATGTGCCCCTAGATACAAGTGCCTCTACTATAACCTACATTGTGTAGACTAGCACAGTCCCGCACCAGACTTGAACTCATAACCTCGGACATGGGAGGTGGGCTTGCTAGCAAGGAGGCTAAAACCTATGGGTGCTAGCGTGTGTTGCTAGCACATCTTTTAAGGTGTCGGGGAGTGAGGTTTAATCACTGCACAGCACTGTACCTGCTGGCTAGCATTATATGGGGGATGGATAGATAGATGGAAAGAGTGGAAGGAGGCTCTGGAGAGAGAGAGAGAATGAGTGAAAGTGGGAAAGAAAAAAAAAGGGCATGGAGAGAAAGGAGATGGTTACAATGATCGATAGATAGAGTGGAAGATAGACATAGATATGACGTGGAAGAAAGGAGGAAAAAAGATGGAAGGGAGAAAAGAGAACTTGAAAGAGTGGGAATCGATGGACAGAGTAATAGAAAGAAAAGGGGGAAGCCGTATAGAGTGGATATACAGTTTTGTAGTTCCAAAATGTCCACTTACCCACGCACCTACCCACTCACTCACTCGCTTACTCACTATCTAGAAAAATCTACTGATTTCACTATGAAGGGGAATCAGATGTTAAAAACAAGAGAGAGATTTTGAACACTTCATTCCAAAACATTCCATTTGCAGTGGACTCTTTCCAAAACGTCAACATTTTAAAGTGTCAGGCAGGCATCTTTTAGGCATATCCAACCAGGGACTTACATGTAAACTAAAATTAAATTGTAATGCACTGGAGAAAGACTCTGTTCTGCTCTGTTGTAGTATACATCATTTGTACACTACAATTTGTGGCGTGTAGGGGAGTTTTATAGTGCTCTGCTTTTACTTCTTGCTGAAGAGGTTTCCAGGTGATATGTTGTGAAATGAGAAATGAGAGAATGTGTGAGAATGTGAAATGAAAACTATTCATTCTCAAAATCTTGTGTTACCTCTACCACTATGTTGTTTTGTGTTGATTGGCTGGAATTGTTTATCACTCGATCCCATGTACAGCTCCTGGACTGTATGAACACCAGAGGTTTTTTTAAGCAAACCCTTTTTTCTTTTCAGGTGTCATTCTACAGAGGTTTTGCATTGACATGGAAATACCTTCTTCAAATGAATATGGATTCCAAAGCAAGGTGAATGGGCCATCAAATATTTGAAAATATGTTCTTCTTTCTTTCTCTGCCCAGTATGTTCCCTCTCACCTTATATTGTACTTCTTGATAGGAAACCACTGAAGATATTGGAAGCACTTACTGGGATGATCCAAACATTTCCACTTGAGGACCCACAGAACCAGGAACTTGAAGAAAATATGAAGCAGATTCGGGCCAAATTTAGACAGGTGTGAATATTCATTTTCAAAAACATCTATTTCTTTCTCCCATTTTTGACCCATACCTCATCAAAGTGGTAATTGTGTAACATTTACGGTCACTCTCCTGTACAGATGTCACAAAGTATGCTTTCTGGGACAGAAGTTTATTTTGCATTTTCTTTCCATCCCCATTCACTATGCTCCCCTATTGCATTTACATTTACATTTAGTCATTTAGCAGACGCTTTTATCCAAAGCGACTTACATATGTGCGACTCTAGCAATACGGAGTTCTGTTCCAAAACTAGTAAGCTAACTACCTAAAAGGCATGCAAAAACCTTGCAAACCCCACCAACAGCCCAGCTGACACTGATATAGGCCTGCAACACACACACAAAGTGGTGTCTTTTGGCAGTTTTTTTTTGCGGATTAGCCTTGGCGGAACCGAGATAGCCTGTCCTCAATCATCGCGTTTATTTAAACTGGCTAATAGGACATTTGATCGACTTAGTTGAACCACGTACGAGGAATAGGGCCCTGGTCTTCCTTACAGTCCAAGTTTGTTTGTTTCAACAGAACTGACATTTAACACGTACACAAGGCAAATGTACCCAATACATACAAACATAAGCTGGTATATACAGGAGGACACATACAAAATGAATAGTGGGAGCAATGGGGAGAGAGCATTCAAGCATTGAAGAACAACTTAGTGGGTATACATTAGGATTAAGATAGTGTCAAGTCTTTCATTTGCAAAACACAGCTTACAGACTCGCATTTCCTTTAGCAAAATGTTCATGAATGTTCTTAAAATATGGGAATGAGCCCCAGGAGATGTGAGACTCAAAACTCTTCTCAAATAAGCGCTCCCAGAACATTCTTTAAAGGCAGGGTCACAGCACTTTACTGCTCCTGGGGCTGCATACTGTCCCATTGGAAAGTTTACATGATTACTTTCTTAATAGCTAAACCTGTTGTGATGGTACAAGACAATGACTTAAGGTTATTAGATAATAATTTAAATGTATTACTAATGGGTTGATAGCATTTAACATCACATGTAAGTAACTGTTCTGTGATTATGGATGTAGCTTAACCATAGTTAATTTGGTTTTCCTCAGGTTTGCTCTTTACTACACATCTCTACAGACTTCAATGGTTATGTCAATAGCCCGGGACAGCTGTCATTCTAAATGTGAGGTAGAGACACCATAACTGGAAAACTGGAGTGCAGCAGTAAACCAAGAGGACCAGAGGATTGTCGTAGCATCTGTTTTGGACGTCTACAACAACAACATCTTTTGACTTAAGCCTTAATAACCTTTTCTGTCATTTTGACAAAACTATGATCTGTGTTGGTAAAGAAAACAACATTTAGACAATAGGTAGTCATTTTGCCACATTGTGCAACCCAAGGACTGATCCCAAAATCCGACTCCTAGTAGGAGCCAGGTATACAGAATTAAATTATTGAGACAAGGAAATGTCTTTGATAATAACGCCTGTGAAATAAACTTTAATACATTTTTACATCGTCTTGCCATTGTCATTAATTTTCACCATGGCTATGAATTAGTTGTGCCAGAAAAGTTTTTTATAGTCATCACTTTGCATAAGCACTTTACAGCACAAAAAATGAATACTGCAGATAGGAAGATGTCCGCAATTCCCTGCACAGAGCTTAGGTGCATTGTGGGAAATGGCCACCCATAATGCTGAGGCTGTAGTCTTGTAGCAAACTATAGCAGTGTTCAGTCACATGGGCAACCCTCAGCCATCCAACAAGGAGACCCATGCTTAGGCACCAATAGCCAACCCACTCAAGTAGGGCTTTGTTGATGCAGAGAGAACATTCCACCCCCAGCTAGTCACCACCCCATCCCATCATCTGATTTTCCCTGCAAGTATGGAGGGCTTAGCACCCAAACCACCTGCTCCATCCCCACCCTCAGTCCCCACATTATCTCCCATGTCAAAACCCCCTCTCTACCTTCAGCAGCTTGCCCCACCATTACAGAGACTGAAGTATTTCACATATGAAACCCATGAACAATTTATCTTTAAATATGAGGTAATGTCAGCTACAGAAGTGGTTACATTGAGCCACCTAGCAGCTTGTAGAGGTTCGTCAGTAAAGCTGTGTAATGAAGTTATCCACCTGATCATGAGAAGAGAGATGTGTTAAGACTGTGGGACCTAATTCAGCTGTTAGGGTACCAATTACATGCCAGGAGGGGCATCAGGAGTCTGTCCAGTTTGGTCACTTCTTGAGTGCTGTCCCCAGTGCAGCTGCTCTGCCTGAACTGCCACTTCTCTCGTCTCGACAAAAGATAGGCAATACAGGATTCATGATCAGTTAAGATTCTTTGAGTACATGGCATCTGTACTATACAACAACAGAATGATCTGGCCTTATCAATATGCTGCATTGTCCTAGTGCAGTCCATGGTCAGCTCTTGCCTTAACTATTGGATCTACTTTTGCAAGACTACAAAAATATGTGGTCAAACCTTAGCAGATGTTCGTCAAACAGTAAAAGAAGGCAGATGTCACTCATCTGTACATTAGCCTCTACTGGCTCCCTGTGGCTGCTAACAATAAATAGTCACTAGTGCACACAGAGCCATCCGAGTGGGAACTACTGCAGAGGTGCTGGCCTTGAAGGAGTTCTACAAAATGCATCTAATAAAGAAAATAAAAAAACAAATCAGAAACGGATGGAAATGGTGTACTTGAAGAGGCAAATTAGAATGACAGATCTTGAAATAGGATTACTGGGATGCCGGTTAGAGGTGGGTGCATGGTCACAGGTGAATCATGTTAAATATTGGAATATAAAAATATGAATTGTTCCATTTGTATTTGCAGGAAATAAAGGATGACTGAAATGTGAATGATTTGTCTTTATTTGAGAGCTGGAGGTGGTGCTTACTCATGTCTTGTATTGCTCTTCTATCCAGTCTTCCTCATCGTTCATTTGTACAGCAGGGTTTCTCTCTGATTGTGGCTATATTATGGAGAACACATGAACCATGGACACTGGAACCAGGCTTTGAGAATGCCTATGGTCATCTCAACCTGGGCTCTAGTCTTGCAGTGGGCCACATTGGACCTCTGTTGGGGCCCAGGCCCCGGGGACAGAGAGGGCTGGCACGGACACCCTCGGTCGCCAAGCACGTGGCCATAAAACTCTCCTGTAGTTATACAGTGGATACATGTTGAGGGTGTTAAAAGAGGGAAGCAAGGGAATGACAGGCCTATTTGTACAAAGCTTTACTTCCTATGTGCAAATCTGTTACTCAGGGTACACTCATGATACATTTGTGAGTCATGCACAGAGCTGGGCCACTTGGCCTCCACATTAGTGATTATGTGTGCTGCATCACATGTGATCTTGACAAAGCAGAGAATGAACGATATTAGTGGCAGTATATTGTGATGTATAGTCTTTGTTATTGAGACAGTAGTCAATTGACCTGCACATTAATGATATGGAAAGACTTCCTATTCACATAGTGTCCTTCATTAACCGAAGGAGCCCTGATGGGGATATGTGTGACAACTCACCTCAGGGCATGACACAGACTTCCATGGCCATATGACCTGTACTCTCCTTGGTAGGGCGCCACCTGATCCTGGTGAAGGGCCACACATTGTCCTCCCAGCCTCCTTTGGATCCGGTAGGTCACCTTGGCAACTCTTTCCTCCGTGTATGCTGGTCCATCCCATGCACAGTCCAGCTTGGGGGGTGGTGGGCATACTCCAACCCCGAAGGGGCCTTAAGGGCAATCACGGGTCTGGCCCATGAGCAGTGCAGTGTACTGATGGGGTCTACAGCTCTCAGACATGAGGAGTGCCTGTGTGCATCTGGTGGATCCTTTGGGTTTGTGGGAAAGCCCCCGACACATCCACTACTACCCAGTCTATACCCCATTGCCTTTGTTGAACAGGGGATTGGCCAATGGGTCCTTTACGGGCTGTGCAAGCATCACATTTACGGCAGTAGGACTACATCCAGCTGCTTCAGTATAACTCCTGCCGCACGTGTTTCAGTGTCTTTTTGACCACAAAGTACCCAACTCCAGGCTGCCCATGCATGGCGTCAAGGACCAACCTGCAGCAGGACCTGGGGATAACAATCTGCCATTACAAGCTCCACCCAGCGCCACTTCAGCACCCCAGAACGTAATACCAGCCCATCCTGCATGGACCATAGTCCCCTTTCTGTGACTCCGTGGGCAGCCACATTCTCCCAACATGGACACTGTCCAGCCTCCACCCAACTGAGTTCAGGATCCCTCCGTTGTTCTGCAGCCCAGGTCATGCTCAAGCTTGGCAGAACGGCTCTTCGCTGGAATACTGTAGGTTCTTCCCCTGGCTCATCCTGCACTGGAAATCCTCCCACACTGGAGGAATGATGCTGAGCATCTCCGCCTGAATAACCCATCAGCATTCTGGTGGCTCTTCCCCTTTCTGTACTGGATGGTGAACTGAAACTCCTGAATCTGTTCAATCCATCGAGCTACCTGCCCCTCAGGCTCACGGGAAGAGAGGAGCAATGACACGGAAGCATGCTTGGTCTGGACCACAAATGGAAGGTGTATTAGAAATTATGCGAATTGTAAGTGTTATTGTGTAAAGCATGTCATGTAAAGTTGAGGAGAACTGGGGTGATTGTTTTTTCTGTCCTTGAAAATATAGTGTGCTGGAACAGTGATACTCCCTGTTCTTCTTATCTCTGTAACTCTGTTAAATAGACACTGCCAGTGAGAGAATTCATCCGATTCTCACAGACTGCTTGCTGTTCACACTGTGTGTTTCTGATCCTTCTGCAGAAGACTAATACACTTTATACTTATCTCTTATTATAAGACTGATCTCATTAGACTGGTTATTATCAGATTTCAATCACAAACGCCACAGAGATAATGCCTGAAACGGAGAACACCCTAAATGACGGCCAGCAGTTCTTGTCGGGTCACACGGTAGCTGCATTCCACTCTGTTAAGTCCGGCTGGAGACTCTTGAGACAAGATGGCTCCAAGTCCAACATTACTGGCATCTGTATGCAGGAAAAATGGCAGCTTTGGGTCTGGTGCAAGAAGGATGGGTGCATTGCAAAGGGCATGTTTTAGATAAGGGGTTCTCAAACTTTTGCAAGCCGGCCACCAGTAGTAGGCTACAGTAGTAGTAGTAGTAGAATTGTTGTTGTTATTGGGATATTATTATTATTTCTTCAAAGCCTACATTTATGCTAAAAAAAGAGCTTAAGCCAAAGTTTTGAAATTAGGTATGCATCTTCTTGGCTACATTATTTGGATGCATACCAAATATGTTCTATGTTGTCCATAGGGGACGCTGTAACTGACTCGTATTACTCACTGCTATGTGGTAGGTCAAGTTAAGATAAGAGACTAAGGTTGATGAATGGTCATTTTGTATTCATGCGGATTCTTGTAAATTGGTAAAACGTGTTAGCTGTGTGATATCCCCACCACGCTGAGGGCAACACTGAATAGCAGGGCAGCGTAAGTGGTGATAAAGTACACTGCTGGATAGGATCAACTATTAGTTGTGTATATCATACTGACTATTTCAATAAGGTGTGTCAATTTATTATGTGTCTGCCTAATTTAGAGGGGAGATAGAATGCTGTGCTGATTTCCAGGTGTGTGTGCCTTGGCGTGCAGGCTGCAAACTGGACTGAGAATGATTTAATCAGTTTCTTCTTTTATGTTGAGCTCATGTATGAATGTTTGTACATAAGTATGTTTTGTTCATGAATGTATTGTATTTACATTTCGTTTGTACGTCCAGTGTTTGTTACTCTAAAATACTCATTTTTGTATCAAGGGGGGTGCGGGCAGACCCCCTAACAATAATTGTCTAGTGATGCTAACCATTACCAAAAGGTTTTATGCAGCAATCCGTGGACATCCATGGACACTTCAGTTGAGTATCATGGTTGTTGCGTGTGCTCTAAATCTTCGAAAAACGACTTCCAAGTAGTCTCGTAAGTCATCAGACAAGACTAGGCTAGTTCCTGACACATTTTAAACGCACGCTTCCTGCATGCGCTACAATTCGACACACAAACATTATCATTATATCCTATAGGCTGTGAGGGCATATCCGTATCCGCGTTTGCTCCAATGAAACAGCTGAACGTCAATGCAAAGACACTCGAAAGTGAAAATGGTAGCAACCCCAGATGGTTGAAAGAAGAGCATATCCCGAAAAACTTGAACGACAGGGTCAGACATTTAGCTAATCTAAGAAAGTGAAGACAGCAGCTAACTTGACCTGCCGGCTTTTATGTATAGACCTATAAGGACTTTGGGCTACTCTGTTGGAGTGTGACTGTGACTTTTTAGTCTATCTAATTCGAACAGAATGGACGCGGTAGGTGCATTTAACGCTATGTTGCTAAACATCTCCAACGAGTTTAAGGATGACAATTTGCGGGATCTCAAGTTCTTGTGTAATGATATCCCGAAGAAGCACAAGGAGGGAATAAAGAGTGGCGTAGAGCTTTTTCAGTATCTCACGCAAGTGGACAAACTAGGACCCAACAAAACTGAGTTTCTCCACAGCCTTTTGAGTAGAATTCACCGAAGTGATCTTGCAGACAAATTGAATGAACTACCGACGTATGCGACAAGAGACATACCAGACGAACAAGGGAGAAGGGAACAAGGTTTGTCTGGTTTATGCGATAACGCTATCGTCCTACTCACCCAGTCTTGGGGAAGCTAACGTTACTTAAAGCATAGCTTGGTAAGCTATTAATTACTTCACTCTAGAATAGGTTGAACTAAAACCAAGCTACCCCTTGGGAGACATTTAGTTGGGTTAACTACAGCTACCGAAAAAGTAGTTAAAACTACTCAAATTGTACATGTTATACGAAATTATGATCTAAATATATTACAGAACAGTGACAGCGAGAAATGGCCCTCAATTGAGTTTAATGCAAAAATCCCCTACTTGTCACAAGTCATACATAAACCAATGAAAATAAGATACCCCACTATTCATGGGAAAGTTACTAAATGGCAGTTATCAATACTTGTTGACACTTACTTTATTTAAGTTTAGATTTACAAATGCATTGCCACATTGCACATGCACTACACCCAGGCCAAGTGTGTGGTGGTTGCTGCTTGACATATCGATTCCAAGGGCATGCCTTCACAGCAGTCAGGATGAAAGAAAAAAGGGGCAGGGAGAGTACACAGTAGAGAAGCAATGGTAAAATACAAATTATAAAACATTCTTTCCTGTTGTGGCCCAAAGTCTGTATTTTACTACATAAAAACTGGCAAATAAAAAGTTATTTAACTACTTGAATCACTATGCATACAATATGAATGTAGTTGAACGACCAGCAAGCTACTTCAAAATGTAGTTAAACTACTCCCCAATATTGGTTTTAACACATTACAAAGTTACCCTTTCAATATTAGAAATGAGGCAGTTTATATTTTGTAATATGCAGTGTGCCAGACAAGTGGTGAGCTGTTGCGCTTTTAACTTAGTTGGCTCTTGAAGACAAAATACATTTGCGTAGAACCACACAAAAATGTACTTGAGCCATTATGTTCATTTAGAAAGTAACAGCCTATGTAGCAAAGTAGCTTACACACTAAGTTACATTGGAACTAGTCTACAGTGAGGTCCCATTGTAAAATGGTGATAGCCTAGTTCTCCTTGCAAATTACTTACTTAAGTAATTACTATTACTATTACTATTAATTACTATTTAAAGTGCAACTGCGCCCTTAAATGTGTGTGTTGTTTTTTTTAAGCTGTAAACTGAATGATATGACATGTCTTTGACTGGCGGCATACACACATAGACAAATTAGAATATTTTGTTATCTTTATGATAACCAACACGTTTTCTCCTTTCAACTTTATCCAGAAAAAGTGCAAATAGCAGTTGATGTCATTGTTGATAACCTTGGGAAAGACTGGAGAAAATATGGCAGGAGGCTGGGACTGAATGACGCGGCACTTGAACAAATCCAGGTGAAACATCCTTTTAACCTTGGTGAGCAAGTTATGGAGGTCATCACTGTGTGGAAGAAGATGCACAAAGGGGATGTCAAAGCAGATGAACTGATAAAAGCGCTTCGCGTTTGCAAGTTGAATTACACAGCTGATCAAGTCGAGAAGGAGATGGAGAACAAAGGATTTTAACTGCTAGACATATTTCCTTGAAGACACAACATTTGCTGGGTTGTGAGACTATGGCTGTATTCCATTTGATCCATGATCATATCAATGAACTCACTACTAATATGATTGAATTGCTGAATATTGATTAAAGTGAATATTTATTATTGCTCACGTCACTATTTAGCTCATGTTTCAGTGTGGGAATATCCTCAGTGCTGCTTCATGAGTACATTCCCTAAGTGCTTCTGATCAGTCTCTATGAATAGTGAAGGCCTGTCTTTTTGTGATATTGTCTCTGAACTTTTATCTGTCTATTTGTGATATTGTCACTGAACATTTATCTGTCTATTTGTGATATTGTCTCTGAACATTTATCTGTATTTGGCGTGCACATGCCAATGTGGTAATAGGTATAGGATGAAAAGGTCCAAATATCAACAGTATATTTATAGTATATAATATAACAATACTGCTCATACACAAGTCATTTAGAGACATACATGCCTATAAAACAACCCAAAAACATGATCATTGAACTTTTACAGTGTGTTGGTTATATGTGTCCTGGAGTCCTGGTTTAGAGTCAGGGGCAGTACAGGGGATTTCTCATGGCTCACTATGTACAGGAGTTAAGCTCTACATCATTAAATCACAATGATGGAATACTTGTCTCTAATCAGTTTCTAATCAAAAATAGATCAGGTCCAAAATGATAGGGGCTCCTTAATTGGCAACTTGGTATCCAACAAATACACCCATATGACCGCTAGGGGGTACTAGAATGGAAAAAATAACACATTTTCACTCACTACTCTTTACATGCATGGAATAGAATTATACTTTTTTTTTCGTGACACTTTTAAAGATCAACTGATGTATAGAGGAAATAAAGATATTGTCGCTCATTATGAACTTATTTTGACTTTATAATTGAATCACATCATCTATACAATAGTAAGTAGAAGTTAAGTAGAATTTTGATATGGTTGAAAAAAATCATATTGAGGCCTGGGCATCATGTTCATCATGTTCCTCAAACCATTCCTAAACAATGTCTGCAGTGTGGAAGGGTGTATTTTCCTACTGAAAGAGGCCTGCAATTAGGGAAAGATTCCTCATCAATTCAGTAAGACTCAGTAAGGTAAGTCAAGGAAGGATCCTAGGAAGGAGTCTTGCCTAGCCTCTAAAGGACCCAACTTGGAAGGGCCCTTCCTACCAAGGAAGCATCCTTGACTTTGAGAAATGCCCTCTGCCTGCAGGCAACAACACCCAGTCACACCAATCACACTTCCCTTCATTTATGGCACATTTAACAATTAATTTATGAAAGACTCACTCAAGTCGATTGCACACAATTTCAAAAGTTTATTTAGAATTATACACATTAGCTTGTTACAGTAGCTTCCTGTATTTTACAGTGAGGGAGACGAGAGGAATAGTTCTGAAGACAAGGGAAAAAGAATACTATTTGTTCTTATCTTCACATACCCTTTAACCACTAATTAAACTGATATTGAAATCCAAAGTCTTTTTGTTAAAAAAAGTGACAAATTAAACTAAATACCCCTACTATACATAAGCACTTAATCGCCATATTTATGCATATATGAATTTAATTCATAAAAAGAGGGCAGAAAATACCTTGGACACATCTGGCTGGAATTTGAAGAAAACATCTTGTACACATTTAACTATGCAACTGCATATTGATGAACACACACTGATATACACTTAACCAAGACTGAAGAGAAGAAACTGGAAAAAGAAAAAGAAGCCAGAAGCATGTCAAGTGAAATTAATTAAAAAAATGTAGGTTGCAGTAGCAGTACTGAAACACCAGTAGCATGTAATCTAAATTCCCCAGCTGTATGTTGTGTGCAGATTCCACATATCTTCACTCATCACCTAATAATTTTGTTATCAGAGGTGTAGGTTGATGTCAACAAGAACAAAAGGTCCCTGCTTCCCTTCAGCTCCTTGTTCTGCACGTATGATAAATGTCTGGTAATGAACCTTGAACCTTACTGAAAAAGGCACTGCATTTGTAATTTTTCAAGATAAGTTAGACCTGCTAGTTATATTCTTCACAGCTATTCGACACTATGCTTCAAGCTCTAAAAATGCAAAACGTGTGTACATAACTGAACATTTCTGTCTTCTACTCAATGAAAATTGGCAAGAATTGGCATAGGTGAGATGGACTAAAATCCTGGACAATGCACCTTGCAATTACCTAAACCTTGCCCGCAGTGCCACTGACAGCAATGGTGACAGTGTTGGCATGACGGTTTTACTGTCGTCAGGATGTAATTTTTTGAACGTAGTTAGCAGGGTAGAGACCCACTTCACCATTGTCAAGCTGCCCTTTGCACCAGCCCTGCTCATCCTCTTCCCCAAGTTTCAACAACTGTTCACCTGAAAAACAGAGATTATTACGGGATTATTACATTATAATTTTTATATATGTCAGATTTGGATGTTTATTCACTGAACTTGCAGTTGGAAATTCGATTGTCACGTTGTGACTTAGTGATGTGGAGAAGTTACAAAGCCTATAGACACGTCACATCATCTGAAATGATGAAAAACCTCTGACCAGCGGCTTTACCCTGTCAAACATGTTTACTTGTTTACAGAAGCTAAAGCTGGGAGCACCAGTACAACCCTCTAACCACCTCTATTAAGTGTTAGACTGTGAAGATAGTTGCATACTATCTATTCATACTAGCTATTTTTTTCCAATCTGACAGGAAATGGGAAAAGCCTTCCTTGATCATAATTATCTTTTGGTATCCCACCATTAAAAGGTAGTCTTCAATTATACTCCAATACATTTTTTAACAACATTCTCCTTACGGTCCTCTAACTGTGCGAACAGTGTGTGTGCGCAAAAAAACTCCACAATGCACAGTTCTAGCTCTCTAAATAGGGAAACAATCAAAGTGGGTCAGACCAAGCCATACACTTCTCCAGCCAATCAACACATTCCTTCAATTAAGGAGAACAGAAGAGAAGGATGTTGAGCTCAAATATCAGCAAACTTTTGCCAGAATTGAGGACTGCACATTTTAAAGTATTTGGTACAATTATCCATTCATTCATAAAGACATTGTTGCACTTAATACCAAGAGGAAGAGGTAATTGACTTTGGATATTAAATATCTTGGTGTTCCATACAAAAAAATAAATGGTTATAAACGGTCAGAAATAAAAGTATTTTATCAATCAACCTTTAAACATTTTGTAAGCGGAGGGTGTTTAGATTATGATTGGCGTATTGTTTGGATTTGAACTGAAACCTGTTTCCCTTTTTTTCATTGTATTTACCAATATGCAATAATGGCTGATAAATTGTTCCCTTTCCTACTGATTTCAATTGCCGTGTCATCATGAGGTCCCTGTTTTTGTGGGTTTTAGCTTAAACCTGGTGCGATGATGGTTTAAGGAGAGATTAGAACATTTTTCCCCAGAATTAGACTGATACTACATCCATTACACAGATATTATACACATTACACAGAACCGTAACTGTAGGCTGGTTTATTTTCTTTCAATTCAATTCAATTTCATTGATATAGCGCCAAAAGAATATAATTGTCAAGGCGTTTTACAGAGCCCAGGGCCTGACACCCCCTTACAGCAAGCACAATGACTACAGACACAAAAGACACACCAAATGAGAAATAGCACATTCTTTTTTTACCATGTGTAGCCTACACCAAGGACCATTGCATAAGAAGATATACTGTATATTGATTTATTAGCCAATGACCATTTGATTTTATGTGACATTCAAACACAAGCCACATTCACTTACGTTGCTTATTTGAGGAATTAGTAAGCTTTACCAACTGTTAAGATGGTTCTAGAGATACCTAGGAAAGTTCATAGCTAGGTTAATTGGCAAGAGACCTTGCATGTTTTACACCTCTTGCGGAGCATCCCGTTAAATACAGTCGGGTGGGAATACACGACACCTGTTACTTCATCGTTACCTGGGCATCCCCTTGGGAAATCACAAGGGGGAGAATATCTGAATGGCTCACTGAAGCACGTGTTTTCTGACATAGAAAGACCATAACAAAGTGACTGGGTTGTCTTTTTACAGCGTTTTTAGGTTGGTAGGCATGCCAGATACCCAAATTATCTGTCATATTATATCCCCTTGAAGCGTTGCTTCATTTGCTTTAATGGACGAGCTGCTCCTGATGTGTATATTGGCTACTGATACTTACTTGTGAAAAAGTTTGAAGCAAATAGTGTTCATTTGAGAAAATAGGGATAGGAATATAGAAATATATTTTGTCAAAATGGGCATTTTGGGCTTTGGAGCTACAGATTTTTATTGAAGGACAATATCATTCCAAGGATTGATAGAACTATGGATTTAGTACATAGAATCAAAATCTGGGGGGAAAAAACGAAGCGGCTTGAAATATTAACTTGTAAATTGAAAATTGAGGAACTCAGATGAAGTTGAAAAAATTAAAAACTCTCCATTATTATTTGAGCCATTGGTGAGTTTACATATATGTGGATACAGACCAAAATGACCCATAATTAAAAGCAGCGAATGGGGAGTTTACATATATGTGGATACAGACCAAAAATGACCCATATTTAAAAGCAGGGAATGGGGAGCTTGTGGATACAGACCAAAATGACCCATATTTAAAAGCAGCGAATGGGGAGCTTGTGGTTGTCATTAATAATCATTAATATGAATGAATACCTGATTTAAAGCTCAGTTCATCAGCCTCTTGCCCTGTGTAATCATACAGTGCTCTCACACGCACGGCCACCACTTTATCTTCCTCCTCTTCCACTCCATTTGTTGCAATAAACTTCTTGGGGCTTTCCTCATCAGACCACTCAGAGGAATAGTCTTTCACAGCTCTATTTTGCAGAATAGAGAGATAATCAGACAAAGTTTA
Organism: Clupea harengus; assembly: GCF_900700415.2. Classification (NCBI taxonomy): domain Eukaryota; kingdom Metazoa; phylum Chordata; class Actinopteri; order Clupeiformes; family Clupeidae; genus Clupea; species Clupea harengus. Next base: position 25,086,946 of record NC_045157.1, read on the forward strand.
GCAACATACAACATTACACATGAGTGATGCATTCAATGGATTTAATAATATAATGAAATATTCTACAAACAAGTTCTACGAATAAGTTCATTTTGAGGATGAAAACACATAGGCCTATGTAAATTATAGTATTAATTTGATTAAGTTATTTCAATGAGCACTCGCATTGATCCTGACTAGTGCTGGATAATGCAGTCATGATAACACGTGCCAACTTTAACTTCTATCAGTCACACTGGGAGAGTGTATGGGCCACGGCTGTTTAGTAACTCGGCAAAAACCAACATGACAGAAATATACAACAACAACCACAAGTTTCACTCTAAATTGACTCAATTTACGTATGCGACTCTATACTTTGAACAAATACATCCAAATCAAGTAATAAAACATTAAACATGCCTATCCCTAGCTACTAGCTATTTATCTATCTTATTTAATAGAAACCATATACTTGCTTTAGAAGAGTTTATTCAATTTTGTGACCATCAATGGATGTGGTCAAATTTCGCTAGCATTAGATTGCTAGGTACCACCAAGACATGCACTCTCTTCTCCTCCTCCTCTCTCTCCCATTCTTCTTGTGGTCTAGCTCATCCTCTTTGCCCTCTGTCTATCATATCACTCCCACCTGACCAGACCTCACTGGCGTCACTTGACAATTTTAAGGGCACTTCATAGCTGAGATCTGCATCGGGCTTCAACAAGGAAGAACAGTAGGCTACTACTCTGAAATTAATCTGAAATGATTCATATGTTTAATTGAGCAATATGGTATTGTGGCCTGAAAAGTAGTAAATCCAACTCCAGAGTGTGTATTTTCAGAGCAGTGGGCTTTTGTTTTGGGGTAACAGGCTTAGCTTTGGCTACCATACATAGCCAGCCATGTATCTAGCTAACACTGACATTGATGTTGATGCAGCAACTGTATGGAGTTAAAATAGAGACAGTAAGTTTGGCTTTGAAAACATTTTTCAGGGGGCCTCTTAAGAAGTCCCATTGAACTGCATGGCTATGGGTTTGTCTTCTTTTCCTCATACGTACACCCAAGCCCCCGTTCAAAGATGAATTGCCCACTAGATCTATAGAAAAAAAACATGTATTTTTTGCCCCTCCCATTAAACACCTCCCCTTCCACACCAAAACAGACACAGTAAGTTAAAAATATACTCCCAGCTTTCTACATGTCTGTTATGTGGCATGCAAGTGGACAAATGCATCATTATATCTCCAGCTTCCAAATGGCAGGGCTTGCCTCCAAATAAAGGAATTATGCTTGGATACTTTTGACATGTAATTTTATGTATATCATTTTATTTTACACTGGTACTTATTGCTTTTATTTTATATTGTATTTATTAATTTTTTGTTTAATTTTATTCATTATTGGTAGGAAATGCTTTGTGTTTGGTACGATTTTATTTTAGAAAATTGGGATTTTCTTTCAAAAACAAGGACCTTTTGCACAGAGATGAATTTCGGTGTTATATTTTGTGATCTCATGCTGTAAAAACGGTTCTTGAATTAACAAAACATGGCTGGAAATGGTAAAAACTTTGAAGCACAGAGGCATAGATGTAGGGATTGTTCCACCTGGTCTCCTGTGGTGTCTCATCTCCAGCAGGTACGATGTTGGTCAGGGTGACCTCATCATTCACCCTGCTGTTCCTGTCCTTCTTGCCAATGGAATGTGTAGCCTCGGGGGACCACTCCTAAACACAACGAATATACAAATATACATGTTAACCTTTACACATGATGCAAGACTTTTCCAATGAAAAAGCAAACAGCATATTAGACCAGATTTCTATCACTTGTGCTCATAGCAAACTGGACAGACATTTTTTGTCAGTGTTTGTTCCATAACTGTCTGGTTTGGATCGGCCACTAAACTGAACAGGAACAGACTACAACGGCGGTCAGGTCTGCAGAAATGATTATTGGTGCCGACCTCCCCACCATCTAGGACCTGTACACCTCCAGAGCCAGGAAACGGGCAGGGGAAATCATTGCAGACCTCTCACACCCTGGACATAATCTGTTCCAACTCCTCCCCTCTGGCAGGCGCTACAGATCTCTGTACACCAAAACCACCAGACACAGGAACAGTTTCTTCCCCCTTGCCATCACTGTAATGAATAGGTTGACTACAAATCATTACATTTTATTATTATATTATATCTATTTATTTTATCCTAAACTGTTGTGTTATGTGTTTCATTGTTGACGCAATCGGTGCCCAATGAGATAATTCTTCATGTCGTTATTTATTAGCTAGGGCATTTATTTAAAACTATAGTTTTTACCACTATCATTATACTTATTGCTGGCAGTGTGGAAGAGCCTTAACACAGATGATTAGAACTCCCTATTGTGAGATTGAGTTCTACCGTAGTAAAATTTTCATAAACCTCCAGTTACAATTTCTTTTGCTATACCAAACTATACCTCTGCTTAACAACCATAGATATAAATGCAAAGAAAATGATTGTTGTGGTTATATCATGTTATAATAAACAACAGGGTAATTGCTCTCCTCCATAACAGTAACATTCTGGAGAATTTCAAGTCAGATTTCAGACCGAATTATAGTAGACAGCCCTGGTCAAGCAAAATGATCACTACTTCATTTTATTCAGTCTTTTAAAATACCATATAGGGCAGGGGTTTTCAACCGGGGGTCCGCGGCCCCCTGGTGGTCCGCGACAGCATCGCAGGGGTCCGCGACATGATGAGTCTATGTTTATCAGTTCACCATTGATTTTTTTATTTTTTATAAATTCGCTTTGATATTTCAACACATTTCCAGATTACTGTTGAATATCGTGAAAAATAAAACAAGCTGATAATAATATAAAGGAGATTCACGCTGAATGTAGCCTTGCACCTATCCAGTCTATGGTAGCCTGTGCTTTGCTAATGTTAATGCATTGCGTCCCTAACGTCACGCGCATATTATTCATAACGTACAGTCTCGCGCGCAAAGTTGACAAGCATCTGCATAGCCTACGTGTACTTTTGAAGTTTAGTCGAAAAAGTAATACTTTTGGTGAAGGACTGAAGTTATCTACTGTCCTTAGCTAACATTTCGTTCTAACGTCGAGTTAGCTGGTCAGAAGCACCAATGGATCGGTTTTTAGTGAGGAGAGTGACAGAGGAACAGGCTGCCACGACAGAGGGGCAGGCTTCCAACAAAGCTACACGTTCACAGGATACAGGGAAACAAATTAAAAAAAGAAAGAAAACACAATGAGAAATACATCAAATACGGATTTACAGTGACGACAGACAGAGCAGGAGAGGAGGTAGGCTACCAATGTGTTTCGTGTGTTCAACATTACTGTCAACTGAAGCCATAAAGCCGTCGAAACTATTGCGGCATATGGAGACGCATCACGTTTTCTTGAATGCCAAGCCTATTGAGTACATGCAACAGATGTTGCATGATTTTTATATGACTTAAGTTCTGGATAAGTTGCCAGACAGAATTTCCAGAGCTTGCTGCAAATGCAATGAGGTGTCTTGCCCTTTCAAATACCTCTGTGGGAGCGTTTTTTCTACAATGTCGTACTTGAAGAATAAGTACAGGGCAAAGCTTGAACCAGAGAATGGTATGAGACTGTCGCTATCTACCATTTCGCCACGAATAGACCGGCTGTGTGGACTTACCATGCCCAGATATTACACTGACAGGTCTCCCCTCTCTCCACGCACGCACACACGCGCTCACACGCACACAAAGACACGCACACGCACGCGCGCGCAGGCACATCAGTGGGCCGTGGATTACTTTCTAGTCAGAATGGTGGTCCCTGGGACAAAACCAGTTGAAAATCCCTGATATAGGGCACAGAAAGTGTTTCAGAGCCTCAGAGCCCATTACCAATTATACCAATATATCCCTCTCACAATCTCCACAGTGTTTTGTAGTATTTTTAGATACTGATAGCAACACTTTCAGATACAACTACTACCTACATTTGTGGATTTAAATCATCCAGTTCATGACTGTATACCCTCTTTGAAGTCAATCCATGCCGCACCAGACAAAATCCCAGGCCAAGCCATCAGGGACTGTGCTGAGCAGCTGGCAGATGTCTTTGTCGACATATTCAGTGTCTTGCTGTCCCAGGGAGTCATCCCCACATTTATATCTGTGCCAAAGAAGTCTCCCGCTTCCTGCAACAACGACCACCCTATTGCACTCCCATTATCATGAAATGCTTCGAAAGGCTGGTCACGCAACATGTCAAGTTACGTCACCTCACCAATCTGGACCCTCTCCAGCTATGTGAGGATGTTGTTCCTTGACTCCAGCTTAGCTTTTAACCCAATCACAACTGATTGAAAAGCTGAGTGCGTTGGGCTTCAATACCTGCAACGGTGTTGGAATTCCTTATGGGGAACCATCCATGGGACCATCACACTGACCACCAGGGCTCCACAAGGCTGTGTGCTCAGTCCCCTCCTGTTCACTATGTTGACGCCTGACTTCACAGCATCATCTGCCTCCAACCTCATCATCAGGTTTGCTGACACTACTACAGTGGTAGGCCTCATGAGCAACAGTTATGAATACAGAGGTGTAGTGCACAAATAACAACCTCTCCCTAAACATAAAGAAAACGAAGTGATCACTGTAGACACCCACCACCCCAGCACCCACCACATCCTTCTGTCTATCAATGGTACGGATGTGGAAAGAGTCAGCAACACAAAGTTCCTGGGAGTGCACATCACAGAAGACATCTCCTTGTCCCCTCATGTGACTGGACTCTCCAAGAAGACCCAGCAGCATCTCCACTTCCTGCAGTGCCTGGAGAAATCTAGTCTCCCTCAACCCATCTTCTAGTGTGGGAACTACAAGGCCTCTGACCTGAAGTCACTACAGTGGAAAGTGAACACAGCTGGAATGATACTTACTGTCCACCCAGACCACCTACGATGCACAGTGCACCCAGAAGGTCATTAGTAAACTAATGACTGTAGAAACAGTAATTTTCTAGTTTGTCCTATTTTTGGAGATAAACAGACACAGGTCTATCCATGTTGTCAGACACTTTTAACATCATTACGAATCTGTTGAAAACAAGCAGTTTACTGTGACGCAGATGCTTGCCCCATATGATTACTCTGGCTGTTTCTCAAAGTCAAGGAAAGATCCTTGACGGCTACATTACAAGGGTGCTACATCATCGAATCCCGCCAAAGGACTGTTCCGATGCCTAGGATCCTTTTAAATTCTACCAATGAGTCTGTTCAGAGAATTTCCTAGGGATGCAAATATAGGCAAAGGCTAAATACATTTGATTGTGCTTTGGCTTCAGCAGGGACTTCCTACATAGATGACAACCACAACATTCACTTCTATGAAGGGAATGGCTTACTGCCTGAGATGAAATACTCACTCCAGTTTGGCTTTCCACAGCTCAGGCCAATCCTGAGGCACTTATTTTGCGATTCTTTGCTTTCAAAAATTGCTCGTCACAGGGTGAAAACTTACTTCAATGTCCTGAATGTTTGAGGGAGCTTGTCACACTTTTTCAACACTGTACTTGTATCTTTGTATCACTTTTGCTAAGTGATTTACTAATCCTCTTGTACCCTTGTACTCTTTTGTGCAGAAAGATTCTTGGAGGATGTTGTGGTCCCGTGGGGAATATTGTGGTCTGTGGGGAATTTCCTTTAAAGCTCTGTGAGTTTTAGTCCAACAGACATAAAAATAACAACCCCAGAAATCTTGAATCTTCTTCTTTTCAAATATATACAGTTCAAAACAAAAAAATAAATTAGCACTTTGTAAGGAAAATAGAACTATTACACCCATTAGCAAATGAGGGCTAATCAGTAAATCGGCGCTATTGGGTCATGACGTAGCAAGAACACCTGAGAAAACACGTTCACATGTTGGGTTGTTTTCATACTTCTTACATACATTCATAACTTGCTCTGGAGACCGAGGAGGACAGCCACTCCTCGATTAAAAGTGGTGAAGACGGTGAGGACAAACGTATCCACTTTGAGCTTCGCCTTGACCCTGCTGAGGATATTTGTGATGAGTAAGTTATATTTGTTTGACTAGTTCTTGTAATGAAATCTGTTGATTCATTTATAGGGTGTAACACGCATGTCATATTAATCTCTGAGTTCTGAGTTTAGGCTACTACCGTCAACTCTGCACGGCAATTTTGAATCATATAAACACTTCATAAATCGCTACTATTATACAGTAAAATATCCATCGTATCATGCTCAGAGTTGGGTTAATTTTATTAGGCTACATACAGACGTTGCAGAAATTAGTATTAGGCTCCTGTGAACTAATTAGGCTCCTGTAAAGAATGCCAGCCATGTTCACAAGCTATTGTCTTTGACAGATGGGCAATAAGCAGTGACCATGGGGAGGGGCAATCACAGGTGTGTTTACACCTATGTCATCAATATTCATTGTGTAGGGACACTGGTTTTGGAGAAAAAAAACAGACACTTTGAAGTTACTCAAATTTAGTAGTGAAACCACACACACTTTTTTAATTTATCTGGATTCTAAAATCGCCTATGTGTGGCTAAACATGTCTACAAGGTTCAAAGTTCAAAAGTCTTGGCCCCAAATCTTTACAATGTGATTTTGTACAAAGTCTGAGCACCTCTGAAAGTAAGTTTTTGTAAGGGTATATTTACATTTGATTTGAATAAAAAAATATTTTACTACATTCCTTTTACTCTCATGTTATTATTGCTGATGTCTTTTACAATACAACCATACATACCACTTTTGCATCAATGTTCTTAGTTAGGTGAAATATACAAAAACATCAAGGCATGTCAGACTACCTAAAATAGTCTAACAGGACTTGGTCCCCCAAGTGTTAATTCTCCATACTACTCTCTCCCATGTGATGCCATTGTGGTCTGCCTGAGGGTGACAATGATTCAATAGCTTCAGTACCACAATTAATGGTCAACCAGTTAGACCTGTGTGAGTGTGATGGTTCAGCAGACCCATCTACTGTTGACCTGCCCTTAAATATCACTAGAAATCATTTTTATGTTTTGACTTTCAGGAGGTGTACGATTTTTTTGCAACATGCCCTTATATCATTTCAGCTAATCATATGTTCCTGTTTAGTACTGACATGTGTGCTTGGTAGTGGTCAAACCAGTATTGCTGGAACATTACAAAACTCCAAATGTGTCATATTTGTAAAGAGAGGTTGCTTAATTTGTCAGGTTTCAGAGGGGTTCCACTTATTTCTGATGTATACTGTACGTTATTCACAAAACAGACCCTGCTTACCTCAAACTGAGGCCAATTCATGCTCATGCCTGGACCATGTGTGTTCCTCCACCATCGCAAGTCCTCTGTATCATTGGCTGCAGCTATGCTGTGGCTCAGATCAGAGTACAAGGCCTTGAACCTGATTGGTGGGGGTTAGGGGGTTAGAGATTGATGGAAGAATGGGATCAATATAAGATCTTTAACATCAAAAGCTGTACTGGTAAATGAACTGATAACAGATAATTCAATTGCCATACTTTGTCTGACTGAAACATGGCTAAAACCAGATGAATATCTACCCCCATATGGGTTCAAGCCATGCTAACACCCATGTGCCTTGCAATAAAGATGGAGATGGAGGTGGAGTTTACTGCAACAATTGACCACTCTAACCTAGGTATTTCCCCAAGACTTAAGGAATTTAAGTTTCCGAATTTCTGTTTAAATCTATTGAAGTTATCTGATGTCTTGCCACCTCTGACCTCTGAATGGATGATGAATGTCACTTTCTGATTAGATAGTCAGCAATATAATGGACCTTGAACAAAGAGACTTGTTTCTTTTTAAAACATTGAAATTCTTAACACAAATTCCATTTAGAGGACCACAGAATATTTTTACACCTACAAAACTTTCACATGCATCTGCAAGTTTTATTTGCATGTATAAATCAGATTCTCAGAGTCACAAAGCAGTCCTCCAGTACTCCTACTCCAGTCTCCTGTCCACAGCTGACACATCCCACAACTGCAGAGTCATCTGAACATTTCCGTAGATGACCGGACTCCGAGTTGTGCTGGAAGTCTGAGGTATAGAAAGCAAAAAGTCTGTCCATCAGGTAGTTGATAATCCAGGAGGTTGTGGAGGTGTCTACCTGCATCTTTAAAGCTGCTCACGCAGCAGTGAAGGCTGGATCGTGTGAAAAAAGGCACTGGACGAATCAAAGAACATGATCCTCATGAACCTATATTACGCTTTGTCCAGGTGAAAGTGGGTTGAAGCAGGTAGATGATGGCATCTTCAACTCCAACCTCAGGGCGGGAGGCAAACTGCAGTGGGTCCAGAGAGGTGCTGGCCAGAGGTCTGAGATGGTCAGTCTTTCCCAGAGCTTTCTCAATGTGAGATGCTAGAGCAACCAAGTCATTGAGGGCAGATGGAGATGATTGCTTGGGTACCAGAACAAGGTGGATGGCTTCCATAGCACCGGAACCCTGGCTAAGCTAAAGGTTAATGAGGTGCTGTGCAATCCCACAGCTAGTCCACAGATAGTCCGCTAGTTTCCCCGGCCCTGAAGGCTCTCTTCTTTTTGTTCAGTAGCTCTTCAGGTCACTGGTGATCCAGGGCTTGTTGGGGAAGCATCATACTGTCCTGGTGGAAATGGTATTGTCTACACAAAGTTAATGTACTCTGTTAGACTCTGTGGAACTGATGTTGTCTCCATTGGGCTCAAAGAGTACATCCTGGTCTGTGGCCTAAAAACACCCCTGCAGCATCCCATTGCCTCCTCACAGTCCAGCCATTTCTCCATATGAAGGGTGTTCCTCTGCGCTGCTTCACTCAGTTTTGCTAGTTGACCAAGCACAGCCTGGATTTGCATTTCCATACATTATGGTCTACTGGCTTGAGTGCCTTCAACTAAGGCGAGCATACAGCAAATCCAAAATGTTATTGTCTCTGGTGTGGCAGGTGAAGACAAAGTTGGCACTTTGGCAGAGATTCAAATGTGGCTAAAGTCTCCTGAAATGGCCATGAAAGCATTGGGATGTTGTGTTGATGACATCACACGCTGCCTCTGCTACAGCTGGTGGTGGGGTGTTTCTTCTTACCACTCTGATTGTATTCTTTGTCAGCCTGTATAGCTTGAAAGCCAAGGATGGTGGAGTTTGAGTCTGGAATATGTTCCTGCAGCCATGTTTAGCCATGTCCCTGAGCTCGTCCATCTTATTCACCAGGGACCACACATTTCCAATAACAACTGAAGGAAGACATGTTTTAGACTTCCTATTCCTTGTTCTCCGTTTGGCACTGGTCCTACATCCTGGGCGTCTCTTTATCTCGTCATGGATTTGGGGTCTCACTTGGGGCAGTAATGTGGGTTTGAGGGGTGCAATCAGCTGGTCTCTGGGGTAAACAATACCCCTGCTCCTACTGACACAGTACGAATGTGAAAAGTGCCCGGGGAATTAGTAAATAAACTAAATAAATAGTAAATATCAAACAAACTACTCAAAACTAGAAATAAATGGCACTCCACTAAACTATAGGTATTTTACCTAGCCTTGTCAGTTATAAAAAAAAACACCCTCTACTGCATCTATCTATTCTTTATTGATAAATACAAACAACCCTGGGTTTCTTTTCAATACCATTTATAGACAAACAAAATCCCAAAATGCAGTCGAACAATTTGTTCCTATAACCCGTCACAGTAATAATTTTATCAATAAGGGAAAAATATTCACAGTCTCTTCCCCCTCTATGACCATGTAATCCCTTTGGTATGCAGAATGACTACCACTGTAACACTCCTACAATGTGGTGTATTCCTACAATCATTCACACCTCCAATCTCCCTTCCCTGTCAAAACTACTTGAAAAAGTAAGCAAAGGAACTCACTTCTACACTGAAAAAAAATCTAAGATGACTTCCAATCTGGCTTCAAAGCCTATCACAGCACTGAGACAGGCTTAGTCAAAGTTGTTAATGATCAACTCATTGCAACTAATAATGGATGCATTTCAAAACTGTATCTTTTAGACTTCAGTACTGCTTTTGACGATCAAGATCATAAGACGGGAACAACACTCAAGCCTCAGTACAGTAGGAGACCTTGGAGTACTAAAGTACTAAATCTATTCAAGTAGCAAATCTGTTCAATAAGACAAAGTGCAAGGAGATCAGGCAAAGAAGTGCACAGTAAGTATGAGTTAGGTATGTTAGGTTGTTAAATGTGTTAAGAGAGGAGGTGCTCTTAGAAGAGATGAGCCTTCAAGAGATTCCTGAAGATAGAGATGGACGCCCCTGCTCTGACAGCATTTGGTAGCTTGATCCACCATCGGGGAACCACAAACGAGAACAGTCTGGACTGAGATTGCATTGTGTGCAGAGATGGGGCAACGCCATACGATGGTCCTTGGAGGAACGCAGTGGACGAGTAGCAGCATAAGCCTGTATGATTGAGTTTGAGTAGAATGGTGCAGACCTGGAAGTCACTCTGTCGGCAAGCATTAGTTACTTGAATTTGAATTAGGGTAGCCAGTGGAGGTCAGTGAGCAGCGCAGTGAGGTGTCCTTTTAGGTTGATTGAAAACCAGATGCGCTGTCACATTCTGGGCCATCTGCAAGGGCTTCACGCTGCTTGCTGGGTGTGCACTAGCCTGGGTTATATCTTACCTCCCTGACGGTCTTCAGTCTGTACATGTCCACAATGAATCATCCGGTCACACAAAAGTCTGTTAGAGATCTCCCCAAAGCTCAGTGTTTGGACCCCTGCTCTACTCTTTGTACATGCTACCCTTAGGTGCTGGAATAAGGAAGCAAGGTATTAACTTTCATTGCTATGCTGATAACACCCAACTATACCTGTCCATGAAACCAGATGAAATAATACTACCCAAGATAGAAGCCTGCCTTTAAGATGTTAAATCTTGAATGACTAACAATTTCCTGCTCCTTCACACAGATAAAGCTGAGGTTATGATTGTTGGCCTTAAAGATTTTAGAATGACACTATCCATCCATCTACTTAGAGATGATGGTACCTCACTAACATCCGTGTCAAAATGTCAAAGATCTTGGTGTAGCTATGGACAAAGACTTCTCATTTGACTCACATATGAAACACATCTCAAAGACATCATTTTTTCATCTACATAATATTCCCCAAATCAGAAATGTCCTATCCCTTTAAAATGCAGAAAACAATAATCTGCACTCAGCACTTTGCAACTAAATTACTCAAAAGCTCTCCTGTGCGGATGTAGCAACAATTCACTAAAGAGCCCCCAACTAATACAGAATGCTGCTGCTTGCACATTTACTATAAGTAAAAAAAGATGAACATATCACTCCTGCCTCTCTACACTGGCTCCTTGTCAAAAGTAGAACTGATTTCAAAGCACTCCTTCTAACATGCAAAGCTCTAAATGACCTAGCTCCAGATAATTGTATAGAATTAATTGTCGACAGTGGTTCACAGTGGTTCAGGAGGTAGAGGAGTTGTTCAGCAATCGGACGGTTGTTAATTCGATCCTGACTCAAGTGTCAAGTGTCAAAGTGTCTTTGAGTAAGACACTGAACGCCCAACCGCTCCCGATGAGCAGGTTGGCATCTTATATAGTAGCCTCCGCCATCGGTGTGTGAATGGGTAGATGTCTGAGGCATTAATATGTAAAGTGCTTTGAGTACTCCGAGTACAAAACTGCTAGATAAATGCAGTCCATTTACCATACTTGTCCCCTACTGCCCACCAAACCCTTTTTGTTTGCAGGGAGTGCAGGTCTTCTTGTGATGCCGAGTCTCAAAAAGCACAATAGGAGGCCGAAGCCCCTCTCCTGTGGAATAATCTTCCATTTCCATCTTTAGGTCAAGACTAAAAACTTTCTTTACTGCATCCAATAATTAGGAATGGTGCATCAAAATCTGACACCCATTGCAAAGTACCTCCCTTACACCATGCCGTGTTCTACCTGTTCTACCTGCTTTTCCACCCATCTCTGTCATGTTGTAACATGCTGTTAAGGCGTATGAATTGACAGTATAACTTCTTGTTCTCTTTGGCTGGCCAGTGTTCCTACTCCCAAGGGAGTTAACCCCCAACAATCCAACCGCCTACCCTGGATAGCCTGTGGCATGCCACAGTAAAATGAGAGCTATGTTTAGACAATATGGCAGTACTTTGCTTAGATTCTGAGATTAAGCATTTGAAATCTTGTGTATGACTAAAATTATTCCTTTTACAAACCTTTCCTTGCTCTCTCCCATATAGTAGGACCATTGCTTGCAAATGCTGACACCTGTGGTAACACTGATCCTCACCATAATTACGTACGCATATAAGGCAACCAACTAGGATACTCAATTCTGTCCACTCACGTTATCTCCTTACTTCTTCTCCTACTCTTGACTATCTTCATTGTGGGACGCTGCTGCAGTTTTTCCACCTGGAAACCCTCTGCTTACTGATGCTGATTCCTACCAAACTATTATACATCCTTTTCCTTCTGCTTAAGATACGTCTTATACATGTACATATTGAGTGCTAGCCTAATTACCTGAAACTAACACATGCCCTCATTGACATGATTCCCTGCTTCATCTACAGTTATCCTTATAATATAAATCTTATGAGTGCACTGTGTACCCACTATGTTGTTGCACAACCAATACTTTGAATGTTGGCAACTTACTACATTGGTATCCATCTGACTGAGGCCAACCAGGTAGAGAGATGGAAAGGGGGAAGGACAGGTCCATAGAAAATTCCTGGTAGGTGTAAACCTACTTGGCAATAAAAACATTTCTGATTCTGATTCTGATTCTGAATCTAGTTTGGTCTCTGCATTTCGTCTCACTGTTGACAGCAATTGTAATTTCACATCAAATTAAATGACTTGTAATTATTGAGGCCATTTCATGCTAAATACCAACATAGGTTACTTAAGGTGTTGTGCGACTCTCTTCCTCATGCCGTATTCTCTTAAAATATTTTTTAATTCTAATATGTGCTGCATAACTGCAAAATGAGTAGTCTAACCCTAGACCTTTAGCTAAAGTTAGTCTGTGTCAGCCTGAAGAGAAATTGAATTATAATATTTCTTATATTAAGCCAGGACAATTTTGGTGCATGTTGAGCAATGGTCAAATTATGTGTGCTGAATACACTCTTGAGTCTTGTTGATGCCAACGCAGCGTAGTTGCCGCTGTCTTTCATATAATTTAAAGCTACAACCAATTGTCAGAGAACAATTACACCATCAGGAGAAATGCTGTTGCTTTATCTGGCCCGTGCTTGTAAAATATCCACTGTGTCCGTGTCTTCTAACATAAAACCAGGGAATGTCTCTCTATTTGTATTTCTTTGCAGATTGTCAGTAGACCCTTCTTGTGATAGCAGAGCAAACAGGGTAGAGCGAGGGTAGATTGTCCACTAGTTAATCGATTGCGAATGGCGTTGTTCTCTCGGATAACAAAAAATGTAAATTAAGAAAATGCTAAAATGAGTCGCCAAATACACTTTGGCAGCCGTTAATAACCTGGATGTCCCGCCAGAGTAAAGTCTATGTATAGGAAACACTGATGTCAATATCCCATCTGGAAGTACACATTCAGTCAGACAAAGTCCATAAAAAAACATTCCACCTCATTAATATTTGACAAATATTATTTTTTGTTAAATATTTGGTAAATACTTTCTTTGGACAAAAACACAGAACAAAAATGTAGACTGCCGTGTTGTGTAATACAAAGGTTTAAGTCATCCCTTCAGTTGCATGTGTTAATACCTGTCATAATTGGAGAGATCCAGGTGCTTGTGGATGTCCAACATGACCTCTTTGAAAAAGCATAGCCTATTTTTCTCTGCATCTTGAGTGGTTTCAAATACACCTTCCATGTCTTCCATATAGCGTGGATTAGCGCGGTTCAACTCATCCAGCGCCTTTTCATAGCGGTCCTTTGCCTGAGAAAGAGAGAAGACATTTTCAACGTCAACTAGCTTTTATATTATGCCCTCATTCCACACAGATTTACACCATGATCTGTAGGTTAAAAATGACACACACACACACACACACACACACACACACACACACACACACACACACACACACACATATATATACACACACACACATATCTTTGCATATATATATATATATATATATATATATATATACACACACACACACTGGAAGCACTATGCTCCTGTTTCCAGATGGTGGCGCTGTAACAGACACACTTTTGAAACTTTATACATGCAACCCTTAGGTGCTGTCATAAGGAAACATGGCATTAACTTCCATCGCGATGTTGATGACACCCAACTTTACCTATCCATGAAACCCGATGAATTTGTACATCTACCCAAGATAGAAGCCTGCCTGCAAGATGTAAAATCTTGGATGGCTAACAACTTCCTGCTTCTTGAGAATGACACCATCTAGCCATCTCCCCACACTCAATGGCATCTCATTAACATCTAACACTAGAATCAAAAACCTTGGTGTAACTATACACTCATCATAATGTTCTCATCTATGCAATATTGCCAAAATCAGAAAAGTCCTATCCCTCCAAGATGCAGAAAAATGAATCCACGCTTTTATTATGTCGCGACTAGATTACTGCAATGCTCTCCTGTCCGGATGTAGCAACAACTCAATAAAGAGCTTAATACAGAACGCTGCTGCTCGCACACTCAGTAGAACTAAAAAATATGAACATATCTCACCTGTATTTGCCTCTCTGCACTGGCTCCCTGTCAAAAGTAGAATTGATTTCAAAGTACTCCTTCTAACATACAAAGCTTGGCTCCACATTACCTCAAGGAATAGGGTCCCCTATTGCCCACCGAGAGCACTTTGTTCCCAGAGTGTAGATCTCCTTGTATTTCCAAGAATATCAAAAAGCACAATAGGAGGCAGAGCCTTTTGCTATCGAGCACCCCTCTTGTGGAATAATATTTCTGCTTCCATCTGAAATTCAGACACCCTTTCCATATTCAAATCGAGACTAGACATTCCTCTTTAGTGCATCCCATAATCATGAATACAAATACATTGGGCTACAGACAGTGCATGTTGTACTTGTGAAGGAGGGCCTTTACGGATCCCGGGTACAGTATACGAAGCGTGTTGCGGCTGTCGCCAGCCAGTTGTGCACTGTTATTGTATCCTGCCACCCTTACTATGCTTCTATAACTAAAATTCCCAAGCCAGCCAACATAACTAAACATAACTCACCACAACAAAACACATGATATTCCCAATATCAATAACACTGGGCTACAGCAGATGGACCAATACGTTTGGAAGACTTGCAAAAGGCTTATCGTACCAAGAAGGAATATGTTGATCAAATGATTGATTGAATATGTTGATCTACAGATTGTGTTCTTTCAGAACAAGGGACCACATGAAGGAGGATAAGGTAGTCATACCGTCTGCACTTGTGCCACTACTATTGCGACACTACCATTAGCTGGCTAATACAGGTGTATCCTCAACATGCACATTGGTGAAGGTACGTTGGTATGTTTTTGACTTGAGAGGCTGAACCTCATCTCTCTATCCAATCCAACCTGCATCAGAACGTGAGTGGCCAGCCATCCTGGGAATCTGTTCTGAATGATCCAGCAATTGTTAGGATTAGCTATTGGTAATCTATGTAGATTGTATAGATTATATGTATACATTATCTATGTAGATATTCCATTCAATATCTGCATAGAAATTTACAACATTAACAATGTCTACACTATATTTCGATCAATTTTAGGTTATTTGAATTGAAAACAAAATTGGTTTCTGTCAAAAACAAGGAAAATTCTCTGTGATTTCAAACTTTTGCAAGGTAGACTACATACACACTACATATGTACTATTTACAAAACATGCAAAAAAACCTCCATTTCCATCATAGTTGAATTATTTTTGAATTCATTGCTGAGATACCTTCTCAACTTCCTGAGTGCACTTCTCCACACGATCTGTAAATTTGCGGACCTCTTCCTGTGATTTTGTGGGGTCTGCTTTGGCATGGGTTTCCCTTGTCATGGCTGTCCGCTCCTCCTTGCGTGCTTGGTGATAGCTCTTCTTTGAGGAATCCACCTATTAGGGAGACCAACACCTTTTACTTGACTGTCTAAAAATCTACTCCTGGATCTAAATCAGAATCTAAATCAGAAAGGTATAGCACTGACTCACGTCCTTTAGCTTGCGCACCCAGGGCTTCTGGGCCTTGCGGAAGCCATCATCAGCTTCTTTTGTCTCTCGGAGGCCACCAATCATCTGCTTGTGGAAGGCATCTTTTTGCCAGTTGCGGACTTTCTCACTGTCCTCCATCACTAGGCGCTCTCGCAGCTCCATATGGATCTCACTCAGATGGTCGGCTGCATTCATAAAGGCATGCCATGCTTTCTCCAGTGTGCCATACTGAGGACCTGCAAATGCCAAAACAGAGCACCCAAAACATTGTCTTACTAACACCAAAACATCCCACAAAAAACGAGCCAACATTGGACAAGAGGAGAACCCACTAGCCTTCAATATTGAAAGGCCAAGAAAATCCCATTTTCAAATGACCCCCTACATCCTCTCCCTACTTACACTCCATTTGTTCGTTCACTTGAAGGGTCCATCACATTAAGTGCTATCCCAAAGCAACAAGTGGGAAGTGGTAGTGCGTTATACAACCCTCCAAAAGCAAGCCTCCATTGATCGAGGGTTCAAAGGAAAGCGCAAATTAAAAATTCAGACAGAGAACAATTACACCATCAGGAGAAATGGCGTTGCTTTATCTGGCCAGTGCTTGTAAAATATCCACTGTGTCCGTGTCTTCTAACATAAAACCAGGGAACGTATCTCTATTTCTTTGCAGATTGTCAGTAGACCCTTCTTGTGATAGCAGAACAAACAGGGTAGAGCGAGGGTAGATTGTCCACTAGTTAATCGATTGCGAATGGCGTTGTTCTCTCGGATAAGAAAAAATTAAAAAAAATTAAAAATGAGTCGCAAAATACACTTTGGCGGCTGTTAATAACCTGGGTGTACCGCCAAAGTAAAGTTTATGTATAGGAAACACTGATGTCAATATCCCATCTGGAAGTTCACATTCAGTCAGACAAAGACCATAAAAAAAAACATTCCACCTCATTAATATTTGACAAATATTATTTTTTGTTAAATATTTGGTAAATACTTTCTTTGGACAAAAACACAGAACAAAAATGTAGACTGTCGTGTTGTGTAATACATTATTAAATAAAGCTAGTTAGGGTACCCCCAGGGTACCCCCTGATGCTAATGTTAGCTAAATGCCATCTAATTGAACACAAAATGTCATAGGATCACATAGTACATGATCTGTAGATGTATAGGTTGACTTCCATTTCTTGATAAATGCAGGCTTTAGGATGCTATAGAAATTCCAATTGTGTAACCTCAATGAAGAACAATGGAAGTTGGGGACAGATTTTCTTCATTAGACAGATTTCTAATGCAGTTATGGCACAAGACCTAGCATGACTTGCACCTCATAGGTCAACGTTACAATGCAAGATCACCTTCAAAATAATAATAATTAAAATAATAATACAACACAGCAACAAAATCCAAATACAGTTCACAAACAGGGAAAAACCATTAAACTAAAAATCAACTTAACCAAGTCTCAGTTATAAAAAAAAAAAAAAAAAAAAATTATTAGAGGAAATTAATCATTCAAAATAAAACACTTATTAGAAAGAGAGATCTCACGTTTAAAGAGCAAGTCTACATTACATTACACTCTGAAGGCTGAATATTCAACCATACGATACTCAATTTTTGTCCTAAAGAAGCCATGTCATGCCAGATCTCCAGATTTAGCCAAATCAAATGGCTGCCCGCCCCCTTATAAGAGCTCACCTTTCTCTATGACAACACGCCACTTCTTGGCCCAGTCACTTAGCTGTTGCGAGTAGCCTTTCTCAATCTTGGCCCTCTCCTGGAAACAGCTAATGAGCTCATTGCATAGTCTCTGGCCATCATCAATGCGCTTCACTGTCCTCTTGTAGTTCCCAGGCTGGAGGGGAAAGCAAAGTCAATATCAGTAAAGGAAGAAAATAAAAACTAGTGTAACATCTAGCCCGACTATCTGTCTGATATATAAAAATAATCTCCTAGCATAAACAGACACACTTAAAGTGGAGCTTAAATGGTATATGTATTCCTGCCAAACCGTTACAGGCATTTTGGTTCAAGCCACTGGTCTATTTATGTCTATGGGTGCCATCCTCCCACCCATGTAACCTTGTTTGGATGTACTGGAATTTACTGACATGTAGTGCATCCAGCGATTTCAACTTGACTGTGAAACAATCATCCACTACACTTGTGCAGACGCCTGGATGAACAACTTTCAAACCATATTAATCATCCACATTCTTTGCCGGTCCTTATCAAAATAAGTAGTGTTCTTTCTGCCATTGCCTCTGGTTTGTTTCACATGGTGGTTGGTACACAAATCTTAGGTCATTTTCAGTCATCGGTGGAAAGGGTGTTTGATTACTACTCAGTATTTAATAGGCTATGCAACATGATCTTAAGCCGGGACATTGAAACGTGCACTTTGATGTACCAGGCCTCCTAACAAACTTTTCATTTGGTTAACATAGAAACACATTTTTTCATTTGAAGTTATTCGTTATGTAGGTCTCCCTTTACTGTCATTTTCAAAATCAAAGTCTGGTTTAGGTTTTGCGGTTGTGACTCAGTTTGCTTCTATTTTAAATAAATCAGGCCTTTTTCATGAGCCTGCCTTCACTCTGAAGTTAAGTGCTGTGTGTGTGGTCAGAGCATGTAGGGGAAAATACACGTAACTGAAATGCATGTAACTGGAGACGCACAAAAAAAGGTCTTAAGCACGAATGGGAGAATACAGCCCTTTTGGAATATCTTAAGATACAGTCCTCTTTTTGGCGCTTTTCGATGTGCTACTATGAAGAAAAACAAGTTTGTTTCAGGTTTGCACCAAGCTGTCTGATGCCTTCCGCCATTGCTTGATGACACATAGCTCTTAGTCTTTCAGAGCCAAGAAGCGTAAGATTGCTCTAAGAAGATGCTATGCTTCTGTCTATACAATGCGAAATACATCCATCCTGTAAAGAGTAAAAAAGTGAAGACTGAAACGTCAATTTTAATGAATTTCTAGAGCTATCGTGACTTATCAATGAATGATAACATTAAGTAAATAAATAAACATTGTTAACTCCAGCGAAGATTATCTGCCCACTATCACCTGTGTAGCTAACTTGGTGTTTGTATTCCAGAGAATGTATATTTTATTTGTATATTTGTTGTATTTATTATAGGCCTATTTTTTTTATCAATGCTGAGGATTCTTTTCCTTGTAACGTTTTTTTTTTTTTTAAAGAGGAGTTGTGGGCCGCAGCACATACTGTGAGTCTATATGACTGTATTGTCTCTATTTGTGTAAATGAATCAAAGTAAATGCTGCCAATTGCATTTTGTTCCCTGTGAAAACCGCACTAAACCACGACCCCCCAAACTGAGGTACCATGAATTCAGTGTACCCTTTCAGTCACATAAAGAAACATTACAATGGCTTTTTTCAGAATATTAGAAAGGGTTTTGAGTCTTTAATAATCTTCACCTTTAAGCAACTAAACCAAAAGGGCCTTTTAACCATTATGCATTGTGTACATTTTAGTATTATTACCATCAGAGTTTGAACATGATTATCATGGTAAATAACCCACCTAAACATGATTTTACCATGACTCATAAATCACCTTAAACTCTGAATGGCCCATAGATTTTCAAACCTGACAATGCAAAGCCCCCCCCCCCCCCCCAGACAATCATATTTCCTCAACTGTGATCGAGAGATAGCATCAAGCATTCCTTCAGCATCTTTTCATTTGTTCTGTGCCTTATGAGCTTCCTTCTACACTTTCTTCTATGTAGTCCAGACACCAAGTCGATAACATTTTGTTCCATTATCTTCCACTGTTTTTTTTATTTTTTTTTCATTGGCCAGTCTGAGATATATCTTTTCTTTGAAACTCTTCCTGGAAGGCCAGCATTTAAGACACTTTACTGTTGTTTTGTGGGTACTATTTAATAAAGCTCCCAGCTGAGAAAATATGAGGCATCAGTTTCTCAAACTATCCTCCAGCACAGCGTCGGGGCCTCCCGCTTTTCTTCCTATGCTGGTTTTCTAATGATGAATTAGCATGATAAGTTTAGATTACCATGTGCCATTGGAGAGATGGTTAAAGAAAATGGGCCATTGTACGCTTTTGTGGATAATTCATTCAAAATCAGCCATTTCCAGATTAATTTACAACATTAAGAATGTCTACAATATTTGTAATCAATTTTATGTTGTTTAAATAAAAAAAATGGGACTCTCTCTCAAAAACATGGACATTTCTCACTCATTCCAAAAAATTGAGGAGTAGTATATTGATCGGCAAACAAAACAGGAACATGTTGGTCATTTCTCACTCCAGTTGCTAATCATTGAACAGCTGCTAAACCCCTCATCAGTAATAACCATGCAATATAGATGCGATGCGCTTACCTCCCAGAAGCTTTCAAAGCTCCCAACATCTTGCAAGTCTCCATTTGAAGACATTTTGGGGTCACCTTTGCAGCACGGAATGGTGGCGGTGTTTGTCAAACTACAAAAAAAGAGTAAATTTTAAACATTCAACAGAGATTGAGGCTTATAGTAATGAAAACACACTGTTGGTTGGTTGGTTGCTGTAGTGTAAAAATAAGTTATTCCCACAATTACACTTGAAATGAGATAAATCAGATTGAGTTAGAAATATGAAAATATCTAGGGGAATCCATCTTTTCAGTCAATATTCAGAACCATTTTAAACTGAGAAGTAAATATTTGGAGGTAAATTGCCAAACCCAGAGACTGCATGTGAGTAAAAGTCTTCTCACACAAGTAGGGGACGCATAATTCTCATTTAGGACAGCTACCAACTAATGTTTGTCCTCTTAGTCTGGGAAATTACAAAATCAATGAGAATCAGTGGTAAAGAACGGCCATAGAAAGGAACTAGCTATGCCATACCAGTGCATGCAAAGAAAAAGTTAATTTCAATAGATTAAAAAAATAAGAGAGATAAAGAGAAAGACAAAAAGTGTGTGAGACTGGGAAGGTTATAAGAGCATAAAAGATACAGTTCAAAAAAGAAAGATAGCTAGTCATTATGCTAGGATGTTGTTAGGGTAATCATGGTTCGTTGCTATAGTGGTTTCCAGGTTGGCATTAGGGTAGTGGTTCCTAGAATGTTGCTAGGGTAACTAATATGGTTGCTAAGGCATAGTTAGGATCGTCATGTTGGTTACTTAAGCAATATAGTACGAGTGCGAGTGGGGTAGGTAAGGGATATTCCCACGGGTGGTGTTCGGCCGTAGCCATGAGGCCGGAGGCCGAGTGGCGCAGGCAACAACACCCGTGGGAATATCCCTTACCTACCCCACTCGCACGAGTACTATATTGCTTTTATAAAACAATTTTATAGTCAACCAATTAACATTTTGACACGAAGTTATTGATTAAAAAATGTTTATTTCGCCATTGTTTCTCCGCAACAAAAAAATAGTTCCATTGTCTTTTGGAATTATAAGAACTTTGAATTAACGGTTATCGCTTAATTGTATCAACGTGCTATAGAATGTTTCATCGCGGAGTGATTTATTATTAGCTGTGAAAAGTCCGAGTTGGGATGTACTGGGATATTCCAACTCATGGAACGTCTCTCGTCCAATCAGAAACAGCTAAATAATTCAATAGAACCCAATTGTTTTATAATGGAATGTAATTATAGAAGTGGTTGCTAGGATGTTGCTAGGGAATTCATGTCCTTACTATTGTGGTTACTATGGTGGTTGCATATCGCATCTCTATAAATCCGTTTCAGTCTGACCAATCTGATTGGATTTTTAAGTTCCTTTTTTCCCCATTTGAGTTACGTAAACTTCAAATTATAGGCCATGTCACATATTCCTGAAAGAAACATGCTAGCGCATTGGCAGAGCCATTAGCGAACTAACCAGCAGTTAAAGGTCATATTGTGTTGTGCACAATCTGCAGAATCATCCCCATGGTCTAACGATGAAGCAGACGCAAGCCTCCTCGGTCCCATACGTTTTATGCCACGGCTATGGATCTGCACCTGATAATGTGTATAAGTCCGTTCAAATTCAGACATTTTCGTGATGCTGTATACTTGGCCTCAAGAACCACTCCAAACTGATCAAACTCTTTCAGTTCAATTCAATCTTTTTGGGTACATTTTTTTACTAGGGACAAAAGCGATCAAAATCAATCCAGTATTGAATTAGAATGGCAACGGCAAAATGACTATACAGTGCAATGGGACAAGCATAATTTGAATCCTATCTTAATGTTATGTTTGAATTGTCATTGGCAAAGGTTCAGATCAGTTTATTTTATTTATCTTTATTAATAGTAGACAAATAACTTATTTTCCTTATACACAAGAGAAAATGGTAATGACTTTGAGAGGAGGTGATTTTCTCTGTCAGGCACTGTATTAAGACTTGTTGTAACTGTTTCCATAAATAATATTAATTTGTTGTGAATTCAAAACATTGTTCCCATTTATGTATGCCAGGAAGAGAGACAAGGTTTTCCTTACGTTAGTATAAACAGGTGTAAAACAGTGGAGTCAAACTTACCCAAAAGCAACCAAAAATACTGGGTTCCTTTATAAGTCCAAGAATCATGCAGAGCCTCTGTCCTATCAGAGAGACAAAATAAAATCATACTAATTACTAGGTTAGAATCGTTTTGAGATGATTCCACATCCACCAAGTTGATAAAACTCCTAATATAGGCACACATATGCCACATATTCAGACCATTGAAAGGAAATAAATCAAAGGACACTTATGTGGAGGACCCACTTCCTGTAGCATTAATTTGAGATCAGATAATGCAGTAGGCTACACTTTTGGTACACCAAGATAGGTAATTTGTGTCAGCAAGTTTAGTGTAAACAAACACAAGTTTTGCTTATATATACAGTGGGGAAAATAAGTATTTGAACCCCTGCCGATTTCGCAAGTTTGGCCACTTGCAAAGAAATGTGTGATCTATAATTGTAATGGTAGGTGTATTTTAACAGTGAGAAATAGAATATCAACAAACAAATCCAGAAAACTGCATTTTATAACATTTATGACTTTATTTGTATTTGATGCAGAAAATAAGTATTTGAACCCCCAAGCAAACAGCAAGAATTCTGGCTCCCAATGACCAGTTATGTGCCCAAGAAGCACACAGATTAGTCCTCATTAGGCCTAACAAGGTACACCTGATCTCAACTGGTGACGTGTATAAAAGAAACCTGTCCAAAGAATCATACTTCACACCTTCAACCTCACCACCATGGGCAAGACCAAAGAGTTGACCAAGGACGTCAGAGATAAGATTGTAGACCTGCACAAGGCTGGAATGGGTTACAAAACCATCGGCAAGCAGCTTGGTGAGAAGCAGACAACTATTGGTGCGATTATTCGTAAATGGAAGCAACACCAAACAACTGTCCATTGCTCTAGGTCTGGGGCTCCATGCAAGATATCCCCTTGTGCGGTATCGGTGATCATCCGAAAGGTGCAGAATAACCCCAGAACTATACAGGGGGAGCTTGTGAATGATCTCAAGGCAGCTGGGACCACAGTCACCAAGAAAACCATTGGCAACACACTACGCCGTAATGGTTTGAAGTACTGCAGAACTCGCAAGGTCCCCCTGCTCAAGGAAGCACATGTACAGGGCCGTCTGAAGTTTGCCAATGAACACTTGAATGATTCTAAGGAGGATTGGGAGACAGGATGTGGTCAGATGAGACCAAAATCAAGCTCTTTGGCATCAACTCGACTTGCCGCGTTTGGAGGGGGAAGAATGCTGATCATGACACCATCCCCACCGTCAAGCATGGAGGTGGAAACATTATGCTTTGGGGCTGTTTCTCTGCCAAGGGTACAGGAAGTCTCCACTGCATCGAGGGGACTATGGATGGGGCCATGTAATGTGGAATATTGGGCTTGAACCTCATTCCCTCATTCCCTCCCATTGAAAACGCAACCTTAAGGATTTGGAGAGGATCTGCAAAGAGGAGTGGACCAAAATCCCTCCTGAGATGTGTGTAAACCTGGTGACCAACTACAAGAAAAGTCTGACGTCTGTGCTTGCCAACAAGAGTTATTCCACCAAGTACTAAGTCATGTTTTGCTAGGGGTTCAAATACTTATTTTCTGCATCAAATGCAAATTAAGTCATAAATGTTATAAAATGCAGTTTTCTGGATTTTTTTGTTGATATTCTGTTTCTCACTGTTAAAATACACCTACTATTACAATTATAGATCACACATTTCTTTGCAAGTGGCCAAACTTGCGAAATCGGCAGGGGTTCAAATACTTATTTTCCCCACTGTACACCGGTTTCCTGTTTAGCATTAGCATCTGTATGAGGTCTCATAAGTCAGTTCACGTCATGGGGGTATTCGCCGTAACTCGCTAAGCGGTTTAGCGAGCTAATTTTCAGGCTAAGATAAAAAACGCCCCTCTTTTTGGTTCGTGGAAGCAACTTTCGATAAATCACCACAGTAACATATCAATTAGCACTAACCTGCTCCAGCGCAGGCTTACTTAAGTGTAGCTGGATAAGCTTGCCACACCCCCGGAAAAAGGAGGGATCCCATTGACCAAGGACTGATATTAGATAGTTAGATTAGCGTAGGGAGAGAGTTCTTTGCGATCGCCAAGATCCATTATTCCATCATGATGAGTTATTGTATGAGCGCTACCGATTCAGCCGACTAGGAATACTTAATTTACAAGACCTTCTCAAGTCATTTATTGCAAACACCACAGTCGAACATTGACTGTCTTGCGCTTTTTTGCGAGTGGTACATTTTTGTAGTGTCGGTGATGCAGAGAACAAAGCACTCATAATTATATGAGTGTTTTTAGTACACCATAGCATATCATTATTGTAGAAAATGATTAAGGTGGACTCATGATAAGAATAGAGAGAAATACAGACAATTTATTTTCACTGCTTCAATTTATTGCATTTGTTATTAATACATTTAGTCATTTAACAGACGCTTTTATTCAAAGCGACTTACAAGGAAATGTAAAACTACACCGAGGAAGGAGGTGCGGGGATACGAACTAGCAACCTTGCAGTTACGAACCGATGTCGGTATCCTCTGTACCAGTTCACTCATGCCGTCACCTATTCATACATAGATATTACCCTATAAACATCCCAACCGACCTTGCTCTCACAGCGGTGGCGGTGTTGAAGTTTGCCATGATTATGGTCTTGTATTCTTCATAATCGTTCATGTTCATCTCCTGCTCGCCAGCGGAGAAAAAAAGAGCCCTTTTCTTTGAGTTTAGAACCATTATATCGTTAGAAAATCATTGTTTTGGTGATCGACCTTTGCTGCCTTTTGAAGTAGGACGTGCACGCACAATTGCCCTGATAAGTTTAGCCTGGTTGAAATTAACCACATGATTTGGAGGCGGATGAGCCGTTGACGAACCGATATTTGCTGTTCTCAATCAGCTTGTTAATGTTAACGGGCTAAAAGGACAATTTATTAACTTAGCTTCAACCCTTACGACGAATACCCCCCAGGTATCCAAAGGTCTTCAAGACAAAAAATATAGTAAAAAAAGATGGTCAGAAGCTACCAAGAATAAAGATTAGCCTAGTCCTCTAGTGGGTTATAAAGCTCAACAGCTGTTTTGTGTCTGTGCTGCACCTTAACCCCTCCGGAAGCACTGGGAGGGGTGTAATTTGATTGGCTGTTGAGCTTGAATATGAGCAACCTTTCACTATGATCACAAACGGCATTAATTAAATAATGAAATCATATTTAAGATGCGAATGTGACTCCAGTGTGGAGGGGCTAGTACGGAAAAGGCCCTACTTTTCTCCTATATGCCCTCCTACCACTTTCCCCAGCTAGCTAAAGTTTGTTGATCTAAGTTACCGGCTATGAACTAGCTACTGAGCAAATTAGCCACACGTTAGAAACATTGTATGACTATCCCACATAATGCCACTTTTCAGCCACACACTGACACCAGGGATGTCTTAGACAGCAAGTATCTGGAACTAAGCTTCTAACCACAGGTTGAGAGTTGTAGTTCGAACTACGACAGTGTTTGAAAACGTTTGGTCGAACAACGGTTTTGGGAAACACCTGTGTGGCGTAACGTTGGTTTGGAAGTTACCAACATTGTTACTGCGCTAGTTCAAACTATGGTTTTGGGAAACACTTGCATCACAATTGCATGTGTCCCACTATGTAAGTTGCTATGCTTTTGGGAAACGTACCCCTAGTTTGCGTTGAGCTTGGAAGTGCAAAAAAGGAAGATGGACGCCGAAACAACTCATCTGATAGTTTCCAAAGTTTCCTAATATTATTTGAATCTTTGCTTGGTGTATTCGCCAACTATTTACTTTGCTCTGGATATGAAATATTATTGACATCTTGTTGTTTCCTGAAAATGATTATTATCACAGGTCACTCCATTTGAAGAGCACATTGTGCAATCAATACTCTTCTCTTGTGCTTCTGTTGGAGTGTGTTGGGATTGTTTTGCCAATACACTCAAATTTCATTACTTTGAGGTATTGAATATTAATTCTTGATTGCGCATATATACAGCACATTCTTTTTTTTCTCAATGATAATTTAACCGCTTAAATATTTGTATAACATGCATTGATGTCTGTTGGACTGGAGACAATAAATAATAAGTGGCTCGTGATCACAGCACATGTCAGAATTCCTCAAAAGGCTCAGACGACATGAATTCAACAACACACCCATCTTCACACTACTCCAACGTCCTATAACAGCAAGTATATATGCAAATTACAATTGTTCTTGATACCTCTATTTCACATTGCGCCATTTGCACACTCTCATTAAGTCGCATGCGTAACACACAGCTCATTGCTCGTTCAGTCTTTGTAAATGTTATGTTGTAGATATGAACGGTCTGTGTGGTGGGTGGCATCATGAAACATGTTTGTGTATATCCATTGTCTTCAAACAAACACTCATTCAAGGGATTATCTGATGGCCATCAGTCATGACACCCAGGCTTCTCACAACCTTGGTTGGGGTGAGATGTATATTTGATGTAATTTTATGTTGATATTGTGTTGTATACATGGCTTGGCCGGTATGACCAAGAGTTCAGTCTTAAACTGCTTGGCCACGCAGTTGCATCGACGGACTCGTGAACATTTATAGTAAAATACGTCTGAGGGGATTTGCGAGGTGTCTGAGCCAGCTATCTAATGTTAGCATGCTACTGCCCACAAGGTAAACAGCGATGGGTTGGACCAATGTCAGCCCTGCGGTTTGCGTAGCCTTGTCGGATAGTTACAAAATTTGGGAGACGCACGCAAGCACGCAAGAGGTGCTCGGAGGGGGCTTGCAACGACGCAAGGGCTCTTGCGTGTCTGCGTAAAAGGCCGACCATAAATTAAGCTTTAGAGAGGTTTAGTTGAAGGTAGCGTTCCTTCATCCATAAGGAAATCTGAGACTTTGTTGGACTTGAATACATGATAATTGGCTCGCCATCACAGCGCATGCCAGAATTCCAACTTCATGCGATTGGCTCAAAAGAACTGAATATTGCTGTTTTCTTGTTGTCTCACATATGAACTACAAGTTATTTTGTATTATCTTACCCAGTAACCCATGTTCCTATTCATGTACTCTGTCCTTGTCTCAATGAGAGCAGATAGCTGAGACCAGGTTCATGAGCCTTCAAATGGCTATTGTGAGGAGTCAGGCACTTCTGTAGGCATTTAAACTCCTTCCCCCCAGATAGACCCTTCCTGTTCCTTCTCCCCTTCCTGCCATAAACAGATGACCACATCCCATCTTGTTGTGTCATCACTCTCCTGTATTCTGCATCTGACTAAATGGTATAAATGGCAACACCTTCTTACTGTCAAGCAGGTAATTCTCTGAGCAACACACTTAGAAGGTGTCTCCACACTGAAATAAACTCTAAAAACCTGGCTGCGTCTACTTGGTCTTATCAAATTTGTCAATGGCTTTTGCACCTTATTCAATGGATAAAGATAAAAGTTTCCTGGAAAGTGTGACATTTCTGGGTGATTCCAAACGGTAGTGTCTATACACATATACATATACACACACACACACACACACACACACATATATATATATATACACATATACACCTATATAATCTGATGCTGCAAACTGATCATTAATGGGATTATTAGTTCGATCCCCCCCCCCTAAACACAATCATTTAGATCCAACAGTCCTAGCTGTCTTTGTTTCACCCCTCAGGGCATAACTGCACAGGGACAAAACATTCTAAAAGAACGTTTAATGTCACTCCTACACCCTTGAGAAAGAGTGGCCATCACATAATTCATCAATGGAAACTATCTGACATTGCCAGCAAACAGGGCCATAGTGGCAACTCTAACTAACTCTGTAAAAACCATACACAGCTAATTTATTCCCTCCTTTATTTACCAGAAAAACTTTATTCAAATAAAAAATGCAAAAGGAATGCTTTTCCTCTGCATTCACCACCCACCCCGAAACGCTTCTGTAAGTCCTTCATAGAGTTGTCAAAGAGGCTACTGTTCAGTTACAGCACAGCTCTGCTCATCAAAAACCTGCAGGCCTTCTCGGCCCATGTAGGCATGAAAACAAAAGCACTGTTGTTCACCAGCCTCAGTCCTACAATAGGTCCTTTTGCACTGCCAGAGCTTTCTCAGGTGGAGGGGCAGTTTTCACACAGTTTTTGCCTGCATGTGCACTGCAGGAACTACCCCCCCCGTTGAGTTCTTCAGGTGTAATTCTCAAGAATACTTATGTGAATGTGGTATTTCAAGTTTTCCCTGTAAATACATTTACCAAAGATTCTAAAATCCCATTCTCACTTTGCCATAATGCGGTCGGGGGGGTAATTTAAATACTTTCTGAATGCGCTGTACATCATAGTCATCATATCTTACATACCTCTCATTGTTGATGTGACAGAAACTCACTAGCCACATAGAGTTATATAGTTTCAACGTGTATGTGTGTGTCAGTGTAGTAGTCGGGTCGCTACAGTCAGAGTCAGAGTCTCGAGGCCCAGTCAGAGTTGAGTCCAAGTCCAAGTCATCAATAAACTATTAGATGGATTAATCAGGAAAAGAAAATGTGTTCTTCATTAAATAAAGTTAATTGAGTATCTGGGGTTTGCCATTAATGTGTGGTGAACATCTTGTTTACTTTATTAATTCACTTGAACAATGGCAAATCTGACATATTTTGAAATGCTTCTCAATTCATTTATGTGATTAATTTATTTGAATTAATAACAAATCATGTAATTAAGTAGATAATTTTTTTTTAAAGCACTTGACAGACTAGTATTAACATAGCTAACTGAACTTCATGAATATTGCATATTGGTTTTGATTACACATTGTTTTCTTTTTTTAAATAATTAACCTATTTTAGGCATTTACATTATATGCACAATTCTGTTCTTGGGAAAATATATATTTACTTACTTATCAGGAGCATGTCCAGGCTGTAAACGCACACGAGAGAGAAAAGAAAATCTCTTGACAGTTCCATCCTGTGATATAGTATACCATAAAAAATCTATGTTATCATAACCCAGTGTAACTATAATCTGCCATCAAAAACGTATACCAATTCACCTAACCACCAACCGACAAAGCACTATTAGCATATTATGCTAGCACTAAACCGTATTGCCTACAATAAACACCACTGCAAGTGCATTGGACTAAACCAGATATTTATTTCACAATCAGGTAGGGTAGTCTGGAGGTCTGGAGTCAACTTGCTCTGTTATAATGATAACGATGTGAACTGTTACTGGTGCCTACATTGACAACTTTTTGAACAATATTTTACAACAAAGTTAATGTTATAATATTTTGTGCCCATGCCATCCGACATGGAAAATACAAGTTCAATTTCCAATAGCGGCTGAGTCCCTTCTTGATTGGACCACTGTGGCGACTTCCATTGGTGATAAGTTTGTGTATGTGAAGCCATTAAACATCATCCACAAGTGTTTGTTATCACTTTGAATCCAAGACCGCCTTTTACTGGTGAGCTGATTTTGAGAAATTAAACTTTGCTTCAGGTAAACACCATCATCCCAAGTCCTCCTCACCAAACTCACCCAGCTCACTGTGCCTGCCTCCACCTGTCAGTGGATCACAAACTTCCTGATAGACAGGAAGCAGCAGGTGAGGCTGGATGAAATAACATCCAGCACCCGGTCAGTTAGCACTGGTGCACCTCAGGGATGCGTGCTCTCCCCACTGCTCTTCTTCCTCTACACAAACGACTGCACTTCAGGTGACCCATCTGTTAAACTCCTAAAATTTGCAGACGACACATCAGTAATCGGCCTCATCCGTGATGGTGACGAATCTGCATATAGGCGGGAAGTTGAACAGCTGGCCCTGTGGTGCGGTCGCAACAATCTGGAGCTGAACACGCTTAAAACCGTGGAGATGACAGTGGACTTCAGGAGGAGTCCCCCAGCACTGCCACCCCTCACCATACTCAACAGCACTGTGTTGGCTGTGGAATCCTTCAGGTTTCTGGGATCCACAATCTCCCGGAACCTGAAGTGGGAACCCAACATCAACACCATCATCAAGAAGGCCCAGCAGAGGATGTACTTCCTGCGTCTGCTCAGGAAGTACAACATGCCTCAGGAGCTGCTGATCCAGTTCTGCACTGCAGTCATCGAATCTGTTCTCTGCACTTCAATAACTGTCTGGTTTGGATCGGCCACCAAACTGGATGGGAATAGACTCCAGCGGACAGTCAGGTCTGCAGGAAAGATCAATGGTGCCAACCTGCCCACCATCCAAGACCTGTACACCTCCAGAGTCAGGAAACGGGCAGGAAAAACCACTGCAGAGCCCTCACACCCCGGACACAACCTATTCAAACTCCTCCCCTCTGGTAGACGCTACAGAGCACTGTTCGCCAAAACCTCCAGACACAAAAACAGTTTCTTCCCCCTCACCGTCTCACTACTGAACAACTAACCCACTGTAGCATATATATATATATATTTATCCCTGCACTCTCCACTTCTTTTGCACTATTGTTATGTAACAATTCACAGCTACTGTATATAGCCATTCCGCCTTGTATATACTTTCTTAAACTTCTTAGACCGTTGCACTGTTTGTTTTGTATTGTGTTGTAATGTATATTTTGTGTAAGCACACTGAGAGCCACTTTACCAAGTCAAATTCCTTGTTTGTGAAACCTTACTTGGCCAATAAAACCTGATTCTGATTCTGATTCTGGGTTATGCAGCAAACAGCGTTACTTGGTTGCTATGCTAGCTAGCTAGCTAAAGGAAACTTTTAAATAACCTTAAACGGTTTAAATGGTAGAGGTCCATTTGCATGACAAAAGAGCTGGTTATGTAACTGATGTTACAGTCCCATCATAATTAGAATAGGAAAAGGTAGAAACCCTCAGGGTGCATGTGCAGCTTTTAACACAAGTTCATATTCACTTCATATTAAAATTAGTTCATATTACACACGTTAGCAACTGCCAACGGTTAAGATGGTTCCCTAAGCTAGTGATAGCAAGTATAGTTCATAGCTAGGTTAACTGGCATGAGACTTTGCATGTTTTACACACCTCCCGCGGAGGTTCGAGCTCTGGTTTGAGTTCGAGCTACAGTTGGGTGGGAATACGCTCACCCGTTTTTTTATCGTTACAGAAGACTAAGTGTGACTGAAAATATTTTCTATCCTATGTTGTTTTTACTGGATAAATTAATGGGATATACATATGTGAAAGAGGGGGAGAGACCCATTGTACCTGGCAGAGTACAGAGTGTGCGTTACTAACTTCCAGGCGGGAAAAATGCATTGTTATATATAGACTCAGAGTATTAACCGCAGGGCTGCAGAAGTTTTACAAACTCAATGTACAAACCACAGTTAATAGTCAGGAAATTACAGTCCATTGGTAGGGGTGTAGTCAGTGCCGCTGCTAGCCATTTTGGTGCCCTAAGCATAACTCCTTTATGATGCCCCCCCCGAGAAAAAAACCTTTGTTTCTGCCAGTTTAACAGTTAAACACAGTACACAGAACAGCCAAAACATACTGTACATACACAAAAGCATTGGGATGTGCAAATTCTTCGTAGAAATTAAATAGTCATCCATAAATACAAACTTAAAAGCAGAAGTATACAAGTAAGCAATCTTCTTCAATAAAGCAAAGATTTAGAAGCAGAAAATTCACACAATTTTACTTTACTTTGTAAACACACTGTGTAGAACAGCTAAAACACACACCTCTTGTCACTACAGATCCATAACTTTGCAGTTAAAGTTGTGATTCCTGGTTGCTATGGTTATCTAGGTGCTATGCTAGCTAGCTAGGAAACTTTTAATAACCTTAACCAATTTAAATGGAAGATTTCCGTTTGCAGGAAATGATAGCTAGTTATCTAGCTAATGTTATAGTCTCCTCGATTTAACTTCTACAATTATAATGGGTGCCTGTGACACTTCGTATGAACGAGTTCATAATCATGAGTTCATATTCACACAGATTAACACCAGTTCATCATGTGTAAAGAATGCTGATATGAAATATGAAAACAACCAGTAGTCAATGTGCAAGCTTCCAATTTAATCGTGATTTAAGATACTCTATTTGAGTTGGGGCAGTCTATCCTTCAGTCGAGGCATGATGATCTCTCGCTACAAGTTTCACCTGTTCGTGTTGGACTAACAAATGCTTGTGGAGTCAAGTGCAGTTGAGAGGCGCTTGTCTCCAGGGCACAGATTACACTTTTTTCTCTTTTCACGGATACAAATAAAAAAAGACTGTGATTGGAATACGGGACTGGAGCTGTCCCTGACGGGACAAATCAAAATCACCCATAATTCGGGATGTCCCGGACAATTCGGGACGGTTGGTGACCCTACTTGCACCTAAGTTATAACATATTTGAGTGTGCTAACATTAGCAATAACGTCAGCTAGTTGAAGGTGTATGCATAGGCTAACCATTAAATTAGCAGCACATTTCCCGTATTTAACAATGATTAAACATGGACTTACCTAAAAGTGATGCACGGGCATCATCTCGCAGTTTCTTTCTCATTCTTTTTCTGCCCCTGACTCCTGTTGTCTTTTTGAGGCCATTTTCGAAAAGTTAGCTTACTGTCAAAGTTCGTCAGGCCACTGAGATAGGAAAGGGCACCCACGGCGAGCTTGCGAAGTTGAGTGTGTATTTATTTATTTATTTTTTTGGGGGGGGGGGGGGGGCACCATCGGAACTTTTTTTGAGCAATTAAATATATCTCTTGTTCTGCCTGTTTTGTGATATACATACCCTAAAAGGTGCCTAATATTTGTATACTGAAATAATATCGGCATTATAATTATTATAACTATGATGAATTTTCAGTTGCCTATTTTTTGGTGCCCCCTCAGGACTTGGTGCCCTACGCACAGCGCGTAGTTCGCGTTAAGGGAGCGGCGGCACTGGGTGTAGTGGTCATAAGATGCAACGGAACTATTCATAATCTTACCATTGAGCGCAATTTGTGTGCGCTTTAAGAAACAGAAACCACTCTAGTTGCAGAGAACACTTGAAGAAGCAAACATATTTAATAATCAGATTTTTTTAACTGTATATAATAAAAATAATAATAATAAACAATAACAAAATAATAAATATAGCTGCAAGCAGCGATGTGGATTCCTCCAAAGATTGCGAAACCAGGGGAAAATGTATATTCTTCACAATTTTGGAAAGAAGAGTAAAAGAAGGAAAGAAGAGTGGAAGAAGGAAAGAAGAGTGGAAGAAGGAAAGAATAGAGGAAAGAAGAGTGAAGAAGGGAAAGAAGAAAAGAAAGAAGTGTCTTGCTAAAGGACGCTTCAACAGGGAATTGAACTAACAACCTTCTGATTACTAAACGACTTCTCTACCTCTGTACCACTGTCACCCAGGTTTATATTTCAAAGATTTGCTTAGATATTACTTCACTTTCTGTTTAGCTGCTTTACTGCTGAATTTGAGTGGCTGTACCGGACAAACGGTTGTGAGGATCAAAATTCTATGAATGTTTTTTGTGAGGCTTGGTCTGAAGATCATCTCTAGTGATTTTGAAGAAGATTTGACAAAAATTGTAGGAGGACTAGGCTTTTCAAAGGTTTTTGAGAAAAGCGCAAATATCGGAAAATCTACATAACCGAAAATTGGCGCCATTGAACGTTGAATTCGTCTTGATCCAAGGAATCCAATGGTACCTCATTTTTGAAAATCGGTCAAACGGTTCAAAAGTTACAGTGTTAACAAAAGTCCAACTTTGACCCGTTGGTGGCGCTAGTGTGGTCTAGTGGGAGACATGAAACTTGGTGTGAGTAAAGAAGGGACTGTCCTTAATGAGTGTGCCAAATTTCAGAAGAAGTTACCATACGGTTCTATGGGCTGCCATTGACTCCAATGGTACAAACATAATAATAATAGGAAAGCCTACAATAACAATAGGTTTCCTCCTGACGGAGGAATCCTAATAAAAGCTCACTGTACTAGAATTGAGCATGCTCCCATTCTCTGAGCATTATTTTCTGACATTCAAACACAAATGCAATTGAATAAAAAGCGTTAAATAATTCCTCGTCATTATGGGGTATTGAGTGTAAATTGATGAAGGAAAACATTTATTTAAATGATGTTAGCATAGGGCTGCAATATCACAAAATGTAAAAGGGGTCTGAATACTTTCTGAATGCACTGTATGTTACAGCTGAAGATGCTAGCTACATTGTCAGGCTAAAGCAGTGGATGCCAAACCTTTCATGGCAGGCCCCCCTTTGACAAAGAAAAAAAAGATTACTGCCCCCCTCCCCCCACCACTGTAAAAACACTGAGACACTCTAACACTAAAATGTTTTTTAAACAAATGCCCCATCGGCTGTTGCATAGCTTTTCTTAAACATTGTTTCTACATTTGAACAATTCTATTAATTTTATCAGTTAAAGTCATAAAATAGTTTTACACTAAATATTAAAAAAAAATTAGCTTCTCACTGGGTGATCAATCCATACAATGTTCATGTTAGCCGCATGATCATTGTATTAATAGGCCTAGTCTGAAATTGTCAAAACGGCTCACGAACACCTAAAATAGGGGTTAGGTGTACTTCAGGGCAAAATGTTCTTAAAAAAATACTTGAAATTTGGAGGAATCATTTTGCAGACCTTCCTTTAATACTCCAGGAGCAGGCTCAAGTTGAGTATACATCATGAGCGGCACGACTTTTCTCAACGGTTCCTGGCTAATTTGACCATGAGGAACAAAACTAGGGTGCTGTCATTAACTGTAACCCGAGCGAACATCGAGATTTTGCCACGCCCTTTTAGCAAGCGTCTAGCGCATCTGTATCTCAGCTTCTGAAGGTCGTAGAGACTTGAATTTTGTCTCAAAATGACCGGAATACGCTAAAAGGGCGTGGCAAAATCTCGATGTTCGCTCGGGTCACAGTAAACGACAGCACCCTAGTTTTTTTTTTCAAGCATTTCTTATGAAAATTTGCCCTGGAGTACACCTACCCCCTATTTTAGAAAGGTTTTAAGGTGTTTGGGCACATAATATCAGTGAATAAGGAAAATCTGAGAGGGTCAAGCAAAAGCTCAAAGATAGATTTGTATCTAGAAAGTCTAAGTACTAGCGGAACAGTACCCTGGCAAAAATTACACCATGAAGACAAAAAACAGGAAGGGGACTAGTGAGGTAGGCCACCAAGACTCCTCTGAAGGGGTTACAACCTTCCGTGGCTGAGATTGGAGCGACTGTGCATGCATACTGTTCACACTGTTGATAAAAGCGCTCACAAAATGTCAGCTACAGTTTGCCAGAAGGCATAGATTCTGAAGTGAAGTGGAAGAAAGTTCAATGATCTAATAAGACCACAATTGAGGTCTCTGGCCATCAGACTAAACGCTATGTTTGGCATACACCAAATACTGCACATCATCAGAAACACACCATCCCCAGCTTTTTTGATGATTTGACACCGTGAAGCATGTTGGTGACAGCATCATGCTGTGGGGATGCTTCTCTGCAATTTGTGGCTGGACTTGAAAAGGGCTGTTCACTCACGAATAATAAAACATACAAAATTGTGCATAAGGGCTAACATAACCAATAACTGACAGTCCAAGCAGAATGAGGACATGGAAGAATGGGAGACATGAAGATATTTGTCTTTGTAGAGATACGTTTTACTTTGACATGAACGATTATTTTTTGCTGATTAGTGTCAAAAGAGCCATTATATGATGTTGTAAAATGGTCAAAAAAGGTCAAAACTTCCAAGGGGGTTGAACTATTTACAGACACAATAGTCCAGGAGCGCCATGCCACCAATCTAGATTATCTATATACATTTTACCAAGAAGAATAGGGAAAATACCACAAACAATGTGCAAAAAAGACTTCAACGTCTTCCTCGGTTTCTCTGTCGCCTCTGCCATGATGTCCACAAAGAGAACACAGCGCTATCTTCTTATTATTATTTATATATTATATATAGCAGAAGGGTCTAATTGTTGTTGTGTGAGGTGGTGCCATTAAGCATTACATAGTTGTTGCAAGAGGTGTTGCACCCTGTCCACCTAAGTTACATAGTGCAATACCAGCCGTACCAGGCATGCTGTGGCAGTGGCACAGACGCCATTCTCAATATTACAAGTCAGTGAACCACCAAAATGATTTTGAAGCTGTTATGGTAAAATTGTTACATAATGTTGCTTTAAAAAGGCACTTGATGAATACATTTAAAGCAGAATCCACAATTCTGGTGAAAGGTTGTTGATTATTTTTAGATCAACAACCAATTTAATTACACCCCTCCCTTCCGTGTTCCTGAAGCAACGTGTTGATTGGCTATAATTATTTACAGCTCGGTCCGAGCCGCAATTGTTTCCCAAAACAGAGACATGACTGTGTGGGAACACCAGAGGTTTTGTTTGAGCGCACACAGAACGGACAGCTAGAAGAGCATGAGGATCAATAAGTTAAATTTCACAACAAATCTATTTGCTTAGAATCGCGCAATCCACCTTTAAAATGGCAGATTCTTATGGGAGTGTCAATACAGCCATACAAATGTTACCGGTCATCACATCCCAACACAACACAACAAAACACACACAGATGAGACATAATCGTGTATGTCACCCTTATCAGTTTTCTCGACAAGTGTAAACCAGTTATATATAAGCTACATTTAAATTGATAATCCGCGCTTAAAGCTACATACCTGTTGCGCCGCCAGGGCTTCGCTTAAAATTCTGCACTCGACGCTGTCCACACACCTAAATCCCACTCATAATCTACAGTCTTCGTACAACTTTCGTTGACAACCTTGGAGTAAATTCGCCCGTTTTAAAATAAACACTATGAAAAGAATTCGACAACCAATTTAAGAAACAAAAATACTCTGAGGAGAGGGGTGGGTGTAAGGATGTAGCCTACTACAACTGAGGCATCCCGCTGCCATAATGAAAACACGGAGTTGAATCACACTGTACGTTTCACCTTGTAATAGCTGAACTTTAAAGCCGGGTGAAAAGTGCTGCCGTTCATAAATATATCGGAAAAACTGAAGACATGTCAACGAGATAGGCTATGTTACTGATTTCAACAGGCAAGTCGACGGGCAACCCTCCCGTCGTCTGAGGAGGTCTTTAGAGAGCTGTGGCTGAGCATAATATCCATTGATCCAATTACAGAAGTTTAACCCTTTAGAACCTGAAATAAAGTTTTAACGATAGGGCAACTTATCATTATTTCTCATCATAGAATCTAAGCCAGTTTTATTATTATTCATAATGAAATTATCATTTTATCATATATTTATTTTTGATACAGGCTTAAAGCGGATGTGGGACAGTAATAATTTGGAGGTAGGTTAAGTTAGGCTATAGCACCATCTCTTGACAATACCGACACCCTAACAAACTACTAAGCGACGACAGCAGCATGGAGTTCTCCTTAAGTCATATTTGTCCTAGATGTAATGAATAGTAATTTGTGGAGTAATGGAGCATTAAACAGGCTACTGTTGACCTTTTCCCCACCTAGGCCAGTCCAGGGGTATTCCAAGTATGTGGTTTAGTGACAAGTTAACACGTAGTAAGTGAATAGCTCCTAATTGAACAGCCCTATGGCTTCATTCTCTTAGCAAAACAAAGCCATAGGGCTGTTCTACTGGGAAGAGTACTGAGGATATGTTGAGACACTGATGATTTAGACATGCTCTGATATAAGCTAAAATTGTGTTGTATTTAAATGTATGTATTTAAATTCAGCACCACGTTCAGGTACAATACAATGTAAATGGTATATATGCAATGTGTTATTTTTGTCTAAAATCAAGTTTTAAACAAATAATCTGTCAATGTTCCTCAGAAAAATAAACCATAAACCATCTTCAGGTTTCAGAACTACAGACAAATTAGTTATATTTATTTCATGAACACCAATAAAATCAGCAGAAAGGGATTTAATTATTAATAATTATATTTAGAATTATATTCTAAAATACCTGGGCTATTGAAGTAAAAAAAAGTTGCTTTTTTTTTTACCCCCCTCTCCCCTATTTAAACTAGGCAAGGCTAATGTTATGGTGGACAAAAATATTTGGAGTTTTGGATTCTGGGTTAATGGAGCTGGCCAATACCCAGATAAAACAACAAATTGTGTGCAAAAGGTGCAAGGTAGATTTCCCATTCTCTGGGAACAGAACCAATCAAATATCACATATAAACAAATATCATACCAAGAAAGAAGAATTGCCGAAAATGTGATCACCGGGCAGAAGTTACCAACTCCGCTTCAGACGATTCACTTTTACTTTTGAGATGCTAATAAATGCAACAAAAAGGGCAGAGCATTGCGCAGAACAAAAAATCAGAAAAATTAAATCCATGTGCCAAGTCTCGTGACCCCCCACACATTTTGACAGGATATTATAGGTCTAAATTCAGTTTCATCTTGAATGATGAGACTGCTTGCTGAGACAATATTAGTTTTCATTTTCCACCCTGATGTAGAAAACACCATTTCTGATAGACTATACAGCATGTCAAAGCCTAATATGTAGATGCACAGGGCAGCAAGATCATTCCGCGACCCCCAAAAAACGTTTGGCGACCCCACTTGCGGTCCCAACCCCTAGTTTGAGAACCACTGCCTTAGCTGATGGAGCTGTAAAAAAAAAAAGCTAAAGTTTTGGGGGGCCAGGATGATTGTTTTCAGAATATTCACAACCAGAACGCTTACTGGAACATTTGCTATGACAATTAATTTGAATATGACGAATGTGACCTCCTGGAGCATGAGAATAAGGTGAACGCTAAACCAGTTGAGGGTCAATACTGTACAGAGATGATAAGAGCAGTTCAGACAGCCCCAATGGTGAAGACGCAACCAGTGCCACGTGACGGGGGACATACTTTGATGATTGATCAGTGGGTGACCACTCATCAGATACAGAACTTAGCATCAGAGGCTAAGTGTGAAAAAAACACATAAATTATTGTCACTTTCTAATACTGCAGTCAACGTACAGGGGAAACCTAAATGGACTAATTTAAACCATTGCATACAATGTGTGCCTCTAGAACAACCATCCCTTGTGAAGTACATGCAAAAGAGCTATGACTATGGTTGAAATCATTATGATTCAGTGGCGATAGTGTTGATTTTTGGTTATGGTCATGGCTATTATGTTTTTAAACTATGTTTTCAAACTTTGTTTTTTTGATTTAACTATGTTTTTTAACTATGTTCTTAACTATGTTTGTAACTATGTTGTTTTTTTAACTATGTTCTTAACTATGCTTTTTATAGGTTGCTTTAACTATGTTTTTTAAACTATGTTTTTACTGTAGCACTCTGAGATTCAGATGAATATAGAGTGCGCTATAAATTAAATTCATTAATTATTATTATTATTATGAAATATGGGTTACAGATCAAGTCAGAGCCCTAATGGTTAGGAAGTTTCCTTTAATGTTCAATGTTATGTCGTTGAGTTTGTTTGTTCTTTCTATGAATGACATGCCACATTCTATGGACTTTGTGATGCTGCCGCTGTTTTTCTATGTTTGTCTTTCAGAGCCAATGGTCCATTACCAACCCCCCTGGAGCAGCATGAGAGGATCTGGATACAAAGAACCAGTGGAGC
Organism: Clupea harengus; assembly: GCF_900700415.2. Classification (NCBI taxonomy): domain Eukaryota; kingdom Metazoa; phylum Chordata; class Actinopteri; order Clupeiformes; family Clupeidae; genus Clupea; species Clupea harengus. The sequence continues at coordinate 25,127,312 of NC_045157.1, forward strand.
CTCTGCTGCAATGACCAAGCCATCATCGTTGTCCATGATCCACCTCTCCCGCTGGACAGTGACAACAGTACATGAATTGGACTTTCATGTTTCCACCACACAACATTCAAGGACTTGAATGATCTGAACTACATCAGAACAGATGATCATAGATGGATAGTTGCCACTCACGGAAAACGAGCGTCGCTGCACAACTGCATCTTAGTTAAAAAAAACACCAGACTTGGAACATTTTGATGTTTGCATTTTAAACCACTACACTTGGAACATTTGTGATTATTTGTATGATTATTCTTATTTGTGATCATTAATGTAGTTTGAGGCAGACGAATATTGGTATTTTTCATATACTTTCTAAGGAGTTGCAACATTGCTCATGTGAATTTCCTCCCCCACAACAATGTATCACATTCCGCCACGTTCATTAACACACAAATGGTCAGCAAGACCCTCCCTGTCTGACCTTCACACCTATCATATCTAGGTAGACCCCATACTGTTCCCCTTCTTATCACGCCCCACCTTACACCTTGAACTAGACCTGAAGACACACCCATTGTGTTAACTAAAATATAACTACTTTCATGCTAAAAGTTGTGTTGGAGAAAGAATATCATACAGAACAGAAAACGTAAGTTCTGCAGTGGGTTTGCCGTGTGGAGACACCAACCGCTGAGGTGTGGTAAGAGAACGGAGCAAGGAGTAATTCTGGGACATTGAGGAGACATCACAGCTTTTGAAGACAAGGCCAACACAGAAGAGAAACTACACTATGGACCATATCTCCTAATCATCTCTCCTTCTCTCTCTCCATCGTAGTGTGTCGTGTGTGCTCAAGGTCTGTTGCATAGAATAAACCGACACCTTACTCATCAGACCGGCATTACATCGAGTCCTTTGCTAAATCACGCAACCACAACTAACTTCAGAGTTATAATATAACTGGTGTTTTAATGTGAAATCTGTTGGAACACGGCAATCTTTTAGTTGGTGTTTCCACCCATCACCAACGATTTTTTTAGTTGGTGTTTGATCCAACAGATCTTTCAGCAAGTTAAATAGGCCTAGATGGTTCATGAATAAACAGTTCATTACTGCAAGCTTAAATGTTACAGTTATCAACCAAATTAAATGTAAGGTGTAAACCAAATACAGTACAACTGTAAATGATAACTGAATAAACAGGTTTGATGACAGTTCAACCAAATACGCTTGAATGCATCAAATGTTGAGAAAATAAACCAAACCGGTATAAAATAATTAGATAAAGAGATGGCATGGGGGAAATTCAGGGGAAATGGACAGAGAGAGAGAGAGAAAGAATAAGATAGTAAGAGGATGAGCAAGAGAGACAAAGTTAGAGAGATATAGTTAAAGAGAGTTAGTTAGAGAGAATTATAGTTAGACCTCAAATACAATGGTCGGTTACATACCATAATCTACATTTCCATTTTCAAAGGTGGTGTTTACAGTGTGAATTGCTGTAGTCCATATTGCATTGAATCCAACATGTGACAATGACTGACGTGTCTAATACCCTGACCGTTCCCTCCCCGACACCTGGGAAAAAAAACAACATCATAACTGATTGATATATTCCAAGACAGGAGGAAGAGAACATACGCATTCAATCACACAAACAGGGAAACCGGGTCCAATAAAGGGTAGACGGGTTCAGCGCTCCACTATTGTAATATTGCGGTACACCCTTATATAACGTAGATTCGATCACTTTTTTTTAATAATATCAGACATAGTGGGGACTTAAATAACATCCCTGATGACTTTAGTTTTGAAATCCAGCCACTCTGAGAAAAATCGGGACCGGAAGTCGAAGCTGCCACTGGGAAAACATTTCTTGTGCCCTTACTGTATATGTTTTCACCAAGGAGCACTGTGAAATAAGCACAGCGCAGAAGCCGTCCTTAGCCCATATTACAGTTTTAGCTGGATTGCTAGCTGATGTTAACATTTTTTTTGTCATTAGAGAACATCACGGTTGAAATTTCACAATTAACGTTAACTCACTGGAAAGACAAAATATTGGTTAACTCCTTGGAGGTAAGTCAGCCAATTCTTTGCTTGTTTTTTTGTGTGAAGCTAGCTAGCATAGCAAGCAACGTTGAAAGTCTGGTAACGCAGTTCCAGTTTCTACATCTGTCGTGCAGTGAAGTAACGTTAGATTATACAGTTGATCTCAGCATAAACGGATGGTCATCATAGACCACAAGTTTAGTTTGACACGGTCAATCAATATTTGATCTGCCTCGGGTTGGTGAGGTCAAGTGAAGTTCTCTGCTAACATTAGCTAGCTGACTTACCAACGTTCTTGGCTTTTTAACATTATCCATCAAATAACCCTATATTTCAACATCGCATTCGATGTTGGTAGGTAAATGTTTCATATAATGTTAGCCAACGTAGGGTGGTTTAAATGAATATGTAATAAATTAACCTAATGTTACACTGGAACACTTAAGGCTTTTGTAACATTGGATGTGGTTGCCCTGTTGTAAGTCATACTTTGATAGTGCTGTTAACTGTTATAATGCACTTCAAAATCTCAGTCCTACTCTCATAGCGTAGCTAGCTTGGGCATTGCGAACTTCAACTTCTTTCTGATTAACGGTGAACTTAGTTGATTCACGTTGTCGCCTGTCAAAGTGTCAGGTTATCGTTGTAAAAGGAAGCTAGCTCACATTATCTATCAGCAACTATGTAATGGTAAGGCCAGTTTATACTTTGCGCCTCCGAGAGTACGCGTGGGTACATCAGGGTCCCAGTGATGATGAGAGGTTTTACGCATGGCTCTGTGTTGATGTCAGTGTACCCTCCAATTTTTTGGTGACTGAATAGACTTGTGCCCGTGACCAGTACATTACAAGGGCACCTAGAAAAGGGACGTTCTAAACCTAAAAAGGCTTAATTAGGGTTGTAGCTTATAACTATTTTGATAGTAGAATCTATCTATTACTGAAATGAATAATCGACTATTCAGATTATGAGTTGCACAATTACTGAATGGGTCTTATTTATCTATCGGCTTTACATTTTGTGAGAACTTCATTAAAAAATATGTCTTTTAATGAATGGTTAGGACTAATTCGATGTGGACAGTTGCTTGCTGGGGAGTGCAAGTCTGATTCCTTTGAGGAAAGTCACCCGTTGGTAGCATTAGGAGATCCAACAAACCAGGGATGGAAATTCGCCCCTGCCACCTTGCCAATGCAGGTGAATTTGTGAAGTGATGGGTGAATTTGATGAACCCACCTGCCACAGTGGTGGGTAAACAAAGGGGGCATTAAACAAAATATCTGGCGTGATTTAATCGTTCAGTGAAAAAGGTAACTTAATTGTCAGGCAGCCTACCTAAATTGTGTTGTTACTTACTAGCTGTCAGGTAAAAGTCAGCCATGTCTCTTCCTAAATCTCGACCAATCAGAGTAAGGTCCAGGCCACTGAACGCCAATTTGATTGGACATGAAATTCAAAGTTGGAGAGCGCTTCCTTCTTTGCGAGTCGTTCATTAATTTACAAAGCCTAATCTATTTTAACAACAATGTGGCTTTACATCGTAGGTGTAAAGACAGTGGCTGACGTCGGTAGGCCTATGCAAGAGGAGACAACTCGTGTTCATGAACCAAAAGTTAAAAGGTGATTTTTCAGTGAGAAGAGCCAACAGTGGGGAATTACGTGACTGCCTAGTTTTTGATGAGAGTAGTGTCAGTGTTTTGCTCCCACTGTCAGCAACACGCCTTGGCAAGACAAATCGCTTTATTGTGGGCACCACAAATGTATTGTTGCAATAATCTCCCTCTGTGGAATCTCCCATCCCTATGCTCCTGCATTAAAGGGTCACACTACATCACTGAAGGAAAGGAAATGCCTGACGTCAATCCTTCAAGGAACGCAGTAGGCAAAAAGGAGTGTAAGCCTAAATTATGAGGTTTAAGTAGATGGGTGCAAGTTCCCAAGATGGTCACTCTGTAGGCAAGGATTGTTGACTTGAATTTAATGCAGTGGAGAAGTAGTGTGCCCTTTTTGCCATGTTTTTGACAATCTGTAAGGGTTGACAATATGTTGGCGTGTTAACATGTTGGGAAAACCCAATAGAGTCTGTTAGTGATTGGAATGCGATTAATTAAATGACTCAAATAAGGCTAGGAATTCGTCTGGTTTTAGTCAGGCTTAAGTTAGAAAAAGTATGTCAATATGGTTCTCAGTTACCAACTAATTTAGAAGTGCAGCTTTTGATGTTAAGGACTGTATGTTAATACAGGCCCAACTTTAGGTTTGTACTGGTAGCGTTTTGTACAAATATAGTTTCTATCTGTTTTGTAAACCTCTATCAGTGTGATTTGCAGTGAGCTTAGAAGTTCTGGGTAAAAAAAAAGTATGGGTAATGATTATACTGGTGCAGAAGAGGTTAGTGTAGGCTAGTAGTTCTGCCTTCTAATGTTAATTTTGGGTTTTCAGCAATCAGCCTTGGCTAGGTGATGTGTTAAGTTTTTAGAAAGCTGACTGGTAACCTCCCGGCTGGAGTGAATGCCATCTCTGCAGTAACCCATGCTTCCTCGAGAAGGTTGGCCAGTTGTTGATAAAGCCTCCGTCATTACATGGGCACCATTCTGATAGCCAGTTGTTGAGTAATGATGGGTATAGGACCCAAACACACTACCGAGTCTGACATTTGTTTGGCAAGAGTAAGCACCGACACAAAGTTTATTTGGGTGATTACTGATTGCTGTAAGCGGACATCGTTTACGCCAGTGTGAATAATAATTGTGGAGTATCTACATTTAGAGTTAGGGATTAGTTTTAGATGTGATTCAATGTCGTTTGCTCTAGATCCAGGTATATAGTTCACCTTTTCAGACGGAGTTGCTAACTTAATGTTTCTCAACGTTCTGTTAATTGGTGATTCTACTCTATCATCAGTGTTGGTAATGGGGCGGAATCGATATAGAAATTCAGAGTGGTTGTGAGTGTCACAGACATCGCTTTATTTCGACTAGGGCCTCGCTTTACCTTGACCCATTAGTCTTGAAATTTAGGCTGCGGTGTTACAGCAGGTTTGCTTATAGACGGAGTAGCATTGGCTAATGTAACTACATCTACTGATTTGGTTTCACTGGTTAATGCAGCAGCATCCACTGTGTAGGTTTCGCTAGTTAGAGCTAACAAGCTAATATAGTCTACATTGAGGAGATGCAATTCAAGTATAGTTATCCTCGCTTCCAGACTTGCCAGTAGCCTACATTTGTTGCAAGTATTGTGACCCCAGAAGGAGTTAAGGGAGTCGCTAAACATATTACATGCCAGGAAGCAGACAGAGACTATAGAGAGAGAGAGAATTCATGTGGGAAAGTATTCCCAGAGTCGATGTAATGTTAAAGGCAGTTGTAGTGAGTGCAGTCACTAGGATACTTAAGTACAGAAGCAGTTAGCGGCGTTCTGGGGCTAGAGTGCACGGTAGGTAGCAGCAACTCTATCTAACAGGAAATGACGTCCAGTTGCTGCTGATGATGGGGTCCGTGTGAAGGGAAGTGAAGTGAAGTGAAGTGAAACACAGTGGATTCTCCAGTAAGCAAATTACAGGTGGTAGAGAGAAGGGCATGACATAACAATCATAAACTTTCATCACTATTCATCATAAACTTTGGTGGGGACATTGTCTTCACAATCTCAACTCTTTTTTTGATTGGTTTGTGTTGTAGCTCTGCCCAACAGGAAGTCGTTTTGAAAGTTTTTTAGATTTTTTTTAATAAGCTCTTTCAAATTCCTCCTAGAGAGTTAATTTGGATTTACTTGGACCAGTTGGTGTGAACCTCAGACACACTACCATTCAAACGTTTGGAATCACATTTGTCAAGAAACCCATATTTTATCCTTTAAATTAAGTGCAAAATGTATCTGGTGGCCCTATTGTTCCGTAAGGATTATTATTACGCTTCTTCTTTTTTTAAATTCAAGACTTGGTGGTTTTATTCACGATTTAGAGGTGGTTCACATGCAAAAACTCATGGAGCTTGGTACACACATCAGTGCTTGCGATAGTTACTCATTGTTCAGGGTGTGGCCTCCATAGTGCCCCCATACGCCGAGAGTCTTGTGGCTGGCATACAATTTCACCTACACTCACCAAATCTGGCAGGAATGTGAGGCTCCCCAAGACGGACAACCTTTGTATGTACATTGCATTAAGCACGCCCAACAGGAAGCAAGTTATTTTGGATTTTGTCTGTTTGACACGTGTTACATTTTGATGTTCTCCTCTTAGATGGTTCATCGGACTCATGTCAGGTGCGGAATAGGGATTTGTGATATCTTACAAGGTGTAGAAATTTATGTCTTGACACGCAAGCAGGAAATGTGTCAACTTCACCATGCATTGCTTGATACAGCTCAAACTTCACAGGTAATGGGCTATGGTGGTTATGATGATATTTACAAGTGACTTTCTGATGTACCGCCACCATCTGTCAACAGAAAGTGTTTTTTCTTCAATCTCGGCATTTAACTGATTAACACATAGGTCTGTTGAAAGGCTAGTCTACACATAGCCTATCTGTCCTCCTTCAGATGTAACTTAAGCATCTCATTTGATCTGTCATTCCTCGAAGTATAGCATGGCTTGTAGCACTCCGAAACTCAACAAAGACACAGCTCCATTTCATTTAGTGCAATATTTAATATACTTTTGTTGTAGCCCATTGGTCCACATCACTTCAACTATGTCCCCAAACAAACACAGCAAAAACGGCCCTCCCATTTATCTTGGTAAAATAAATATCTTGGTGACAATATACCATTTATCAATACATCATCAAACAGCATCAAGTTGGCAACATTTCTTTTTAACTGAATATTTTTTAAAAGATACACATTAAGCCAAAGATCTAAGGATGAGCAAAAAAATGTTTTATTTAGTTTATTCGAAATGTGATTTACTTGAATGTGCAGATGGCTATGTTACGTTGTGTTTATTAGCATTTTAAAATAGTATGTTTTGGGCATAACCCCACATTTGAATAGAATACATGCGTAATAGGTGTACAAACTATCATAATATGGTTTTGAAGATGGCAAAATAACGTGAGGTTTATTTGACTTTGGAATGTATAGCCGTCATACCAGTTGACAAAACGAGAAAATATAGGATTGGTTCGTTCAATCATTCGGTGTTTACTTAAACCTTAATTGCCTACCTGGAGAAACATTTTTGTCACCCATTTTACATGAAGACCGATAAGCTGTGAAATTTGAGTCCTACATAGCAAGAATTAAGCTACCCAATAACTGATAATTTGTTAAGAATTCAACAAAACGGCGAACGTGTCCCATTTTCAACTTTGTCAATCAACTACCTCACGTCTGCTTCAAAGTTAGAATAAAAGACCTATAAGTAAGGAAATCGAAGCATCCTACGTGGAGGCGTTTTCGATTGGAATGCGTTAACCTACCCCACGTCAACCAAAAGACGTTACGGTTTATGAACAAAAATAAATGATCAGACAAACCAAGAAATTAGTTTCATATGCTTGAGTTATTAAATATACCTGCTTAAATGAAGCATAGACGGTTGTATTGCCTACAGGATTGTGTTTAAGAAATGGCTCGTATCTCAGATTTAGAACAGCACAATCTCACATCTCGTGAGCAGGATTTGTTATTAGAGAATTATCTGCTATAGCGGATTTGAACAGCTGTAGAATGGTTGCCTAGTCTTTCTATCTAGGTCAGTTTTCCAAAGACTTACACACGAAGTAGCCTAGGCCTATTTCAATTCAGAGATTGTTTAAAATAACTTATGCTTGTCCTTAACGTGCTGCAATTTATGTCTTTCTTTTGCACCATTGTAACTACATAGCAATATATATTTCAACAGTATAATACTGCTTTTGGCTAATAAAAACATAACCTACATTTAGGTGATTCCCCTGTATCTCAGTAGGCCAACGTCCTTCCAGGAAAAAGACCACAGGTGCCGGTAACACTTAAATCGTATCAGGAACACTGAGCTAAAACTAATGCACCAGTCCTGTAATGAATCTGAGCTTCATGAAAGTTAAAGTATCCACTATTTCTTGTACTGTTGATTCTGAGTTGCCTAACCACATTTGCATTTATGACATTTTAAAAGCGGCTTCAACGGGTTTTCAGCCCAAAAAAGTGGCCAGAAGATGTCACTGTTGCAATACATTTCTAAGTTTCAGTCACACAATGACTTTTATTAGTGCACCTCTGTGTATCTGATAGAATACTCTTAGAATAAAGTATGCAAAAACACGGAACACTATACTATTTTCATACAAATTATATAACCAATTTATAAGGCCCATCAAATAAACATTACAAAATACTATTTTGTATATTTTACATGCATGTATTACAAATGTTGCCAATCCCTGGTATATTCACATATCACTTTTTATGATCAGGGATCACCTAAAGTGCTCTATTGGAATTGTTTCAAATTAACCGGTCTGATTTGTGAAAGCCCACATGAGATGTTATGCACTCAGCTGTTACAGACCCATACTGATTTGTAAAAACATTGACAAATGACCTCTTATGGGTCTGTGTTAATACTGTGCTCAACCTTGCATATCCTCCCACCAGTTGTAGAGCTGTCTGAATAGGCTGAAATGAACCAATCTATGTTCCAAGTGTTGATCAGTTGCTAAATGTATCTGTTTCAGTCTCAGAGTTGTGTTTTGCTTATGCCACTACCTTCCATACACAAAAAAATTATGTTTAATTCTTGAAGGTCGCCGTAGTACCGTGGGGAATATTGTGGTGTTGTGGGGAATTGCCTTTAAAGCTACGTGAGTTTATGTCCTACAGACATAAAAATAACACCCCAGAAACCTTGAATCTTTTACTTTCCTACTTCTACTCAAAAAATGAATTAGAACTTTGTAAGGACAATAAAACTAAAATCTTGCACATTTCAGTCTCTCAGTGAAGAACGCAGCTGCTAACAACCCACCCATTAGCAAATGAGGGCTATTCATATGATAAGGGAATGGTGAATCAGTGCTATTTGGTCATGAGGTAGCAAGAACACCTGAGAACACCACATTTCACCTGTAAACAAGTCCACATGTTGGGTTGTTTTCATACTTCATACATACACATTCATAACTTGCTTTTCCTTGACCCCTCTGAGGATATTTGTGATTTAAGTTATATTTGTTTGACTAGCTCTTGCAATTAATGCTGTTGATTAACTTATAGGGAGTAAAACGCATGTCATATTAGGCTTGGAGTTCTGAGTTTAGGCTACTACCGTCAACCTTGCACAGTGATTTTGAATCCTATAAATCACTTCATAAGTTGCTAAGACTATTATACAGTGAAATACATATCATATCATGCTCAGAGTTAGGGCTGAACGATTAATTGCATTTGCGATTAAATCGCGATATGGTAAAACGTCCACGATTACAACGTACAAATGTAAAATGTGGGAAAGAATATTTTACACTAAATGTATCTAATATTGTGTTGGTCATATTTAAATCATTCATTACGTTTTGTTGGGGAAAAAAAGAGGATAAAATAAAAAAAATCGCATATTAAATCGCAATCACAATATTGGGGGGGGGAAAAAAATCGCAATTCGATTATTTGCCCAAATCGTTCAGCTCTACTCAGAGTTGCGTTCATTTTATTAGGCTACATTCAGAGTCCACGTTCAGAGTTTGTTGTCTGCTCAGAAATAAGTATTAGGGTCCTGTGAACTAATTAGGCTCCTGTAAAGAACGTCAACCATGTTATGCCAGCCAGCTATGTCATCAATATTCATTGTTTAGGGACACTGGTTTTGGCGAAGAAACAGTTACTCTGAAGTTAGTCAAATTTAGTTGTGAAACCACACACACTTGTTTACAAGATTCGGAGTTCAAAAGTCTGGGCCAGAAATCTTTACAATGTGTTTTTGTACAAAGTCTGAGCACTTTTTTAAGGGTATTTTTACATTTACTCTCATGTTATTATTGCTGAGTTCTTCTAGAATATAAGCCACTTTTGCATCAATGTTTTTAGTTAGGGAAAACATCAAGGCATGTCAGACTACCTAAAAGAGTCTAACAGGCCTTGGACTCCCAAGTCTTAAAACCTCATTACCGTTTACCACACACATCTAAAGTAATCATAGATGCATACCTATAATGTACAGGATTTAGCCTGCATTATGCAAGCATGATTGAAAATCTAAAGTCATGTGAAATTATGTAATTGATGTAGTACGCGAAACACAACAGAGGTGTGATAGTTATACATGATGCAGTAAATGATCAACTTCAAACTACCGGTACACAGAATGTATTCATGCATGCCATCTGTGTGTCAAAAGTGTCTGTGGTAAGAATGGGCTGATAATGTGTAGAGTTTTAGACAGCATATGTCTTCAGGGGCTGTCACTTGTTCTTTTGAATGATTGCTTTGCCTTGCCTGAACAGTTACTCCTCTCAACCCCTCTTCCTGATTCCTTAGGTGGCCTGGATTTTCTGACTTATGTAGACTTCTTTAGCGGGCATTCCCTGACGTAGGTGTGGAGGCAGTCACCATTACATGAACAGCACGCCCTTCTGAGCCATCTGCTTTGGGCACAGCCCCTTGGTGACTCTGGATCTCTGCGTGCTCTCCACACCATCATGGAACACCCACGAGAAAAGGAAGGTGAACGGCCAACTAGAAGCAGTAAGGTGGCTCAAGGGCGAAGTGGGCACTCTCGCCCCTCCAGCTCCTCTGCCTCATCTGGTGTATTGATGGTTGGACCCAACTTCCGTGTTGGAAAGAAGATTGGTTGTGGCAACTTTGGAGAGCTGAAACTCGGTAGGTTCATTTAGCTCTTTAAAAACGTGATGAGGAGATCTTTTCTCTTGTAATTCATGGTTTACTTGTGATGTCATAACAGCAGAACGCCATATTGATGACCTGAGATGCTGTTCAGCCCTAGCCTGCAGCAGCACTAGGGTAGAACTACTTTCGTGAGGAACTATGTTTCGTTATTTTATTCATGTTGTCGACATTACTTGTCAGCTACTTAGCCATATTGTTGTCTTGTGTCAATGTAGCCTGTGCTTAGTTTTAAGTCCTTTGGAATTTGTTCTTTACTTATTTAACTTCAATGCTATTGCTAGTTCAGCTAAGTAACTATGTTTATTCATTGGTTTTATGCTGTGACAGTAAAGGCTGTCACTACATCAAAAGAGCGATTACATCCTGAGACAGATAGTCTATATCTGTCTGTAGTCTGGACACCAAGCGTTTAAAATCTGTATTGCATTCCAAATTCAAAATATCGGAGAGCGTCGTCTCTCCCCCTTCCCCCTCCTCCCCAGACTCGGAAGCGCACGCTTGTTGCCAGGTTGAGGACACTGAACCTACATGAAGGAGCGCAAGACGAGCTCAACATTACACTTTGATAGTCTCATCGTCTGTTACCATTATCAGCTAATGTATATGTTTGCAGCGTTTCTATTGTTTGCAAATTATAAACCAGCTCATATGATTTTTTTTTTTATACTCTGTCGGTAAACTAGATGCATTTCTGGCAATCTAAGTTAGCCAAGGCTAAGCCTGTTGTCCCGAAACAAGCCCACTGCTCTGAAAATAGGCCACACACTGGAATTGGAATTACTTCTTTCTAGCAGATTATGATAACATATTGCTAATTAACAGATTACGTATAAATCATTTCACATCTATTTCGGAGAAGTAGCCTCCTGTTCTTCCTTGTTGCAGCCCAATGCAGATCTCAGTTATGAAGTGTCCTCACCAGTTTCAAGTGAAGGCTGGTCAGGTGCCTCTGATGCGAGGGCGGAGAGGATGAGGCATAGAGAGGAGGAAGAGGAGGAGAAGAGGAAGGTGCAGGTGCAGTGTTATAAGAGGCAGTGGCTCTAGAGGAAGAGCAACAGAGAGAAGAGAGAGTGCAGGTCCTGCATACCTGTCAAGTTAACATGACTGAAATCCGTGAGGTCAGTGATTGAAATCTGCGAGCCATCCCCACTGCCCACAGATACACATAAAAGTTGTTCAGTGATGCTGAATATTGAAACTCTGTTGACTATAGTAGCCTAATACCGCTACACTGCAATAGGGAGTCAAGCAGTGAGAACATGGCAGTCTCTCACTCGCACTGCACAGTTTAAATAATCAGTTTAAAGGACTGGTAATTATTGGGAGTGAAAATCCATGAGATTTAGTGAGATCCCTGAGACATGAGAAATGTTGGTCTCACGGTTAAAACGAGACTTGATCGGTATGGTCCTGGTTCAAGATGCGGAGTACAGCGAGCAGGAGCCAGGGGAAGAATGAGAGAGAAGGAGAGTGTCTAATGCTGACAAACTTTGACCACATCCATTGATTGTCACAAAATTGAATAGTCTTCTAAAATGGGTATATGGCTTTAATTCTATAAGATAGATAAATAGCTAGTATAGGGATGGATGAGTCAGTGTTCAACGTATAGAGTCATTTGTCTGTCTGTATGGTGAGATAAGGGTTGCGTTTTCAAAATATTCCTCTCTGAAACCTGTTTATTAAGGTTTGCGTTTGCAGGGCCCAAAAACGCAGCTGTTGTGAGGACGAAAGGCCAAAATGCAACAAATCATCAGTTTGAACAAAAACTCAATTCATATTAGGCAAGCAAGAAAATGTTCACAGTTGCAGAATTGCAACTGGTAGTCAGCTATGTATTGTCAGTCGTTGTAGGTAGCCGTGACCTCTTTTAATGATAATTAAAAATTGAAACGGTAATACTAACCGTTTGGAATTGTACCATGGTTTACTGTGAAACCGCTTCATCCCTATGCGACAATGACCTCAGACAAATATGTTTTCCATAAAAGCTTTTACTCAAAGCAACTTAAAATGAAAAACTTAAAAGATTTAGAAGGTGGAGATAGTATTAATAACAAAGTCATCCCCACCTGCATGACGGGTAAAAACATAGATAAGCTAATTAATATGGGCTAAATTGTCACACTGGTGATTTTCTCCAAAACTAGGGGCACAACCCAAAACTGAAATGGCTAAATTGTGTGACACATCCCACCGAGTCAACATCTTGTTTATCTTTAGACTTTATCTTTAAAACTCAGCTTAGAACAATTTTCCCCTTCCAAAGTAAAATGATGGCTTACCACATTTCATGTGACTTTTTTGACTATGGGTATGTGGGCCTAAATGTTTTACTTTTCTATGATTAGAGATGGTAATAGTGTGTGATTTTATGGTTTTACTACGGTGTTTGGTTGAACTAGCTTTGAGATTAAGCCCTAATTAATTCGTTTTGGGCACGTTGTCACTGTAACCTGGAGACAAGTTGTCACATGTGTTGTGTTTACTATTCAAAGCCCTGGTAGGGCATGCAGCATTTGAAAAATCCCTCCTATTTGGGCAGAGAAAGAAAAGGCCAATGCATAAAGGGTAATAAGCGTCCAAGTTGTATTTGGGGAAGATAAAATGTGGGCATTATATTACATTAAACATACAATCAATTCATCATATGAGAACAAGTGTTCATGCTGTGCTGTGTGGAACTTTTTTTTAAACAGCCAGCCAGGAGACTTAGGATCAGTGTTTAAGATGCAGCAAAAGGCCCATGCTGCATGTAGGCAACTTCAAGAGAGGCAGTTTAAGTTTGGCCAGTACTATGACTTTGAATAATCTTGGCAATGGTTTTCAGTTATACACCGTAAAAGACGTTAAATTCCTTGTGCTATTGGATTTTTTTAAATCTTTTTGGGTCCGAAGTTTTACTAAGTAAGTAAAGTAAACTGCTTGTTTTCGCCACTGACGGGCTCCTAAATGTTATTATAAGTGTTATCAGTGTTTAGTTGAATTAGGCTTAGGAGACCTCCAGGAGGCTCAACAGTGGTGTCAGGTGCCCCAGCCCAGGCCCCCTCCATAGTCACAAAAGGTTAGGACACATGTCAACACCTGGGACAACAACAGATACACGTTAAAAAGATTTCACATAGGGTAGGGTAGGAATTGGGTATGATCCCTGGTTAGGGTAAGGGTTGGGGGTGGGAGAGCCCCAACTCTGTGAAGTTGACACACTTCTTATCTTATGTTTTTTTTAATTTTAGTTTTTTATATTACTTCATTTTTCCATTCTCACTTTACCCTGTTTTTTGTATATGTAATTCCTTCTTATTTTTTATGTTGTTGTCTTATGTTGTGTCATGTATTTGTTGTTCTTTGTAGCTAGGTCAACCACAACACTGTTGGATTTTGGTATTTGAGAATGGTCACTCAAAGGAGATTTAAAGGAGTTGTCTAAAGGCTTCTGAAAAAGTGAACCAGTGTTTGTGGCTAAGGCACTGGCTGACTAGTTGGGGTCTTGAATTAACCTGAACTAAAACTGAGACGTGAAATCTTGTCACGGTCTATGTTGTGGTGTATCTGTTGTATCTGAGTATGGAGGGGGGTGGCTCTGCGGCTGTCACCAGCCAGTTGTGCATTACTTTTGTGCTGCTGCTCAGGATCTATGGTTGGTTCTATGGCAGTTGTTGTGTGGGTTAGGATGTTGGGTATGAGTGGGAAGTCACAAGGAATTTCACGAGCAAAGCACAAGCAAACTACAAGGAATTGCACAAGCAAAGCAAAAGGAATTTCACATGTTTTTCGGTGTAAAACAAAAAATTACAAATCAATAAATTATAATTAATAATTAGTTACTAAGAAATTGATTTGTATCTATATCCTGTCCTTGCCTGTCCTAATAATAATAAAACAAATTTGCAAAATATTTTGCTTTTCGATTTTGCTGTGTGATTATGGGGTATTGAGTGTAGATTGATGAGGGGGAAATATTTGGTCTGAATACTTTCTGAATGCACTGTAAGCACTTAGCTGAGCAGCCTGTAGATATTATTTATGTAGCATATTTATTAACTCCCTTCTCAAGCATTTACACATTGACATCCAAAAGAAGCATCACCTCATTTACTTGAAAGTTGGGTTTGCCCCCCGACTTCTTTTTTAGTCAGCCAGTCGCTCAGACTCCTCTGAAAATAATAAATAAATGTGCAGGACAGAATTGCAGAAGTTGGTGCCCCAGGAGATGTTTTAAATCCTTAAGATTCCTTTTTTTCCACATTTGTATGGGCAAAAGACATGATTCTTGCATTTTAAGCATAAATCTCGCGATTTACAAACAAATATGACCACTTTGGTGACATTAAGGTGTTAATGGTTTACTACTGTAATTTCCTGACTATTAACTGTGGTTTATACATTGATTGCCTTTTTTTTTTGCCTGGAAGCCTTCACATACGAATCCCAATAATGTATCAGGTAAAAACAACATCGAATAGAGCACATTTTCATTCACACTCATCCTTCACTTTATCACCATAACGATAAAGAAATGGGTGTGTGTATTCCCACCCAACTGTATCGTATTTCACACGATGCTACAGAGCTTGAACCTTTGCGACAGTTGTGTAAAACGTGCAAGGTTTCACGACAGTTAAGAACTATCCTAGCTATCTCTAGTTTAAGGAACCATCTTAACAGTTGGTAGTTGCTAACGTGTGTAATACGAACTAATTTTAGTATGAAGTGAATATGGACTTGTGTTAATAGGAAGCTGCACAGGCACCCAGAGGGTTTCTACCATCGTAGCTTTTAAACTATGCCCGCTATCTTGAGCTTAAGGAACCAACTTATCATTTCGCAGCTGGCGTGTGTTAGCATGAACTCATTTTAATATGTGTAATTATGAAGCTGCACAGGCACCCTGAGGGTTTATAGCGTTACCTTTTCCTATTATAGTTTTGAGGAGACTAACATCAGCTAGATAACTAGCTATCATTTCATGCAATGGGATGCAGAGGGTGAAGTCCTGTGTGTGTGTACATTTCTATGTAAAATTACATGAAATACTCTAATGCGGTTTATATAGAGTGCGGTTAATAGTCGGGAAAATATGGTATGCTTTAATTTCTACTATTTTACTGAAATAGTGGCAGCCATTAGTGGTCAGTACTCTGATCCTCCTGAACACATATGGATACTGGACCATTGTTTCACTCATTCTTTCACCTCAATGAGCGACAGATCTTCTTAACTGCAATCCTACAACTTGCCCTCTGCAACCTTTTTTCCCCACCCTCCCCGCACAGGTAGACTTGGTCTTCACATGAAGACTTTACACTTTCACTAATACTTCAACATGAAGAGTAATTTCAATTTAGTCTAACTGGTCACATACTTTTCCCCAGGCATTTAATATTGGATAAGTTTAACAGGTGATTGAAAGTGTATACATTTTTATTGGGATTTCTTGATATTTTTGTTTTATCTGTGATAACATTTCAAGTTCACAAACTTTGTAGCACCACTATGTCCAGAGTTCAAATTGACAATCAAAGTGCACTGGCTGAAGCTTTGATTGTCATTGTACTTTGTGTATTAGACAGATTTAAACTTTTAAATTAAAAAAAAGTGTCTAGTACCTTTTATGGTAGCACCAATGGAATGTATATCTAACTTGTAAGGTGTAAATAAATACAGGTTAATGGTTTGTACAAGAAGTTGACACTGTAAGCATTCAGTATAATATTATTGTGTGCCTGAACTGTGATTTGAAGTGTTTTACAGAATACACTTGTGGAATAAATGGAAGACAGAGTTTTCACAGAGTTTATTTATTTATTTATTAATACATTTTTTACTGATCCAAAAAATTATTCCTTCCACCACTTAAGAGCAATGACACTGTAGTCTTATACATGTAAGTGTGATTCCACCTGCTGCATGTGTTAACTGAAAATGTAATTTGCCAATTTAAAAAGACTACATTTAGATTATATGGATTTTGCATGAAATTGCCTAGTGGGTTAGCTAATACACCTTAAAGTGGAATTTTGAAAGAATCAATCACATAATAGCTATAGGTATATTGGATAAAACAATAGGTCACCAATGAATAGTTTGAGAATATTTTTTATATTATTTGTTAACTATTTTAGTAATAACAGTTAAAATAAGTAATAATTTACATATTTGTTCTGCTAAGCGACATTGTCCAGCTCAAACATGAGATTTACAGTTCATTACCTCACAGTTGACTAGAATCTGCAGTCCAAGTGTTCAGAGACAAAGTATAACGTCTGAAATCCACACAGCAGACAATCTTGCAAAATGCCTATGTTCTCCTTGGCAGTTGGTCATTAGATGAGAAGAATATGTCCAGTATCACTACAGACAATGGATCTTGTGTTGTGGCTGAAAAAGGCAAACATTGCTGGTTTTGGCTGTATTACAAAAATATCATTATGCTAGACCTACAACCCTTTGTGTAGTGTTAAGTGTGAAAATTCATATTGAACAGTGTCTTTTCCCTCTCCATTCTAGGAAAGAACCTCTACACTAATGAGTATGTCGCCATCAAATTGGTAGGTATCAAACATATTTTTTAAAATGTTTTACTTTTTCACCAATTTAGTAGATTTTGTGGGTCATGTAAGCTCCTGTTCCCAAACTTCCCTTCTAGACCGTAGGGCAAAGTAACATGTATAAAGGGCCATACTGTGTTCCCTGTGGTGGGATAGATTTGTCTAAGATCCTGACCAGCTCCAACCATTAACATTCTATCTCACTCCCACCTACAAAAGCCTGTAGGTAGAGAGCTAACATGGTCCCCCTCCTTTCGTACAAAAGTACATATAAATGGAAATAATTCAGTAATTATTTATTCAAAGAGTAAGTGCAATATACAATAGTGCATAAATATCGTATGAGTTATTATAAAATGGGTAACGC
Source organism: Clupea harengus (assembly GCF_900700415.2). Classification (NCBI taxonomy): domain Eukaryota; kingdom Metazoa; phylum Chordata; class Actinopteri; order Clupeiformes; family Clupeidae; genus Clupea; species Clupea harengus. The sequence goes on from NC_045157.1 coordinate 25,145,099, forward strand.
TTTAGTTTAGGGAACATATGTTAACCCTTAACACATAACTAATATGTGTCTGTACAAACGCCCAATAACGTCTGCATTAGCATCATTGATAATTTATTAGAACAAGGAAGCCTCCTGTATGCCTTTTTAAATCCTTTATGGTGGGCTTTACAGCTGTCTTTTTTTTCTGTCCATTAATGTGCTATTTGTTAGCAATTCAAATACATTAATAAAACTTATTAGGAAGATAAGAGATAAGATAAACTTTTATTAATCCTGTGAGGGAAATTCAGTTGTCATAGCAGCAAGGTAGTAGGAATAGGAATCAAGTATCTATATACATAAACATCAAAAATAAATTAATACAAATTTGAATAAGAATAAAATAAATAGATGAAATAAATAGACAACATAGCACAACTCCGCTGGCGTACATTACATAAAAACTATGTTCGGTTGTGTTGGTTGTGGAGTCTGATGGCTACTGGCACAAAGGACTGGCCAAGGCGCTTTGTGGTGTGCCTGTTTATTGCATCATGTGTTGATGTTGTGTGTCTCCTGTAGACAGGTACAGAGTGGTTGGACTGTAAGTTGCTTCTTGCTGTGCGTGCCAAGGAGTCCAGAGGGCCCAGGAGGCTTTAATGCCCCGGAGGCTTTGGTGCCCAGGAGGCTTTGGTGCCCAGGGGCCCTTGTATTTATAATCTGTCCTTGCTCATTCTGTCACTATGTGGCGCTCGCATTACACACCGCTATTTTATTTCAAAATTATAGTTGAGCATCGGTCAGATTTTCCACAGGACAATAATACTCTCGACTTTAACTCTTCAAAGGTTTTGAAGGTAATCAATAACCTATTGCTGGCTGCAGATTCAGCGGGCTGCTCAATTCAAACTCTTGCTTTTGAAACTGCCAATCATGACATTTAAATTGACAGATTGAAAAACTAGACATATCTGGCTCTGCAAAGGAGGTAGTCATTTCTAATACATTCAATTCGTTTTTTTTTCATACTTTAATAAATGTAATAATCGTTTTCTTGGGTCCTGTTTTATCGTCATTATACCTGTTGCCATTAGGCCACATTTCTCGTAAATATCACATCTCTTTTCAATGCTATGCTGATGATGCACAGTTATATGTCTTTGTTAAACCAGATGGCCTGGATAAGATTACTGCACTGCATTTCTGCGAGGTCAGAAACTGGATATCTTACAGATAAAACAGATAAAAGTTCTCCTATTTGCCTCAAACAACTCCAACAGACCTACACCCCTCCTTCAGTCCCTCTCGGTGATTGTCAAAAAATCTTTGAGCCCTATGTGACGTAACTCACCCAGTCCTGTTTTTAGCAGCTTCAAAGCATTTCCAAACAGTTCTAGACCTATTTTTTAACTAATGCTGACAAAGGAAATTATTCATGCAGTTATTTCCTCCCATCCGGACTACTGCTGGCTACCAAACCAAAGACCATTCCAGGTCAAAGACCTCTCAAATCACCTTACTTCGCTTGACTTGTGTCTTTTAAATTGATTTTAAGATGTAAGCACTACATGGGCTGGCAGAAAAATACATTGAAGGCCGTCTGAGCAAGGTTTGTTTAATTTAGTTTTGAGTTTAATGTACATTGTACAGCTTTGTATTAGAATCCTTCCATTCAGGTATACCTCTGAATTGGACTCCCCATAGTGATTCAACTATTCCAAATAGTGCAAGTTTCCGCCCTCTATTACAGTTTGGTAACACCATGGCATAGAGAGTAATTTAAGAACTAGGGAAAGGGCAGTAGGCACAAATGAGCAGTACGCTGAAAAAATATTCTTGGGGAAACACTGAACAAGTTCACTGAAACGCTATGATCTTCCCCCTATGTTTGTCATTTGTTTCCTAGTCTTGTCACCTTAGGAAGATGTCAAATGTTACTACATGCCTGCTAACAAGCCTTCATCATCATCATCATCTTAATGCCAGGAATAAATAGAACATAGAACACTCATTTTTCCTTGTAGCATTTCAAAACTGTTTGGTTAATGACAGAACTTGATTGAACTCTGTTAGCCTCAATTAGAAAATTAAGTGGAAAGCATAATGAAATTGAATTCATAAACAAAATAAAGTATCATTTTAGAGTAAAACCATAAATGATTACTATAATAATAATACCAAAACTAATATTATTTTTATAAAGTATACCTCAAACAAATTAACTAATTAGACAAATGCTGTTTAAAAAGGTGAGCTTTTAAATGCTTTTTGAATGTACCAAGGCGGTCGCTGAGATAGACGGCACTAGTCTTGACTGCAATCTCTTGCTGCTGAGAGGGCAAAAACAACAGACCCTCATCTGAGGAGCAAAATGGTCAAGGGGGAATAGAGCTGAATCATAGAATTTAAGTAGGCTGCTGCTAATCCAGTGGCTGTCCTATAATATCTGCTAAAGTCTCACTACACATGTGGGCAGGCCTGTTAAATTTGCATTGCAATGGTCTAGTTTAGAAATAACCAGGGCCTGCACAATAAATTGTGAAGCGTATTGTGTAGCATAGCATATAACTGTAAAGGAAACAATCATTTTCTACAGAAACAGACACTTAAACTACCGAAACTGTAGGCAATTTACAGTTATTTAGGTAAACAGACACAGGTCTATCTCTGTAGGGATCCTTTACATCTTGTCTTGACACTTATAAAAAAATGATGAGCCTGTCTGTGGTGAAAACAAGTGATGAACAACTTTGATGCAGATGCTAGCCCCATGGGATTACATTGTATAGCCATTTCGTGGTTGCTGTTATAGCATTCTATCTTAATACTCGACTGATTTTGATGGCTTACTAATTGTCCTTAATAAAAGATCTGAAAATAGGGCCCAGGTTGGAAAATCCTGAAGTTTCCCTTTAATTAGTATGATATTGGGTTGGGAATGCCAATTGAAATTATTGGTTTTCACGTCATGTCTAACATTGACAGACTGCAGGTAAGCCATGTGTTAATACTTTTGTTGGTGTCTACCATGGTGGTTAAGTTACTTGTTAGAAATCTAGTTATCAGCTGTTAGTGTTCAATGCAGGGATGCAACTTCCTGTAACTGTATGTGTGAAGAACTGCCGATGACATTGTGTAAAGTGTGTGTGTTAAAACAATCTACCTAGCAATGTAGCCTGTATAAAACGATGCGTTTTGACAGTCCTTTACAAGGTGCCCACACATCCGGGGAATCTGGGTAACCAGACAAGCTGTAGCCATGATAACCACAGTTGCCTGTCGGGTTTGGGTGGGGCTTGTTTACTACGCTCTCGGACTTGGGTCTGGTTCAGACAGAAATATACGGCGCACTCTAATGGGAACGGCAGGGAATAAATGAGTGCTCTGGTTTGTCTGATCTTGGGAAAGTATAGTATATCAAAATTCATGACGGTTTTCTTGAGAAATGTTGAGAATGTTGTCACTTCATTAAAATGTGTGTTTAATAGTGTCAACTTTTGTCTCTATCCATGCAGGAGCCAGTCAAATCACGGGCACCCCAGCTACATTTAGAATACCGCTTCTACAAAACTCTTGGCAGCACAGGTGAGGTCACCAGCACAGATCTCCAGTAAAAGTGCTTTTGTTGTAGATTAGCAGTAACTCAGTGGTTGCTCGGGGAACTGAAAATTATGAATTTCACTCAGCTCTGTCAGTGTTACGACTCGGCTCGTGAGCCGCAACATCAATTGGAGACAGACCACAGAGTATACAAAAATAGGGGTTTATTTCAATAATACAAAAATACAGGATTAAATAGTAAATGCCAAGCACCAAAAACCCATAGTGTGCACCAGCATCAAAAGCATGGTGAGAATGCAAGGCCCTCTCTGAGGGCAAACAGCATGGCTTTTATCCACACCTCCTCAGGGGTGGACAATCAAGCAATAATGCCCATTCACCACCCACAGGCTGTTGCACTGCCACTGCAAAGCCAGTTGGGGTGTAGAGGGGCGAAACAGTCAGCCTAGAGCTGAGATTTATGTTTTAGCAGAGGGAGTGTTATGGCAAATGACAGCGCAGACTGTTATTTTGAGGAAAGCAAAAGCCACAAGTAAGTGCACACAACCTTGCAGGCGATTATGAATAACCTTGCAAGTCAGGTGTTGTTGGTATGGCCAGATTTTAATCTTGCTCAGCTGGCACTGACTTTGTAAATTCATGGGTTCCATTTGCAATTTGACCAAAGCTTGATGGGGTGTGAACCTGCATTATCTCACCTGCTCAGACACACATTCTAACCACTGAATGTTAACCCTATAGGCCTGCCTGTGTAGTGCATGTGTGATGCCCCTCTGTTAAAAAGAAAGGAGCAGAACAAATAGATCATTACATTGCCTACAACCAAAAAAGCTACTGCAACAACATAAAACATAGAATGGTAGCTAATGTTGCTTAGTAGTCCAGTAGAAAGGAGGACAGCTCGCCATTCGTCAGCAGCTTCTCAAATCTCTGATGTGTACATGCCACTTTTGTCTGGCTTTGTGCTTGGTCGCTTTTTCTTTTTCTCTTTTTGGCTTGTGATGTTTGGCCACAATCACCAAGGGTAGAAGGAAAAAAAAGGAACAGCATTTGATGAAAATAACCCCATCACAACTATTAAGCATGTAGGTTGAAACATCATACACATGAAACATTACACGGATAGAGGGATCAAGTCAGTGGATATATTGCAAGGAAAAACCTTTAAGGTTTATGTTAACACTATTATCATGTTGGTATGAGAATGAGATGGCAAGATTGGCATTTAATGCCCTCAATAAAAGGCTTGTCACAGAGGTGTTACTTGTGGGTCCAATTGTCAGGTAGAGTAGTTCATTATCAGTAATCATAGAAGATGTTTTACTTCTGAAAAATAGAGCTGAGATGAAGCGTATAAAGAGAGAATAATTCAAAATAAGATGGGCTGTGTCCGGTGTGCCATTCTGGACTCACAAAGCCCTTTACATTGTAGAGTAAGGCAAACACGTTTAGTCATATCTTTTTGGACATTCTGGCATCTACGGTGTAGACTGTAATCTTTGAGTTGAAACGGGTCATTACAGTGAAAATGAATTCCCTCCCCCTCATGTTCGAAAAAATATTAACATTTCAAAAAGTGACAGCCCCACTGTGCTCACATGAATACAAAATATGAATCTGGAACTCTATGAAGCATTCCTTGCACTTAGTGTTTTGACGTGATATAATCTGTGGGCCTATGCTGGTTGTTTCTAATCATATCAAAGGTTAACTCTAATTGAGTTCTAGAGAAATACAGTAGTGTCAGTATGATCACAGTAATTCACCTCATCACAGGATTCACTTATCTCACTTTTAAGTGCTATGTCAGTGTCTGAATACTTCAACTTCGTAATCTATGTATCACAAATTATAACTATGACACAAACTGTGCAAAAAGTGCCAGCTTATAGTGTAATATATGTATTCATCAACATCCTCATCATCTCTCTTGCTCACTCTTATAGCGGAGGGTCTGCCCCAGGTCTTCTACTTTGGGCCTTGTGGGAAATACAATGCCATGGTTCTGGAGTTGTTAGGCCCAAGCCTTGAAGACCTTTTTGACCTGTGTGATCGGACATTCTCCCTCAAAACTGTCTTGATGATGGCTGTTCAACTGGTGAGTTGATAGTTTGCAAAAATGTGTGGTAATCAGTTTTGGATGTCTTTCTTAACAGTACATCAATCTTGCGGAGTGTTGCTTTAAATTATGATTTTCATTTGTGTCTCTCTGTAACTCAACTGCAAAATGTCCCTTGTTCTGTGGAAAACCCAGAAGTGAGTGAAACTGAATTCTGTCTAGTAGCTGTTCATTGTCTCACCTTTGCCCATTTTCACTGTGTGATTTATTCCCCAGATCTCACGGATGGAATATGTGCACTCTAAGAACCTCATCTACAGGGATGTTAAGCCTGAGAACTTCCTCATTGGGCGGCAAGGGAACAAAAAAGACCACATTATTCACATCATAGACTTTGGTCTAGCCAAAGAGTACATTGACCCTGAAACAAAAAAACATATCCCATACAGAGAGCACAAGAGCTTAACTGGCACAGCTCGATACATGTCAATAAATACCCACTTAGGGAAAGGTAAGGAAATGTGATTGTGTCACAGAGTATGAATTTATAAAAGCAGTTTGATTTTCAGAATTATTTTGCAACTATTTTGAATATTTATTTTTAAAGTCTATAAGCGCTCCAAAGAAATGATTTGCTGTCTGCATGTTCTTTAATCTAGAGCAGAGTCGCCGCGATGACCTGGAGGCATTGGGTCACATGTTCATGTACTTCCTTCGTGGGAGCCTCCCCTGGCAAGGACTGAAGGTAATGCAGCATGAAGTATTTTCCAGAATTAATGAAATTGCTGAACGGTATTACTCTAATGATGGGTATAACATCTACAGGCTGACACGTTGAAAGAACGATACCAGAAAATTGGGGACACAAAGAGGAACACTCCAGTTGAAGTTCTCTGTGAGAATTTTCCAGGTAATGGTCTTGTTAAAAGAATGGGAAATGTTTTGAATTGAGCTATTGCTATTGTACTGTTATTTACTCAGTGGTGAAAAGGGGTCAGAATTGTACACATTTTCCTAGTGTTAACACTTTTTTATCAGCATGGGAGTGGACAGGATATGCTTGCACTATACTTATATTTATAATTGGAAACCAATTGAATAAACAAAACCATGATAAAAATTGTCCAGTGACAAAGACTCAGAAACCCTTACCATTAGGCTAAACTATGCTTATGGTACTTAATCCAAACAGGTGACAGATGGCAAATATGCACATGCTACAGGTTTGGTGGCATAATGATAAGAATAATGATAATCAGTACAGACTAGTGCAGTCAAAATTAACACATTCATTTTTGCGATTCATTTGAAATATTCAATGCATTAAAACAATGAACACAGCTGCCTGGGTTTTGTTATCAGTTCTGGTAGTAAATATGTAATGGTAAAAATATCTGGGGGCATCTAACGTACACCTGACACAGAGCTTTTTGAAGTTTATTGACCACTTCAACTTACAACTAGTCCAACGGTCTGCACACACTGTTCTGTAGTGCACTGGAGAGAATCTGTGTTCAAAGTTAAAAGGTGCTATTAAACAATACTATTTGAATTTAAATATACTTCCTTTATGTTGACTAAACATTCATTCTGTGAATGTACATCTAAATATCTATTATTACAAGCTTCAGTCTTCAGAATAATAAAACCCCTGAATAATCACGATTAATCACGGCAAATATAAAGTTGGATTATAGCACTGAATGGCTGGTGTTGTAAAATGACATCATGCAGCAGGATAAGGTATATATCCAAGCTCTGTCATAACTATTTGGAAACGGAAGATGATGGAAAGTTGAAAGCAATGGTATGCCTTCCACAATCGCCTGACCATAAAAACTTTTGGTTCCTTTGGGATTGAATATTTGGATCCTCAGATAAAGAGTACATATTATTTTGGGGCAGTTTTAGAGTGAGATTTCAGAAACATATTTGAATCATTACCCAACAGAATCCCTCTACTTCGTTTAGTTGTGATTACTGAATCAGCTGAATGTTTTTGTAAGTCTAATATTAAGTCTGTGTGGTATCATGTTTCATACTCATAAAACAACCACCCACAGGAAAATGTCTAGATATGGCTAACAGTCTTTACTGTCTTTTTTTTAGAAGAGATGGCTACCTACCTTCGTTATGTGAGACGGCTGGATTTCTTTGAGAAACCAGATTATGAATACCTTCGGACCTTGTTCACAGAGTTGTTTGAACGGAAAGGATATGCCTTTGATTACACGTATGACTGGGTTGGCAGACCGATTGTAAGTACTTATATGTAAATTATGTGTTAAACAACACTGTAACAAAGCAAATGCAACATGCTGTCAACATACCTACCACATTTACTTAGAATGAGTAGCTCATTAAAAACCATTGCAGTTGTTTGTGAAGAGATGAGTACATTAATGCATATATACAGTTGTATGAAAATGTATTTATTTCTTTATTTAAGGAACTTAAAAATAAAACAAATTAAAATAGTTATTATATGGCATGAGCAAAAGTATGGGCAGCCCTTGGGAACATCATTTGGCGTCATTTGACTTGTAAGGCCTTAGAGTGGGTGGTCAGGAATTGTCATTCGGAATGGTCAGCTCGTAAAAGTTCCAGAGTCTTATGAATTCTCTGACTCTTCAAGTAGCCTCCTCTAAGCAACTGATAGATCTTGAGAGCCGAAAACACTTTCAGGTAAAACTGCATATCTGCTGGGTAGAAAAGCCAGCCAAGCCCCTCATATGACTGAAAAGACCTGCAGACCATTCCTCTGTGCAGTGCTGCTTGCACAAACAGGGTCTACCCAAAAGGGCCATCGGAGGCATGCAAAGTGAAGCATACAATTGAATCTATTCAGTAATAAGATTTTCTATTAGCTAGTGGCACAGGAAAGATCGCATGGATAAAGGGAAGAATATATTCCACTAAATATCAGCAAATTCAGGATGCAGTCTATTAACAAACTGAAGCCTACCAGATGTTGATGTCTATAACAGGATGGACAAAAAAATGAGAATAAAGAGACTTTCAGCTGTCTACAAAATAATTTGCAAACTGTGATGCAAATAATTGTTACTGAATTCTGCCCAAACATTTGCATATGCTGCAATTACAGTTCATTTTGTTAATCTATTTTTAAGTTCATGGCTTTAAAAGTAACATGGCATTGACATTTGCCTGGTTTGTTTGCTGCAGGGATCAAAATCAGCAAACTTTCTATTCATACTTAGCAGTATGAGTTCATGTGTTCACCTGGGTTGGTGCATGTTGGATCGGGTTACCCCTCAGACATTTGAGCAAATGTACACACTGCACCCTTTTTAGAAACCAGAAACTGATCAAAGTTTTCACCTCCTCCCAGCCAACACCTGTCGGGTCTGTCAATGTGGACTCAGGTGCATCAGCCATAACGAGAGAAAGCCAAACTAACAGGGACCGGCCCTCTCAACAGCAGCCTGCGAGGAATCAGGTTAGTGCCTCAGATCTGTGCAGATGGCCATGTCCTAAAGCATCAGAAGTCAAAGTAGTTTGCCCAGTGCTTTTTAAAATAGAATATTCTTTAATAAATTATAACACAAAAACATAATTATTATTGCAACATAGATTTTGCAACATATTATTGCATTTATAGATAATATATTTAATGTATTTATCCACAGTATATTGTTTTTGCTTTATAGAAATTGTGAATAGGCTAATGTGTACAGATAAGTGATATTTAAAATCATTATTTAATTTGTGTACCGTGGACAGTGCACTTAAGTGTCTTTTATATTAATTTGAAAAGAAAATGACTTGATACTGTACAATGATGTACACTGCTGGTGTACTGTCACATACAAATAATCATAGCTGTGAACATAGGTGAAGAGATGTGATGTGAACGTGATAGTAGAAAGTTGATTAAATGTTGCAGCAAACTAAACTGAGCTGTCAGAAGAAGTGAAGTTTAGGACTGCAGTACATGGCCAGTAAACTTTGCAGCACACCATACTAAACACTTTGATGACACCCAAGTTCTATTCACATATACAACAAACTATAAAAATAATATAAACAATAAAATTAGAGGCGCAAAATAAACCAGAGATGCATTGTCGCAAGAAAATGTGAAGTGTTATTGCTCAACAGCAGTAGAGAATTACTAACCTTATATGAACATTATACTCTCCTCACCAGCTATTCCAGCTAACCTCAATCTAATGCCAGAGTGAGTCGCGTCACAATAGGTGAACACTCCAACTTTAACCTTATGTTTCAAGTCCTAAACAAGTCATTGTGCACTCTTCGACTTATTTCATGTTCTTGCATGAGTGAGTGAGGTCAGTGAGTTGCTTTTACAGTTTAGATTTCAGGGTAAGGATACCTCTAACTCTGGATGAAACATTACATTTACAAAACATTTTAATCAGACAAAAGAGTCAGACATTGGTGTGCGATGAGGATGTAGTGTGACTGAAAACACACTCCACAAGAGCACTGGAGGCAGGCTCTGCTAGGACCCTGAAGACCAATGACACATTGACACAGATCACATTGTAAAAGAGTTGTAAAACTACGCTCCTTGTGTCATCAAAAAAAATCAGAAATGGAAGGTTTCACAAAGAAACAACTATACAGACTATACTATTATAGTCTGAACTTGGCTATGACTGCAGCAGACTGTCACATGAGGTCCACCACAGTTAGCATACAGCCACCCAGCATGTCTCTCCACACAGCCCAGTAGTCAGTCAACCAACTGTTCAGCCACTGGAGGTAATGATCCAGGAATGTGTCCAGTCGTCCAACAGCTGAGCAGAACAGCATCCACCATGGAATCTGGAAAATTCAAAGCATCTATGCATGCATTGGTTTAATAAAAAAAAAATAAGAAACAAAAGCAACCTAAACAGAGTTGACAGCGTCCCCGTTAAGGGGGATTTATGGCTGTTGCCGTCCTTGTGCACAGTGGCACCTCCCAATTTTTTTAACTTTGTGTGTGTGGCGTGGTGGGTGGGCAAGCAAATATGCAAAATGAACAAGCTGGAGGCTTGAGCAGGTCCGTCTGTTAGCGGTTCTGTCTCTACAGGCATCTCTTTGATCCACCAATGCGGGAACAATGGGATTCCCAGATAGCACAGAACTCATGAAGGGCGGGTGAACTCGCTGCGTTTGTGTTGTCTAATAACATTACTGTCTTGCGCGATGAAGACCTGAGGGTCATTTTTCGCTGGTGATGAGCAATAAACACTAACACTAACCGGAAACCTTTAAAACCCATCCAGCCACAAATGAAAACTGGTTATACAGTTTCTCATATCATACAGGCTATTTCACTGTGCTGTAATCAGCACATTAACGTTACCTCTTCATATTGCTGCTTCCAGCGGTAAATCCACAAATGAATACTGGTGATGCAGTTAACTGTCAAGTACATTTCACCGTGCTCTAATTCGGCACATTACTTACAGCGGTTTAGATGGTATTTTCTCGGCAGTCAAATCTATCATGTAGGAAAAGAGTATAAAAATGATGGCGCTGTTTTGACGCCACAGTTCGCACGATGACTAATACGTCAAGCATAACGGTGCCTTCACTAAGCAACTCCTAACTGTTGGCTAGCCTGAAGTATTTTCCTTGAGATTAGACTATATAGTTATTTAGCTTGCTAACATAGACTATGTAACATTAATTTTCGTCATGATTAATAAACTGTGAGAAATTTCAGCAGTCATAATTCAGTTGCGATGATACCCCACTTGGTTTGGGTTTGGGCAGACATGTCTTAGACCCTGTCTTAGAGGACATTTTTATATAGGTCCAATTTGGCTTTGAGCTTTGTTTGCGTTTTACTTGTAATATTTAATTAAGGAACCTTTCTCCCTTCTCACTTGACCTTCCACTGCTACCTCTCACACTACTCCATAACCTTTGGGTCATTGCAGACATCGACTACAGATCGCAGGGGAGCCTGGGAGGTGCAGCCCAACCGCCAGACGAACTCTTCTTATCTGACCTCCTACATCGCAGAAAGGCATGGAGGATCAGTGCAGGTACTTTTCTCTCCTTGTTCTTACTCCTGTGTGTGTTGATTTCCTATGTGTGTTCTGTTTGTAATTGAAGTGTGTCTTTGTTTTCATTTTGATTTGTTTTCATTTTGATTTGTTTTGTGGGTGTGGCGGGGAGCAGCACTTGGTGTACCAAGTCTATTAGAAGGTAGGGTTGTACTAATCCAACTTTTTACCTCCTGATACCAAAAAATATGTTAGCTAATTCTACATTATCGTGTTAAAAAGGCCAATTCATCATTAGAAAACTCATTTGCAATTATGTTTCTGCAGATTAAAACTGCTTTCCATTTAAAGGCAGGATTAAAGCCTTCTTTGGGCTACTTGAGCTACTTGAATCAATTCAATTGAGTTTTATTAATTTATATTGCACCATCAACAATTGGCATTGTCTCAGGGCACTTTACAGAGTCCGAGGCCTTAACCTCTAGAGTAAGCACGTAGGCAATGATGGCAATGATAACTCCCTTTTAACAGGAAGAACCTTGAGCAGAACCCAGCTAAAAAAGGGGGACCCATCTGCATGAGGCCAAGCCAGTAGGGAGATAGAAAAGAAGGGAAGGCAGGAGAAGCGGGGCGAGTCAGGGCAGATACAAGTCTGTCAGTGGGTAAAAATGGACTGTGTGGCCAGCATTCAATGTATTGGTTGTACAACAATGTCATGGGTACCCAGTGTTTTCATAAGGTTACTTTTATAAGAATAGGATAAGTGGAGGATGTCAGTAATGGCATTTGTGAGGATAATTACAGATAAATAGGCAGGCACTCAATATATATCATAAGCAGTCGAACATTTGGCATAATAGTACGGTAGGAATGGGCAGCAGTAAGCAGAGGTTTCTACCATCGAACGAGGTGTAAAACTGCAGCAGCATCCCACAGTGGAGATGGTCTAGAGTAGGAGGGGAAGAAAAGAGAAATGAAGTTGCCTTATATGCAAATATGCCATTGTAATTATAGGTTATGATGGTGAGGAACAATGTTATCACAGCCATACATAAGAAAAGATTTTCACATGCATATCACAGTATCTAAGCGATTCACTGCCTTTTTGTCTAAACATACATCTTTTTTTAAACTCTGGCATACCACCGTACCAAACCCATACTAGGGAAGAGGGAAAGAAACTGGGATACAAACCCTTGTCACCTTGTAGGCGCCGAAAGAGAGCAACAAGTAATACTGTCACTTCATCAACGTCAACAGCATAACACAACATGATATAGAGAACAGGGAGATGGAGAGGTGGCTCGTTCGGCATGGTGTATTGTTTCTCAGACTGCAAACCAGCCCTTCCATTTCCACAGTCACATTTTGCTTCTGTCACTTGCCAGGTCATTTGCAACACCAGTAAACACACACAATTAAATGGAATCAAGGAACCATGACCAACAGAACATTTTTTTTAAAAGGTTTAACAATCAGGAAATGGATATCAAAGGTATCAGAGGTGTCATCAAACATAGAGGCATTACAGAGGTAGTAAGGGTGTAGTGGTCGTATTTTAGTAGGCCAAGAAGCAAATACATTTAATAGTTAAGAGGAAGTTGGCAATACAAATAGAGAGATACAAATACAAAGAGAATGGGTAACTCCCTGTGCTAGCATTGAGCATTATGTTTCGTCAGCCTTTTAAGCCCAAAGTCTGAGATGACTGGGCTTTAGGACAAGGAAGTTTGAGAAAGGCTGATGTATGTGAATTATTTTGCAATGGGTGCGGGTTCATGATGCACAATTCTTGACATGTTTGTAGCCTCGGCTTCAATGGAAGTGTTGGCTACTTGATGGAAAGGGTGTCTGCATCTTGAATGCAGATATGAGGATTTTTACACAGGAGAGGGGAAACATAGCAGAAGTTCTACTGCCTACTTCAGCCAACTGTGCTTTTTGATACACTCAGAATTACAAAAACACCTATACTTTGCAAACGAAGAGGTCCCGGTAGGCAGCAGGGGACAATTAAATAGTTTCAGGTAATTTGGACCTATGCTAATTCTACTTTCAACAGTGTACTACTTTTGTCAGTGTAGAGACAAGTACAGTTGAGATGTTCATAATTGAATCAGAGATTCAATGGTCAGTAGTACCAATAACTTTAACTTTAACTCCCCCGTCCCCGTTCTTCAGATTTGAGGTGGGGGGTGGTGGGTGTGTCTCATTTTTTACACAGAGGAATCTTGTCACTGCAGTCATGCCTCTATTTTTTAACCAGTAAATAAACATTCTAAAATGTAATTTGCAACTTGTGTTGGGATTTGTGAAAAGAACTTACTGAACCATCACTACACAACTGGGTAAGGTGTAGGCACAAAAGGTTTCAGCCACTCGATTCAAATGAACAGTTAAAATGGCATAACAAATTATTTAAAAACCAGGCCATAACATTGATCTTTATACCCTGCTTTTGGATTCACTTCTTGTCTTCGAAAGCAAATGAAAGCATGTCAACAAGGGTAGTATGTCTGATAAATAGTATTACAGTATGATTAACATCAAATTACTGTATGGTTGCTTATTAATTAATTAAGCTAATTAATTGTGATGAACAATTAGCATGCTATTTGAGCCATGGTGTGCTTTAAACACAGGCTAATGTTAGGTTTACTTGTATAAAGAATTGAGACTTGGTATCTGTGAACTATGCATATACCGCGTTTATATTAGAGCCACGTCTTGATACAGATTGCTAAACTATTCCAGTAGCCTACATGACAGTTTTAATTAATAGAGGAGTCTGACGAGTGTGAGGGATATTCTTTATTTGAGTGTGTTAACTGTACATTCCACAAACCGCAAACAGACATTTTGGTTTCCATTATACCCATATATCCCACTCGCTTGTGAAATGAGTGATGTTTACACCAAGGCGGCTTATGGGCAGGTTTTAGTAGAAATAATAGAAGTGCAAATGGTTTCTGTTTTCGGGGCTTGAAGCCTCAGGCCAAATGCCCCGTTTGTTCCCGAAGATAGCCCTAGCTCACACTGGCCCAATAGTGGAATCATGGTTAATGTATGCCATATTCCAGAAACTGTAGAAATTGTCTAGCCGTTTTGCAGTTGCCGGTTATAGCGTTAAAGCGATTTTTGTCCCTAGTAAAAAGATTTTAAAAAAATCCTTAAGTTTCCCTTCCGTCCATTCCCTTCCTTGAAAACTCAACCGTCTTTGAAAACCAAAATCCAACATAAGCGTGTGCTTGCCAACCTCCTCCCCTCGCTTCTGCTACAAGTTCTGCATACTTCACTTCACTAGTTACTTCATTTCATGTCGAAAGACCCAGTGCATAAGAAAAAAAAAAATACAGTCAAACAAAACTGAACTTCAACATCTACAATGTTACATACCTGATGTCCACAACTACGGAGCCCGGCCCTTCAACCCTACAACCAGCGCAGCCAGAAGATGCCCAAAGCAGCAGCTCTGTGCTTGCTGAGACTGTCAAAACTACCAGCACCGTTGAACCCAAACAGGCTGGTTCCCGACTGCATGGAGGTTTGTTGTCGGGACATTGAGACAGGTAAAGCTGCACAGCTAATTCTAGACAAAAAGGAGACCGCTGGATTGTTTGGCCAAAGAGAAAGATACTTCAATGCAGAATGGTACAAAAAAGAGAGGGGTTTATGCATTGCAAAACCACAAATCAAGCCATCTGTGGAATATGCAGATTTGTAGCTGTCAAATGGTTTGTAACTTTCTCCAAATGTGGAGATTGCTGCTTTGTATTTTCTGGATAAGTGTCACTTTCACAAAGAGTGTGTCCAAGACGTGCGCTTCAGTCAAACACCAGTCAATATTCAGCTTGTCAAACAAACATTGAACAGGAGAAAAGGGGATGGAAGGATGGAGTAACTGTGCTGTCTGTAGTTTCTAACCTGACACAGGCTTGCAATCGGGGCATACGGAGGAGGAGAGCAATTTTGAAAAGCTAGTCGAACTGGTAGCAGAGAAAAACCCCACTCTGAAAAGCTTCATGCACACCGGGAAATATGCATCACATGATCTATTGCATCATATACAGTATCGCCTAGTCGCTCTCCACTCTCTTAACTCTCTAAAAAGTAATGCAAAAGACTGCGGTTATTGTGGATACACAAAGTAAACAATAATAGAATTAAGTTAGGCTAACTTTCTGAACCTGCACAGGCTGGCATGCCTAGCATTTACTAAACTCTCTTAATTAACACTAATTGGCGCTGCGCCGTCTATGAACTTGATTGATGAAACAAAAAATACAATCAATAAAACAACCGATCGGAACCATAAAATATAGAACAGCCTTCTCATTCCGTGGTCTTACAGGTAGCATGTGCAAGCAAAGAGCTGAACGTCTGCTTCAGCTCAACAACACTAATTAATCTGTGCCCACAGAGCTGCCTTTCAGGGTCATATCCAGTGTGAGATTGATTGGCTCATGCCTGCTGCCCCTTCACTGCCTCTGCTCTGTGGATACCCCATTTGATGGGAACTGTCTAGTGCTGAACCCATGACAACAGCGCCCCACACAGCTCTCTCTCTCTCACTCTCTCTAACGCATGCACACAAACACAGACAGAGGCACACATGGACCATAGGATTAAATTAATTGCATTACCTGTAGCTTTAGGTTTGACCATCACATACATTTCACACTTTTTGGCCCCTCCCACACGCGCAAACTTGGTAAGAGCCAGCGCACTGAAGTGCAAGTAGTGGTTGAGACGCCTTCTAAGGCGTTATGTCATATAAGGAGAGAGTATTTGTGGTACTTCCACTGTACGCGGTGGTTAAGATTTTACTGTGTGTTTATTAGTTTTATATATTTTCGGTTTACTTTACAATATACTATTTTATATCGTATTTCGTGTTTCCCTTTTGTTACAAAAAAGCCAGAAAAACACCCTAATCTCTCTGCTACTTTTTCTGTCCTGGGTCTGTCAGATCTGTCATTATTCCATTGATTTCAACTCTAATGTCACATGTTTCCTATGGCATAGGTCTACCGTAGGCTCGGTTTAAAGCACTTCATGAGAGATTCTTATTAGACAATTGTATTGTCTATGCTGAAGTATCAGTCAGATGCAAGAATATAAATTGTTCTAAAGTGTATATTGAATATTTACCTTAATCCCTAAACCCTAATACTTACTTCCCTAAACTACTAATGGGGGGAGGGAGAGGGAAGAAGGGCAGGCTTCAGTACCCAGCCCCACCCAGACCATTGACTGTTATTAGCATTTGAAAAGCCGAGCCATCAACTAACGACTGTGGTCATAACACCTGGATTCGGACATTTGCGGGTGTTTGTCCAGTCCGCATATTAAAGTTCTACGGGCACCAGAATACCTCCGGCAAATAATCAGTTTGGCGGTCGTACTTTGTCGGGATATTCTGGATACACCGCTTTTCATGCGGTGTTTACTACTTTCAAATGATTTCAGTTGTTAAACCATTACAGTATCAGTTACCTAACACAGTCTATACAAATAGCTTAAAATGGTCTGAGCATGCAGAGATCTATGACTTACCCTGAGTACCCCTAAATGTAAATGTTTGCACTCTGTAAATGACTATGATCTATTTGAGGTTTTAACTAAATTGAAAATTTTCATGTTTCAGGTGGTCAGTTCAACCAATGGTGAACTGAATATAGATGACCCGCTGGCTAATTCCAATGCCCCCATCACTGCACATGCTGAAGTGGAAGTGGTTGAAGAAGCTAAGTATGTTGAATTTGGTTGTCATATAAATACATATTTTAATGTTTGCTATTGTGTCTCTCTACATGGTCCTTTGACATCTGGATTTATGAATCCCTGATCACCATTTGCACTTCCCAACCACCAAGTCCACACACACTTTAAGCAACACAAAAACATGTAGTTTAACACATATTTTAAAGAAGTATGGTAAAGAACTGTCAAGCTGAAGTTGCTCTGAATTATGAAAGCATAATTCAGCCCATGCTAATGTTCTCCCCCGGCTTTTTCACCATGCTGACCATTCACAAATGAGCAAACTCAATAGCATCAGACACACCACCTCCTAAATCATTAGCATCCCTACACCAACCTCTCGACCTAAAGGCAGCACACAGTTTAGTACTTATCACTATAGCAGAGGTTACTGATCACTCCCTCTGTCATTGAGTCATTGAGACTGCCTGACTTTAGATACAGGTTTAGATACAGGGTGTTTTTATAGATATATATGTGTGTGAAAGGGCGTGTGTATGTAAGTAAGTGCTTGGACATGGACAGGTGTACGTGTTTGTGTATGTATAGAACCATATGTCCTATGTAACCACAACCATCTCAACTACCTTCGCAACCATCTTCGGTATCATAGCATCACCCTAGAAACCGCTATAGCAATCATAAGACCTGACATAGCAGCATATTTACCTCCTTGACTGCCATAGCAACACCCCTGCAACACTTAAGTAACTGGCTGATGTACGACGGTAATGCCCTTGCAACCACCTAATACTTTTTTTCTTTGTGTTGTCTTTCTCTTTCTCTTGCCTATTGTTTTAACCATTGGAAGAACTTTACTCAACATATACAGTGGGGAAAATAAGTATTTGAACCCCTGTCGATTTCGCAAGTTTGACCACTTGCAAAGAAATGTGTGATCTATAATTGTAATAGTAGGTGTATTTTAACAGTGAGAAACAGAATATCAACAAAAAAATCCAGAAAACTGCATTTTATAACATTTATGACTTAATTTGCATTTGATGCAGAAAATAAGTATTTGAACCCCTAGCAAAACATGACTTAGTACTTGGTGGAATAACCCTTGTTGGCAAGCACAGACGTCAGACTTTTCTTGTAGTTGGTCACCAGGTTTACACACATCTCAAGAGGGATTTTGGTCCACTCCTCTTTGCAGATCCTCTCCAAATCCTTAAGGTTGCGTTTTCAATGGGAGGGAATGAGGGAATGAGGTTCAAGCCCAATATTCCACATTACATGGCCCCATCCATAGTCCCCTCGATGCAGTGGAGTCGTCCTGTACCCTTGGCAGAGAAACAGCCCAAAAGCATAATGTTTCCACCTCCATGCTTGACGGTGTGTCATATTCAGCATTCTTCCCCCTCCAAACGCAGCAAGTCGAGTTGATGCCAAAGAGCTTGATTTTGGTCTCATCTGACCACATCCTGTCTCCCAATCCTCCTTAGAATCATTTAAGTGTTCATTGGCAAACTTCAGACGGCCCTGTACATGTGCTTCCTTGAGCAGGGGGACCTTGCGAGTGCTGCAGTACTTCAAACCATTACGGCGTAGTGTGTTGCCAATGGTTTTCTTGGTGACTGTGGTCCCAGCTGCCTTGAGATCCTTGAGCGAAATCAGCAGGGGTTCAAATACTTATTTTCCCCACTGTATATTCTCAACCATTGAAAAGTTTTTACAACATATTTATTTCACAATTTTATAGCACATTGTCCTCTTTTTTTCTTTGCCAACACCATTATGTAATTATTATTTATATGCAAAGTCGAACCTTAAGATGCACAGACATTCAACCCTGAGTATATGGTGGAATCAATATTTAATCTTGAATATGGTGGAGCTTGTTTGTATTTTTCTGAGCAAAATGTATTATGATTTTTGAGCAATATTGTAATCCAGCACATATATTGTGAACAGCTCTACTAAACTGAATGACAGTGGGGTTTATTTCAAAAACATATCTAAAAGGATGGATACATAAGTTGTATTTTGTTCATTAGTTGAAACCTTAAAAATTATTCTTCATGCGTCTTGTCCGGCATTTAAAAAAAAAAAAAATCAATACAAGCAGTCGCATAGAATTGAACTCCTAAGACTTTTGTTGAATAGCTGATTTAAATAATTGGAATGAGCCACATTGCCTAATAAGCTGTCTCTTTTTTCAAATAGGATTACTCAGTAGGCCTATGTGTAAACACGAAACATTTTGCATATTTGGCTAATATGACACTGGGGGCCTCATTTACTAACATTTGCGAGCGTAGCGTAAACAGCGCCTTTGCCGGTGTGCTTGAACGATGGGTGGAAAAGGCAAAGAATATGGTTTAAACCCTACATGGTGTGGCAATTCTGGGTAAGACCTGGCTGAGCAGCTAGCTGGTGGGACAATTTTTTTATATGCCTATATTAAATGATATATCAAATATAAACATCAAAACTAATAGCATTTCTGATATTCGTATTTAATTTTTTTAAATGAATTGCGTCAAATTTCTCGCACGCACATAGTTTTCATTTAGCAGCTGATATGTCATGCTAAAACACCTCTTGTTTCGTTAAAAATGGAACAGACCTGGTTTTTACCCTGCTATTATGAGGTGGAGAATTCTTACGCAAATTAGAGACGCGCTCTCGTCAGGCAATTTTAGTAAATACCACGGAATCATAATTAGGCGCACTTTACGCATCTCCTCCCATCTCTTTGCGACGAACACCCACTTTCCCTTATACCCTCCCGTTTTTACTCGAGTGCGCTGCCTTCCATATCTTTACCCGCATTTTGCGCAGAAATTACGCCTGAAGTGGGCGCAATTATGTTAGTAAATGAGGCCCTGGGAGTGGTAGCAAGTAGGTTACTAGTATTAAACTAGCAAGCAGAGCTATATTAAAGTTCAGTAAAAAATGTTACAGAAGTTGCAAATATTAATGCATCATATGCTTAATGATATTATTAGTTATAATGGCTCCTCAGAATGCTGCACAAAATGATGTGCTGTTATTTATTGAACTACTAGAAATTTGGAAAAAATGTTCTGTCATGGTCAGTCGACATGAAATAAACTAACAAGAAGATGCAGTTGGTTAGATAAAGCCCCTGCAATGGGGTATATTCAGTTCAATTCAATGAATGTTGACTTTGAACCAGACCAGACTTGAAAAGTGACGAAAAAAGTTGTGACAAGACCACCGAAGCACAGCAATGTATTTTTTATTTCCATTTTTCTTATAATTTAAGTAATATGAAAGTTTTTTTTATTTGTGCCAGATAAACGGCATTTCCAAAATTGATCACTCATGGATCATTACTCTCTTCTTTAGGACCACTGTAGCTTTATCAATGTTCATGTCCATCCCTCACTCTCTCTATCCCTCACTTCCATTCTGCTTTTCCTGCACTGAGGGTTTGTCTCATCATCTCTGGTATAATAATTTGTCTCTGTCTTCTCTCTCTTTCATACTCCTCTCTGTAGCTGCGTGAAAATGCTCAACATGTGGTGAGTCCCTCTCTCCACTCTGAAACTATACCCATCAGGGAAGCTAGAGATATGTGTGTCTTGGTGTAGGTTAAGGATCTCTGGATCAGGCTTAAAGGGACAGACTGCTTAAGGTCTCATGCCTGAGCAATACACATTACAATGTAAATGAATAATGACTATTTGAATGAAAAGTGATTGATAAACACTTTCTACAAAAAAAATGATCTTGAAAGGAATCATTGGGGAAATTATTAAGTGTAATGTTTGTCTTGCTGACGTGTCTGCGAAGCTGTCTCTGGAGAGTTGGGTTTACTGACCTAGTGCTTCACAAAATGAATTGCCGTATTTAACCCTCTGGAGTCGGGGACAGATTCAGGCACTTAATTGATTCTGACATGCTCTCATATTTTTTGAAAATCCAGGCAGAGTCAGTGGTTTTTCAATATTCTTGTTCATCTACCATGCCATATATCTGAAGGATAACA
The DNA here is from genome assembly GCF_900700415.2 of Clupea harengus. NCBI lineage: Eukaryota > Metazoa > Chordata > Actinopteri > Clupeiformes > Clupeidae > Clupea > Clupea harengus. The sequence continues at coordinate 25,166,391 of NC_045157.1, forward strand.
GTTTTGAGTTTTTCCTGTGTCCTTTGTGCTTGTTGATATTTTGTTTGAGGTGTTTTTTACCCATTTGTTGACAATTTTGAGGGCCTGAACATGCAAACTCATACATGAAAAGAAAAATGGAGAAACAAAGAGTATAGTAATATTGAGCTGTTTCGTTATCATGCCTTCAGAGTGTCCAGAAGCATCTTTTTCTCAACAGAAAATGCTTACTGCATCTTTTGAGTGACTGTAAAGAGTGATTTATATTAAAGCAACACTTTGCAACAATTTGTCACTTTCAGAAATACATTTGTATAGTTTTGCCATCATCTTAAAGTTTGTGCAGCATCCTTCTCTCCACAACCAGCTCCAAATAATCCAGGGAAGTCCTTAGCACAGAGCCAGCCTTCTTAATCAGTATGTTCAACTTCTTAGTGTCACTGGCTTTGATGCTGCTGCCCCAACAGATGCCTGCAAAGAAAATTGTCCTTGCCACCACAGACTGGTAAAAGGTCTTGCTGCACACATTAGGAGTAGAAGTAGAGTCTGCTCTGTCCTGTCTGTAGACAGCCTCAGCCTTTATCAAGTTGAACACCCAGGTATTTGTACCCTCCACCTCCTCAATCTCTTCTCCCAGGATGGAAATGGAGTTGAACTTAGTCCAGGTTCTCCGGAGAGTATCATCACTCCAGTTGGAACATGTTTTTTCCATGGTGGCATTGGCAATGCATGAAGCAGCTCAAAAGTTTGCAACCCTATCTGTTTTAACAACCATTAGCAATTGTACATCTGTTTTAACAACGATTAGCAATTGTATATCTGGTTTAACAACGATTAGCCATTGGCATAGTTAAATGTGAAATTTGTGGAGTGCATCATAATCATTTAACGTGGTCATTTCAGCCACTTCCACCCATTAGAGCGTGCAACTTGTCGTCAGTCATGTCGTACATCCGCTAAATCTCAAGAAACAATCTACAATTAGGAGTTGACTGTTTTGGACTGGAATATGTGCAAGAAATACTGATTTAGTAACTTTAGGTGATTCTCTTGGGTATAATAATAATAATAATATTAATTATAATGTTTTTGTAGGTATATAGCACTTTCTTAGCATTTGGCGGAAAGTGATTTTATATACACAAGCAGTCTGTAGGGGGATGAGATTGTTCTGGTCAACTCTTCCAAAGAGCCTGTCAAGTCTTTGGCTCCTCCACGTCTGGGTGGTGATGAGGGGCAGACAGACAGCAGTCACTCCACAGACGTGGGCATTTACATTGTCATCTTAAGGTGCCAGTATGGTACTCGGACTCCGTTACGGATGGGCGTGCCGCCGGATAGGACGGATTAATTAGCATTTCTGTTGCCTTTATGGTTCTCCGAAGGCTGGGGGTGCACAATTCACCACCAGAACAGTAGGTGGAGAAGCGGTTTTTAGTCGAAAACACGTTGCTTTGTTGCGTCTTTGTAAGTTAGAAATCGTCGTTGTTTATCTCCCACCTCTCACCACACGTGTGACCCTCCCACCAGCTGTCACTAATCAGACGATAAGTGCAGCAGGTGTAGTCACATGATATTATATTCAAGAGTGTGTCTAATGCTATATAACCACCTGAAAGGGCAAACTAATCTCTATCATGGTAGGTATTATTTGTGGGGAAAATAGTAGCACTCTATAACAAAATGATATGCTTATCTTATATAGGCTACACTATTAAAACTATGAAAAAACGATTCCCTGAAATTAATAGGTTCTTATTTTCTTTGGTATTTTTGTCATTGATTTGCAATGATGATTGCTGGGTAATATGTATGTTGTGGTCCAATGTCAAGTCTCTATTTTATCATGTGACGAGATGATGGTAGCCTATAGCTAGTTTAGGCACAGCATCTGAACGTCAAGACCGACAAGCTGACAGTGTTGTACAAGTTCACACCTCTCATGAACCAGTTCAAAGTTCAGTTCAAACAAGTAAACATGAATAGTTCACATTCATAGTTCACCATTTAAATTCTGAACCAGTTTATAGTTCAGTTCAGTTCATAGTTTTAGAGTGGAAAGTGAGAATGAAAGACTTCACTTGTTTTTTATAGAAAACTTTATCCATCACTACCCTTTGCCTTAAACTAAACTTCATGTGTATCAATTACTAAAATAATAATATTTTTTTTATTATTATTGCAACCACCCTGTCAATTTCCCCCTACCACAGCGTTTCTCGAAGTGTGGGGAGAGCCCAACTGGTGGGTCGCAGAGACGTGACAGGTGGGGGCAAATGGAGATCAGCAGGAGATTTTCCTGTTGCAATGTCTTCCTTTATAGACAGTAACGATAATATACCCCCATCACACTAAACAACCACACTCAAACAAAGAAATATCGTATTGTTAGAAACAATAGCAGGGCAGAGCACACGGATAATCCATAATCAGCATCTTGGCAAATTGAGAGACTGCGGCCTGCGCAATAAAGCATTCCATATTTAAAACATCTTAATAAATAGTAAAGTCAACTTGTCTGCTTCACATGATGGAGAAGTTCGTTTATTGACACATATTTTAAGGACGGCCACAGCGCTTTAAAACGAAGTGTTTATAAGTTACATTATTCAAAGGTGGAAGGTTGGTCAGTAATCAGTCTAGAGAGATAACTGAACAAAACTCTACTCCCTTGCCTCACGGGTGCAATACCATATGCTGTTTAATCATATTTGATAGAATGAAGGACAAATGAGTTGTGAATAATATCACCGAGTTTGAAAGGTATTGGTCCGGTAATAGCCGCGTGACAGCTGTGTTTTCTATGTGTTTTAAGCAAATACAATGTGTGTGCGCCGAGTTGCGTAGAGGCCGAGAGCGGTATTGCAGAAAAATTATAACTCGCAGCATATTGAAAAAAAGAACTCCATTTTTTGGAGCTGTGAACTTAGTTCTAAATTTTGAATTATAAACTATGAACTGAACTAGTTCATTCTAAAATTTGTGAACTATGAACTGAACTAGTTCATGTAGAAAGTGAACTTTCCCAACACTGGAACATGTTTGCTTCATATAATGCAGAAGTTCGTTTTTGAGAGTAAATTAAATCACTTTGTGCACTTAACGTTTTTTAAAAAAAAAGAAACTGTCATCTGGAGAGTTTAAAATGACACTTAATGAGGGGAAATGTACTGTATGGAGATATTTCTGTCGGAAGACTTCATAGTCATGCGGATTCTAATGAGGCTGTTTGATATGTCCAATGTAAGAAGTGTGAAGCTTTAATGAAATATGATTGATGCCGTCTTCTTTCTCCACAACAACATGGATTAAACCTCGATGGTTGGACTATGTAGATAGTTTTATAACGAATGTGGCCGTGTACTTAGCCTACATTTCAATGATCTTCAATGGTAAGACTTGTTTTATTCGTGCCTCTTCTGGTGTAGCATATAACGTGAGTTTTATTTAGGCATATACAGATGCCTAGCGTGTGTAATGTGTAGGCCATTTCATTCCGATCTTGCAATGTGAATAATTTTATTTCAATATGCTTATCTCCCTCTTGTGCGCGCTTGTGAGTTTAACAGGGCTTGTTTGTGTGAGCGACTAAATATTTTACTTGCTGTCGGGCGTTTTTTGAGAATAAAATAACTTCACATTTAGGATAACAGCCTTCTTCCTGTTGCAGGAATTTGTTTGTATCCTAGCTGTCACAACGTGATAACAGGCGGCAAATGCATCATAAAGCAAGTTTAAAAGAAATTAACTGTATGGAGATATTTCTGTCAGATGGCATCATAGTCGATGCAGATTCTAATGAGGCTGTTGGATATGTCCCATGATATGATATGATATGAATAATTATGTCCAAAGGTTGTTTGGACAAAATATTTTAATTGCTGTCTGCTCCTGCCAGGCTCTGGCACCTACTCTGTCAGATGCTGGCGCTCATGTGGGTTTTAAATATGGCGGTATTGTGATATATAGGGAATGAAACAGGAAACAGTCGCAGTCTTTAGTGTCCAGCTCTACCGCTGCAGAATTGGCAGTCATTCGCGCATCTTTGTAATCTTTTAGCGATGTGTTATAGAGGTGAGGATATTTCCGGACCGCTTTCGCAATGCGCTCTTTGATGTTCGTGATCATAGACATATATATATATATATATCTATGTTCGTGATCTCCATCTTCTTAAGTTTTTTTGTGGATTTTAAACATGGCGGTATTGTGATATATAGGGAATGAAACAGGAAACGCGAGGTCCAGAAATGTGAGATTCCGGAAATGATGTCCTTTGGAAATTATGTCGTAACGGACCAATCACGGCCAAGGGGTATCCGTCGCTGTACAGCACGGCATGACGGACCGACAGGAATTTCAACGGTGCACGGGAGAGCTCTCCGAGGGCCCCGGAGACGACGGAGAGGGCGTTCCAGGGCGTTCCATCTATGTGTTGGCCCTTCCCATGTGTCCGAAATCGTGAAGTACGGAGTACCATATAACGGCCCTTACATGTACATCCTTTTTTTCAGCTGCCTCCGCCTTTCTTACATGGAAACCTATAGGTAGTGACCGCACAGCGGAAAAAGGCGGCGCTAATCTGGGGCCGCCTCTGTAACTGCCAAATTGTAGATGGGGAATAGGATTGGCCTGAAAAACCAATTCAGTCAAAAGATTTTGCTTTAATCCCTGTATTATCACATTTGTGTGTTAAAGTGGTGCAAAGAGTAGAATCACGATTTAAGAAATTCATCAAATCATTTGTGTTGGCATTGCTGACTGCCCGCGACTCCAAAGGGTTAAGTTCACATGCAGTAAAGGTGTTGAATGTGGTTGTCTGTAGCCACAACATTAAAAAGACATCTGTATCAAGATCTTAGGTCTTGCTTTACCAAACCTATCCACTTTTTTTTTTTTTTTGCTGTGGAAATACTGGTCTCTGTGACTGTTTTGAGCTATTAGTTAGGTTTATTCTATGTACATTCCGTAGCTTTTGTTCAGCGTTTGTCTTTCTTCACAATCTTCCTGATGCCTTATAAATATCTAGGGAATAGCACATTATTTGACATGTAAACAACTATTGTGACTGAACGCGTCAGTAATGATTGTGTCATCTGTATATTCATAGGTGCTGCTGCTTCTTCAAGAGGAAACGGAAAAAGAACACACCTCGACATAAATGAGCTACTGAGTCAAATGATGGGGAAGAACTGAACTTCTGAAAGAAGATCGAAAACCCAAGAAGAAATACTAATGGCTTCCAGTTGGGAACCCTGTATTTGAGAGTGAGACATGCATTGTGTTTTCCCAGTGAATTAATTTATTTTCAGTTTTGTTTTTGTATGTGTATTGTTTTTTTCCAGATGTGTTGGTGCACAGGCTTGATAGGAAGTTGGACACAGCCATGGTTAATATATCAGTTTTATTTGCTGTTTGTTCTTACCCCCATTTTGTCCACCTACCTTACCTGTGTACATGTAAATTAACACTCTCCCTTCACCAAGATATATGAATGGAAGTGGAATGACCTGGGGAGTTGCAAAATAACAAATGGATTTTTTTTTTTTAAATAATTTGTGTGGGGGATGGGGGGGGGTCGCAGCTTGCACTTGTTATTCAAACACAGAGCCTCTGTTGTTCAGTTGTGATTGTGAACACATCAGCTGTTGCCATAGTATGACAAATGCAAAAGACAGACAAACTGCCTACGGCTCCATACCAAAACACCAAATACTTATTTGCAACATATGAAATGATGGCCTTGAGCTTGCCCCTATACATTATGTTTGACAGACTGGCATCATGTTCTTTGATTAGATGGTGAAATGCCTCAGCAGCATGGTTTTCTAAAATGTCACTGGCTTTCTTTAATTACGGAGATGCTTGTTGTAAAGCACTCTCTCTGTCGACAGTTTGTGCTGTTTTAGTTTCCATATGTTTCTTTTTTCTTTGCCTTGAATTGAGTTTTGCTATAAACAGACTAATTTCATACACACAGATGAATGCCGGAGATCAGAATGTTCAGGTCATTGTACACAGATAATGTTTTTTATTTTTATTTTTTGTCTCTTGGTAAACATGATTACATTAGGCAAAGTGATGACGCTGTTTACCATTTGCACCCCTTATTCCTGTGCCATTGGATTTTTAGCAGATTTATCAGTGGGAAGAAAAGGCAGAATATAGTCGGATTGGGTGAGGCACATAAAGACAATGCAGAATAGTCTGTAGGGTTGAGGCGCAAGGTCGTCTTAAACCATTCTACTCCTGGAACCCGAACCAAGTCAATGCCTTAAACTTTAACGGCCTATCCAAGCATGTCTTAAGTCGCCATCAAACCCTAACAATCCCTTGGACATTTCTCTTCACTGCTCTGGACCTCTTAGTGTGTAGACGACAGGCAACTGTTCCAGGATTTTTTAAAAACTTTACATCCTCATTCCAGATCTTAGAAGGGTCTTGAGCAGTGGATGTGGTCTGTTATGAACTTCACTGGGTGCAGTGTATATAACAGTGTTCAAGGATTGGGGTTGGAAGTTTGGTACAGCTGAGGTCGAGTTGTGGTTTCCTGAATACTGCATACATTGCACGGCATTGTTTTTTGGGAATGAAAATCTAAACACAATAATGACTAGGTTGCCTTGCTTTTCTTGCAAGATTGCGCATTGTTCCCCTTGGATTTCTTTTTTTTATATTATTTACTTTTTCTAATGTACAGTAAATGGAACATAAAAATGTATTAGTACTGTCTGTGGTAAGATTGCCATATGTTGTCGAAAACCCTGAAAGACCAAGAGCTATGTGTTAGGGAGACTGCACAGTGTATTGTTAAGCTATTGTTTACTTTTATTGGCGTTGCCTGTACCTTTCTTTCCTGTCCTGTCCTTTAATGTACTGCACTGATGGGCTGTGTTCCCCAGAATCCCTTGGATTCTCTGATCCATCTGAAGATTTGAAGGAGTGCAGTGGAGAATTGCTATGAGACAAGATATTGAAAATGAGTGCCTGTACTACTTCCTTTTCACAGTGATTGCATTCTGTGTGACGTCTAATTGTTTGGTTTGGACATCCATATGTTTGGGCACATTCTACATGCTGCTTTGGGATGTTTTTGCGGGCGAACAATGCTGAAACGTTAATCATGTCCTGCTGATGATGCATTAATCATGCCCCCCTGATAAAACATGAGAACATTGAAGATAAATTCTGTCGTAAGGTCAGACGCTGATTTATCAGACAGATTTGTGTTTGAACAGCTAGTACCTCACCTTCAGAAGTATTGGGGAAAGGCTTGCACTCTGTGCCTACCCTGAAGTTCACTATTATCATTAGCAGCCTCAGACAGCAGAGCCAATAAACTGATCATTAGGCGATGTGTACAATCTGAGCGAAATGCATTAACAGAGCTTTTTTCCCCCCTTCATTTTCATAGTGACTGAGTATCAACTGTGTGTGGAACTAATTTCAAAAGTACTTGAAAAGTCAGTTTTCTGCTTTAAACTGCAATATAATGTTTTGTGTTCTGTTGCTGTTTCTAATTATTTTTAATCTCATTTGAGAGTTGAGTTATTGTTGTGCCTCTGTTTTTGTTTGTTTGTGTATTCCCTTCTGTAGAGCTTGTTGGCTATTCATAGGAGCGGCTCTTGCTACTGTCAACATCAGGCCAGGAAGTAGCAGTAGCTTGTGGCTTGTTAAGCGGGCTCTTCTGTAACTGAAATTGTTGATGTTTTGCGTTGAATGTTGTTACACTAATAGGGAATTTAGATGCTATTTTAAAGGCACCCCCCCCCCCATACACACACACAAACAAACAATACAAATGTGATAACTCTACTGTCCTCTGTATACTCTGTGGGTGTTCAAAGTCATGGGACCTGATTGGATGTCTCACTTGATGGCCAGTGTTGCTACAGACCTGCTTTGGCAATATATTCACAACTGACCTTAGCATATGCACTGACTAGATCACATTCCATAACCTTTCAAAATTGGAAAGTGGATGGTTTTACATAGATGGATCTTTGTGAGAACCTTGACCCACTTGAATGAATATTTCTTTTACAGAAAGGTTTGCTGGTGTTGCTGTCATGACTACTAACATTTTGGCAGTTTGATTTTTATTTAACAAGTCAGCATGTTTGCTTGTGTGTATGTGCAGTCAAAGACACATTTTCAGTGTTTAGACAGTTAAAATGCATAAATCATTCCTCACTGAAGACTGACTGCTCCAGTGGGATAAAAGCTTGAGTTGAACGTCTCTGAGACCATGCATAGGCTGGGCTGACTTCATGTGGGCATCTATAAACAGTTGTATGCAAAAGTGTGGGCACCCCTGTGTAACTGACAGATTTTGTTGATTTTGAAAGTGAAAATAAGTAAGTAGAGACCTTGCAATATTAAACAGTGAGGCTTTAAAAATAGAGAAAAATAAACAGTTATTGTAGCGTGTCCAAAGGTCTAGGCACGCGACTAAGCCAGAAATGATTTTTGTAGACCGCAAAAAGTCTTTATTCTTGCTTTAAGAATGTTCACCCTCTTTTCCTTGCAGATCACTGTAAGTACTAAGATGCATTTACCCACATATTTTCAATCATGTTTAAGTTTGGGCATTCCAAAAAGTACGGTTTGTGTTTCTTGAAGAAGTTCATGGTGTATTGTAAGATATGCTTTGAATCATTATCCTGTTTAGACATCTGTCTTGTAGGCTTCCGTTTCTTCACTGACTACATTTACATCTTGTATTTGCTGATATTTTGTGGAATCTACTCTTCTCTGTATTTGTATATGTCCTATGCCACTGGCTGCTAGAAACAGCCATCATAAAACAGAATAATCTACCTGCATACTTAACAGTTGTCAAGGGATTCTTATCAAATGCTGTACTTCCTTAATAGTATTTGGGTCATTGGGAATTGCCAGCTGTAATGCTTTGGTATGTTTTTAAAATCTTCTGTTTTATGGGCATCAAATAGGTTCAGTTGGATCCTGTGTCCGTTGCTTAGAGAGGGCTATTTAAGTTGAAATGAGTCAAACAATTCCTCAAGATTCGGCTTGAGCTGCGAATGACGATTCTTAACCTGCTCCTAAGAAGTCAGAACATAATATTAACTTGTGAGGTCTTATTTGAGACTTTACAGTGGAAGGGGGCCCAAAACTTTTCACATGTTATAATGACTTTCATTTCTCACTTTTAAATGCTTGTTTGCTGCAGGGGTTGTATTTATTTCTTTTCATTTCAAAAATCAACAAAATACATATTTTGCTCAGGGTGCCCAAAGTTTGCATACAACTGTAATGTCTGAATGTTCGTATGGAAGTGTTTGTGTGTCAATCTTATAGAGATACAGTTCTTCATACACAGTTGGTACCTCAACAAGTGTGGGAGAAATTTAAAGTTTCAAACCTGGCAGACTTTTATTCCGCAGTTTGCCACTCATCCCTAAGACTGTCTGGGAGATGAGAGTGCGTCTGTATGGTATGTATCTGCATGGCTTGTGAAGGAAAAGCTACTAACTCTTACACATGCAAGCATTCTATTTCAGATTCTGGGCATGAGGCTCTTTGCCCTGATTTTATCCAGTAGATGTGATTGTAATGTCTCCACATTACACCTAGAGTGCTGAATTTTCTGAAGGATGCCGCTTTAATACATTGTTCATCATTCCAATAAACCAGATTATAGCCCCCTCATCCTCCAATGATTTGGATTTGAAATGGCCTATCTTGCTGGAATGTTAATTATGTTCTGAATGTGTCACAGCAGATGTGCAGAAATGTCAGAGGTGGAAAGAGCTCTGATAAAAATGGATTTGCACATCTGGCACTTTTCTCTTATTGTATTCAAATTATTTGAGGGACTTTCTGTTTTAAACTTACTACAGTTGTTTGTTATTATTAAGTGAACATTTGTTAAGAGTTCACGGTCATTGTTTTGCAAAAAAAGGTTTTTCTTCCTCCACGATAGTGGAAAGCAGAATTTAGTAGTACTTCAAGAGTATATTGCCTCCTCTTCCTCTTGTGGTGATTTAAGGCTATGACTAAACATTGAATCTGATGTATTATGGATATTGTGTTAAAATATGAATGTCTTGAAAATATATTTGAATGATTTAACCTTGTCAAGGGCTTCAGTTGTGAAGAACCTACCTGTTTTTCATTCCTTTTGTATTTTTTTGACAATATAAAGGTCCTTATTCTTTCTATCTTAAATGCCTATTTTATTCCTGAGGACTGGTGTGAATTGTCACTTGTAATGTTTCAGATTCAATTTTTATTCCCACACTTAAAGGGAAACCTCAAGTTTGCACCTGTTTTTATGTAAAATTAAAAAAAAAGTGTTTTAACATTACATGTCAAGAGTTTGAGTCAGTCATCTGTACAAATTGCATGGTCTCTAATCCCAGTCTATATCCATTCATATTTACTAGTTCATTTATTTAACCTACAGCCTTATTTATTATGATTTATTTGGATGGTTAATTATTAAACATAGCCATATGTATATTGATTGTTGGGTCTGAAATCAAAATATGATAACAACATTTTGCATTGGACAAAAGTGTCTGCTAAATACCTTACTTATAACACTGGTGATTGGTTTCATCTAGCCAAAATGTTTTGTTTCCCAATTCAGGTCTGACATATTGGTTTCAGAAGACTAGCGCTTGTTTTGTTTCCACTGAGATGAGTGGACATGCTAATCCATCTGGCTCTGTAGGAATGTGTAATGGGCTACCTCCTGGTTTAGGACTTAAAGGTTCAGTCCACAATTCTGGAAAAAGGTTGTTCAGCTCAACAGCCAATCAAATTACACCCCTGCCTTCTGTGCAGTGTGTTGATTGGCAATGGTGTGGTCCGAGACACTTTATTGGTTTCCTGTCGCACTGTCAAATCATCTCCCTCAAAAAGTGCATTGGATTAGAATCACAGACGACTACTTTCAGGTCAGAGACAAATTTACTGTTCATGAATTTACATGTATTTCATTTATTAAGATGTATTCAGGTCTACACTACATGTAGAAAAGTTGGATTTGTGTCTGTAAAGGACCAATTGATATGAATATGTGGGGGACCTACGCCCCTAGTGGTTGTGTTCCTATTAGAGAGCAGTATACATGTAAAATCCCATAGACCGGAGTTTTGAAAAATAGTACAAAGCCACATCAGTGAAATTATAGAAAACAAATATTTCTATGTTTGTGTTTGTACAGTAATAACCTAGTAACTGAATTTCAAGCGGTATTTTGCCACTGACAATGGGTATAATGTCCTGTAACAGTAACAGGTAATTGAAGTACACCTACTGCTCAGTAGGTGGTAGCATCGTGAAAATGTTTTAGAACGTCCCCTTTTACTTCCGGTTTGATCTATAAACTTCCGCCCGTCAAAACTGCAATTCCTTTTCCCAACCTGGTAGCCAACATGGTGAGTTGTGAGGCTTTTATCCCTTAAACAATCTAGCACCATCCATGTTATATTTTTGCTTTGTGGATACGTATTAAGGCTTTCTAACCGATTGCACATCATGTTAATCGTTATATCAACCTTATTGACTGTATACCTGATTGAAAATATATATTTACTACATACGATATCATTTTGTATTAGCAAGCTTCTACATGGCCTAGCCGTTTTTTTTAGCTACTTACCTAGGGACCTAAGTGCCTATAATGTGTCCATTCCTTCCCACAATGTGTTGATGTATAGTACGCACTTTGTAAGCATAAACGATTAGTAACTTAGGAATTGCATATGTATAGTGTATATAGCGTCCCGGGTTTGTCTTGTATCTGTATCCCTTCCGAGGAATCACAGACATTCTTAGTTGACGTTACTGCTAGTAGCTGCGTCAAACCAGTTAGCGGGAATAAAAACGTAGTAGTATTTGCAACTGGCTGGCATTACTTTTAATTTATACGTTGCAACTTATTGTGTGATTTTCCTAGTTCCGGTCAACACGTCGAAGTCAGTATTTCAGAGATTAGCCGCTAGCTAACTTTAATCAGTACCGTCTATGTTGATGGTGGTGGTTGCAATGTGAGTTGGTTGTGTATTGGCTGGTTAAGTGCGTTTAAAATTTTAAAGAAACATTCTCTGTAATGATTCTAAAATATGGTCTTGTGGGCGTGCCTTCAAGTGTTAAGAGTGCATTGAACAGAATATTGTTGGTAAAACAATGTAGCTATTTTTTCTAATATTGGCGGATGCATTCATGATTACAAGGAAACATGACTATTTACCAGACCATATATCAGTGGATTTAAAAACTCTATAAAAAGCCCTAGCTGTCTACAGATACTAAGTTACTTTGCCCATCTAATGATCGTCTGCATGGAGAAAAAGGAATTATTGACGCCAATAAATGTAGACAATTGTAATTTACATGTTGCTTTGTCATTTTGTTTCCTCTTAGGGTCGTGTGAGGACTAAGACTGTGAAGAAGGCAGCCCGGGTCATCATTGAGAAGTACTATACTCGACTGGGTAATGACTTCCATACCAACAAACGAGTGTGTGAGGAGATTGCCATCATTCCCAGTAAGCCACTTCGCAACAAGATCGCCGGGTGAGTGCTAATCAGTATTGACCTTTTATAGTCATACCTTTTTAAGTAGATGTTGATCTTCTAATGGTTCCTTGTGCACACTGCTTTCTCTTTTGGCTTGTGCACCCTGCCTGAGAAGATATGTCACCCATCTGATGAAGCGTATCCAGAGGGGCCCAGTGCGGGGTATCTCTATTAAACTCCAAGAGGAGGAGAGGGAGAGGAGGGATAACTACGTCCCAGAGGTGAGTGCAGTTTTGGCGGTATTGCTTGCTAAAGGTGTTTTGGCTTTTTTTACACCTGTTTGCAATATGGTTTTATGGTTCATGTGCCATTTGTAAGCAACTTCAGTTGATCCTGCAAGACACTTCCTATTGATTGATGCCATTTCTGGAGTAGTAATGATATTAAATGAAGACTTTGTCAAAAGAGAATTAACCAGGTCTGTCTCACATGTCCACGAACTTGAGGGGTTTTGCATCAAATAACATACACATAAAGTAATATGATTTGGTGGAAAATTATATATTTATAAATAAAACCTAAATGAATAGTGAGAATTTAGAATGAGGAACCTGAACAACCAATTACAGGTCAGCTTTTGTATGGCAGTGCTCTTACAGCTTAGTAGTCTATAAGGAACCTATTAATTGATTATTATACAACTACGAAGTAAGCTATAAATTCAATATGGCCTACCGCTTGGCCTATATGGGATGGGAAGTGATGGTAAGCCTAATTAATACAACAAACATGCACCTAACATGAATATTGTATGGATTGATCACCCAGTGAGGAGTTTGAAATGTTTTAAACAAGAGCTCTGATAACATTGAATAAAAATGTCTTAACTGCTAAAATATTTAAGGTTTTCATTGTCAAAGAGGGGCTTACCATGATACAATGTTATAGCACAGTGGTTCCCAAACTTGAGTAGTGATGTATCTTGAAAGGGTAGTACTATACATTAATGAATTCCTGTGAAAGGTTCTTTGAGCTTAACAGCCAAATGAATCCATGTAGTATGGTTTCTTCCAGGACTTTCTTGAGGCTAGCTCGCCAATGTTACCTCAGTCTGTAAATGTGATAATGAGGTTTACCTTGTTCTCAAGTGGTGCTATAATAACATTGTGAAAGTTTTGTTTTATTAGAGGCTTCAGGGTATCCTTGGCTTCCTTAGTAGCTGGTAATTTTGACTTGGATAGGTTTGCTGTGAGTGAAGGGGATAGTTGAAATGCCATTTGTAACATTGGTGTTCCCGAGTTTTAATTGTACTGTGTTTATAGTGTTTCTTAGCCTACTGTGACCTTTTACTGTTGGATGGGTAGAGTTAAGCTGTCAATTGTTGTGATGCCAAGGAGAATTACAGTACTCCAGATGCTTTCCATGTTGTCATTGTCAAGTTCTAAGCAGATTAGCCTGTTCTAGATTCAGTCTGGTTCTTCGATGTTGCTCGTATTTTTTTACCAGACCTATTTTGTCATCTTTGCTCTTGTTTTATTTAATACTTTTATTAACATATAATTTTGTCTGTCGTCTGCAGGTGTCTGCTTTGGATCAGGAGATCATTGAAGTGGATCCTGACACTAAGGAGATGCTTAAGATGCTGGTAAGTTCTAAGTAAATGTGGAAGTGGTTCCATGCTTTATTAAACATAAGCACAAACTAGAGTTCAGTTGGATGCCAGGATTATGAATATACTGTAACACTGAAATTATTGATGTATTTGAAGTGTTTTTCTTCTTCTAGTGAGTCAGATTGTTGGATTAAAAAGTATGTGCTGAGCTTGTTTTTGGTGTGTCGACATTAATGAGCATTCTTTTTCCTCCCTCAGGACTTTGGCGGCCTCTCCAATCTCCAGGTTACCCAGCCAACTGTTGGAATGAATTTCAAGACACCAAGAGGTGTTTAGTAATTTTGTAAACTCAATAAAGGTAACTTTAAAAGCCCACAAAGCCTCTGGATTTCATTTTCAAAATGACGGAAAAGAGAATTACTACATTTTCCATGAGGGTTGAATTGAATTTAGTTTGAAGCTAAAACAGCCCTTGGAACTAGACTTATTGAAAAATGACAGACTACAAAGCAAGTCACTTAGCTAATTCGTAATTAATTTCTCAAGGTGAGCAGAAGCTAACCATAGTTAGCTGTACAGAGATAGTGTTTCACGTCTACTTTATCAGCACAGATCGATTAATAGAAACACACAAATCAGGTATTTCCTTTCCTAACCAAATGTAGCACTAACATGTATCTGTAGAGAGCTAATGCAAAGCCAGATTTGACAATGTGAAACCCAAATATTATTCTGGAATATGACACAAATGTTCAGATAATTCTGAACTGGATTTTACATTTTGAAAGACACCACTGCATCGACCCTTTTCAGTCATGCTAAGAAAAGTGCTACATCATTGAAAGTCACCATCTACGCTGTCAGATGATCTGCGATGGAAGTTGCCTGATATCCAATATCGAAATCTCTCTGATTCAATCGTTTTCCGAGCATCAGCACTGTCACAGAGGTTTGTGTAGCATGCGTTGTGTAGACAATTACTCACTGCACAGCACAGTACCCACTGGCTACTGTTACATTTGCACAAGACAAGAGAATATTGTTGCATTTAGTCTTTTAGCAGACGCTTTTGTCCTAAGCGACGTACAAGGGAGAGAAGTCAAGCTACGAGCAATAGAGACCTAGTGTAACAATAAATACTATTTTACATAAGAAAAAGGAAAAAAAGTGCAGGAATGTAACTGCTGTAAGTGCAAGTTTAGGAAGGGAGGTGTTCTCTGAAGAGTTGGGTCTTCAGGAGCTTAAAGGTAGAGAGGGACGCCCCTGCTCTGGTAGTGCTAGGCAGCTCGTTCGTGGAACTACAAATGAGAATAGTCTAGATTGCTGTACTTGCACAGATGGCAGTGCAAAACAACATTAGTCATTAGACGAGCGCAGCATCCTGGGGGTAACATTTGCCCTTACAAGAGCATTTAAGTAGATGGGAGCAGAATCAGCAATCACTGTAAGCAAGTATAAGTGACTTGAACTTAATGTGAGCAGCTACAGGCAGCCAGTGGAGCTCAATGAGTAGCGGAGTGACGTGTGCCCTCTTCTGTTGGTTGAACACCAGATGTGCCGCCGTGTTCTGGATCATCTAATGGTTTCACCACGCATGCTGGCAGGCCGGTTAGAAGTGCATTGTAGTAGTCAAGGCGGGAACTCACCAAGGTTTGCACCAGCAGCTGGGTGGCATACTAGGTTAGGTACGGCCTGATTTTGCGGATGTTGTATAGCGCAAAGCGGCACGACCGGGAGACGGAGGCAATGTGGTCAGTGAATTTCAGTTGGTCATCGATAATGACACCTAGATTTCTTGCTGTTTTGGAGGGAACTAGAGATAAGGATTTAATTTTGATGTTGTGGTGGATGGCCTGTTTGGCTGGAAAGACCAACAGTTCTGTTTTAGCCAGATTCAGCTGAAGGTGGTGATTCTTCATCCATGTGGATATATCAGAGAGACAATCCGAGATCCGCGCAGAGCCAATGGTGTCGTCAGGAGGGAAAGACAGATACAGTTGGGTATCATCTGCATAGCAGTGATATGAAAAACCATGCGAGCGGATGATAGGGCCCAATGAGGGGGTGTACATCGCAAAGAGAAGTGGTCGCATCACAGAGCCTTGGGGCACCCGTGGTGAGCCGGTGAGGTACAGACAGCTGACCTTGCCATGACATGTTGAACGAGCGCCCAGTGAGGTAAGATTAAAACCAGGAATGTGCCCTGACAGAAATGCCCATACTTGACAGTATAGACAGAAGGATGCAGTGGTTGACTGTGTCAAAAGCGGCTGATAGGTCAAGCAGGATGAGAACCGAGGATTGAGCTGCTGCTCTAGCAGTTTTTATGGCCACTGTCACAGACAACAGGGCTGTTTCGGTGGAGTGACCACTTTTGAATCCAGACTGGTTTGGCTCGAGGAGATTGTTCCTTGACAGGAACTCTGTGACCTGTTTGGAAGCTCTGTTGCTACCCAAGGTTTACTTAATCTACTTTAATCTCATGTCCACAGATAGAAGAATCTCATTTACATTTAACCAACACTTATTGTGTAGGGGAGTTTCATGGAGGTCTGCTTGGGGAAAGAAGCTATCTCTGTATGCTGTACTTGCTGACACCGTACCCAGAACCAGCAACAGAAGCAGAGAGGGCCTTCAACCTTGCCCACACAAAAACCAGGGCACGGATTGAGAGAGTTTTTGGCCAATTGAAGTGCAACCACAATTCAGTGCCTAAAAAGCCTCAGGTTTACTTCAGACAGGTCCTGTGATATCACTATGGCCTATGCAGTCTTGCACAACATTACCACCTTACGCTGTGAGAGACTGCCCAGGATGTTGCTGGAGTAGCAATGGTAAGACATTGACCCAACTCTTAAGGAACCCATAGATGGAAGAACTGTGAGAAACCTTTACAAAAATACTCATTTCAATGAATCCCCATGTTATTTTTGGTCACCTTTGATTTGGAATGAACCCTTTTATTTATAAGCATAGCGTTTATAATTTAAGATTTGTTTTGAAATTATTTATTAATTCACTCATTTTGTTTAAACTCTGAAGAAAAACCCAAACCATTACTTCTTTATCTCCAACAGCAATGCCCTAATTTTTTACTTTTGATACTCAGTGTCCAGTTATTTGTATTGACTTTCAATGGCAATAAGCAGATGAGGCTTGTAAAGTGAATGGACACATGGTGAAAGAGAAAATGTCTCAGAGTAGCTGATAATGTAGTTCAGGGGTTTTCAACTGGTTTTGTCCCAGGGACCACCATTCTGACCAGAAAGTAATCCGCGGCCCACTGATGTGCCAGTGATTCCCAAAACATTTTACAGTCCTGTACCCTTCTTTTTCATGTTTGTAACCGCCGCCGCCACGCCCCTTTCCCCCGCACAGTGTAATTTCTTCGCTGAATATGGGTCTACATCAGTATTTTGGGCAATGCGACTTGGCTATTCAGACATAAATATGTTGACGGGCCCAGGTATATTTATAAAAATAAAAAAAGTCAATGGTGAACTGATCAACATAGGCTCATGTTGCGGACCCCCTGCAATGCCGTCGCGGACCACCAGGGGGCCACGGACCCCTGGTTGAAAACCCCTGATGTAGTTGGTAAAAGCAATATGAATACTTACTCAATTCTTACCTTGCTGAAGTGTCATGTCCTGCAGCAAGGCGAATGGTTTTACATAATTTGAAGTCTGCAGACATTCAAAACCTTTAACATTTGGTCTTACCTCTGGTATTTCTGTGACTGTGGAAACAGTGTCCTCATCAAGACCTATTCCATCAACAACCCTAATGAAATCTGTGCTTAATTGAAAACCCCCCAGTTTGAATTAACGTTGACTTTCACTTGAGGATGAAGCTGTGAGCCACTGTTTGTTTGTAGCCATTTACAGAGCAGGACTGTGTACGAACACTGGAGTTTTTTCTACATGTTTTACATTTATTTAAAGCCCGAAATGGTAATACAGACATGGACAAAATTGTTGGTACCCTTCCGTTAAAGAAAGAAAAATCCGCAATGGTCACTGAAATAATTTGAAACTGACAAAAGTAATAATAAATAAAAATGTACTGAAAATTAACAAATGAAAATCAGACATTGCTTTTGAATTGTGGTTCAACAGAATATTTATATATTATTTATACATATATATATATATATATATATATATATATATATAAAAAAATGAAACTGGCCTGGACAAAAATGATGGTACCCTTAACTTAATATTTAGTTGGACAACCTTTTGAGGCAATCACTGCAATCAATCGATTTCTGTAACTCTCAATGAGACTTCTGCACCTGTCAACGGGTATTTTGGCCCACTCCTCGTGAGCAAACTGCTCCAGCTGTCTCAGGTTTGAAGGGTGCCTTTTCCAGACTGCATGTTTCAGCTCCTTCCACAGATGTTCAATAGGATTTAGATCAGGGCTCATAGAAGGCCACTTCAGAATAGTCCAATGTTTTGCTCTTAGCCGTTCTTGGGCGTTTTAGCTGTGTGTTTTGGGTCATTATCCTGTTGGAGGACCCATGACCTGCGACTGAGACCAAGCTTTCCGACACTGGGCAGCGCATTTCGCTCCAGAATGCCTTGATAGTCTTGAGATTTCATTGTACCCTGCACAGATTCAAAACACCCTGTGCCAGATGCAGTAAAGCAGCCCCAGAACACAACAGAGCCTCCTCCATGTTTCACAGTGATATCAGTGTTGTTTTCTTTGTATGCTTCATTTTTGCGTCTGTGAACATAGAGCTGATGTGACTTGCCAAAAAGCTCCAGTTTTGTCTCATTTGTCTAAAGGACATTCTCCCAGAAGCCCTGTGGCTTGTCAATATACATTTTGGCACATTCCTGTCTCGTTTTTTTATGATTTGCTTTCAACAGTGGTGTCCTCCTCGGTCGACTTTGGCTCAAACAGCAATGGATGGTGCGATCTGACACTGATGTACCTTGACCTTGGAGTTCACCTCTAATTTCTTTGGAAGTTGTTCTGGTCTCTTTGGTTACCATTTGTATTATCGGTCTTTTCAATTTGTCATCAATTTTCCTCTTGCGGCCACGTCCAAGGAGGTTGGCTACAGTCCCCTGGACATTACACTTCTGAATAATATGTGCAACTGTTGTCACAGGAATATCAAGCTGCTTGGAGATGGTCTTATAGCCTTTACCTTTAACCTTCTAATCTCCTGAGACAACTCTCTCCTTAGCTTTCTGTGGTCCATGTTCAGCGTGGTACACACCATGATACCAAACAGCACGGTGACTTCTTTTTACCCTTTAAATAGGCCGACTGACTGATTACAAGTTTGAAGACACCTGTAATGCTTATTACAGGACACACCTTAGTTTAACATGTCCCTATGGTCAAATTATTTTCAATCTTTTCTAGGGGTACCATAATTTTTGTCCACGCCAGTTTCATTCGTTTTTTTAATTTTTTTATTATTATTATTATTTTGAACCACAATTCAAAAGCCATGTCTGATTTTCATTAGTTCATTTTCAGTACATTTTTATTTATTATTACTTTTGTCAGTTTCAAGTTATTTCAGTGACCATTGTGGGTTTTTCTTTCTTTAACGGAAGGGTACCAACAATTTTGTCCATGTCTGTACATGACAGGATTTGGATGACCCAGGAAAACCAAAACAAAGCATTTTTCTGTTAGAATCTGTTTTCTTTTTTTCGTTCTGTTTTCCAGCTTATTTGTACATTTACTGTAAATAGCCGATAACCTATTTCCTTTCATGGTGAAACACATCTATTGAAGACCCAGCGGTAATATGAAACCAGTGTTCATTTCACACTGAACTCTGTTGTTTCTGCAGAATGGAGCATTAGCTAGTTAGCTAACTAAATCATTGTTAAGGTACATACGAGACATAAACTTAGTTTTTCAGACTTCTCCCTGCAGACTAATCTCAAACTTTTTTGTGTTGGGAAAGAGGAAACAGACACTTGAATTTAGCATGAGCTGAGTCACCACTTTATTACTTGCACTACTCAGGAACTGATTCTGTTGCAGACTGAAATGATGCTCTTGGCAATTACATCAGTTAAGAACCTACTGACCTTTCACTACATGGAGCTTTATTGCATCGAAAAAACCTTGTAGCTAAATTGAAAACCCCTATGCATGCATTAACAAATTTTCTCATTGTGTAGCCTTAGCCACCAATCCTGGAATTGATTGCAAACTATAAATAGTTATTTGGCAGCTCCTTTCAAACAGAGATAACGTCTGGGGAACAAGATCCAAAGAGGAGCTACTGTTTCACATATATTGTCCAGGAAATTGTGAGTCACATACACACTAGCCTCTGACCTTGTGCCTACGCTCGAATCAAAGCCACGGGGAGATTCTTTACCAGCCCCACTCATGACATATTACTTAATCATACCACGGCTAACTTTCATTGGCTATTGGAACGCATTCATGAGTTGCATTCTAGAATGACATTCTCACAGTCTGTTAACGGACACATGTAAAGTAACATTAGGACAGATCAGACAGTTTGGATAAGCCAGTATTCATGTCTGGTTCTTGTAACCTAAATAAATATGTATCACAGACTTAGGGGCAAAGAGGAATCAAGATTTCTCCATCAGTAAACAGTTCTTGCATAATTTGCAGCGATGCTTTGGGTCTCTGTCTTGTTGCAAGAGAAAACTGGCTCCAGTTAAGTGCCATCCACAGGGTATGGCATGGTGATGGAGTTAAGGTATGGAGTTGGAATTCTAGCTGTCCTTGTTAATCCTGTACTTTACCCGCACCAAAGCACCCCCAGACCATTCCATTTTCTTTACCAAAGTTGAGATGATGTCAAAGCAGCTCCTTTGGAATCTTTTCATTTAGTTCTGCGTCTCACAAAGTCTATAACATATTTTCAATCATATTCCACCTAATATGTTTCTTTCTGCCTATTTTAGTTTTTCCCCCTCAATAGCCTCAATATGGCTTTTTCTTTGAGACTCTACCAAGGCCAGAATTCTACAGCCTCTTCACTGCTGACGATGAGTCTGGCGTTTTATGGGTACTATGAAATAAAGCTCCCAGCTGAGAGCCTGTAAGGCATCAAGATTCTCAAACTAGATTTTCTGATGATCTTATTCACCTGCTCAGTTGTGCACCAGGATCTACTGCTTCTTCTTGAATCCTGGTTAGAATCACTTAGAATTTCTTAGACAAATAATAGACTGATGCGTTACTCCTTCTTTCTGACAATTTTAAGACCGTAATCAATTCCTGAAGTGCTGATGCTCCAGACACTAAAGTAGCCCAACGAAGGCCAGTTTCATTGCAACAGTTTTCAGCTGCAACATAATTGCAAAAGGTTTTTTTTATTAATGAATGACCTTTTTCAACATGATCTTGTAAAAATAGCTAAAATGTGCCATTGAAACACAGGAGTGATGGTGGCAGAAAAATGGCTTTTTACACCTATTTAGATATTCTAGTCAAAATCAGCCATTTCTAGCTGCAATTAGTCATTAACAACAATGTCAACACTATATTTCTGATCAACTTTAGGTTATTTGAATAGAAATAATGTGAATTTCTTTGAAAAACAAGGACATTTCAGTGATTCCATCTCAGTGATTTCAAACTTTGACATGTTGCTGTATGTCTGGCATAACAAATTATATTCTTTGGGTGTACCGCGCATTCAGAAAGTATTCAGACCCCTTCACTGTTTCTAATGTTGCAGTCTTATGCTAAAATAGTTTGAATTATCTTTTCCTCCCTCATCAATATATACTCAATACCCCATAATGACAAAGAAACAAACCAGAATTTTTTAAAATTTATTAAAATGGAAAAACTGAAATATCACACTGACATAAGTATTCAGACCCTTTGAAATTCAGCTCAGATCTCTCGATCATCTTTGAGATGTTTCTACACCTTGATTGTTGTCCACTTGTGGTAAATTGACTGACAGTGTGTGCCTTTCCAAATCAAGTCCACTGTCTACATAAGGTCTCACAGCTGACAGTGCAGCAATCAGAGCAAACCCCAAGCCATGAGGTCAAAGGAACTGCCTGCAGAGCTCAGAGACAAGATTGTGTTGAGGCAAAGATCTGGGGAAGGCTACAAAAAACAGCACTGCAACACTCCACTGATCTTGGCTTTAAGGCAGAGTGACCAAACAGGGGCCTCTCCTCACTGAAAGGCACAGCAAAACAGCTTAATGTTTGGAAAAAAAAGTACCCAAAGGACTGAGAAACAGGAATTTCAGGTGTGATGAAACCAAGATTTAACTGTTTGGCCTCAATTCTAAATGTAATTTATGGAGGAAACCAGGCACCACTCATCACCTGCCCAATACCATCCCAATGTGGGGGTGTTTTCCAGCGGCAGGGGCTGGGGCACTGGTCAGAACTGAGGGAAAACTGAATGAAGCAAGGTACAGGATGAAAACCTGGTCCAGAGCGCTCAGGACATCAGAATGGGCTGAAGGTTCACCTTCCAACAGGACATTAAGCACATTAAGCACACAAGTCCTTGAGTGGCCCAGCCAGAGGCATGGCTTGAACCCAATCAAACATCTCTGGATGCCCTGAAAATGACTGTCCACTGATGGTCTCCATCCAAGCTGACAGAGCTTGAGAGGATGTGCAGAGAAGAACGAGAGAACATCCCCAAACCCAGGTGTGCAAAGCTTCCCCAAGAAGACTTGAGGCTGTAATCACTACCAAAGGTTCTTCAACTAAGTACTGAGTAAAGGGTCCGAATACTTATGTCAGTGTGATATTTCAGTTTTTCCTTTAAAATGACTTAGTGAAAACAAGATTTTAGAATTTTTCACTTTGTCATTATGGCGTATTGAGGGGAAAATACATTTAAAAGATTTAAGCATAAGGTTGCAAAATAAAAAAATGTGAAAAAGTGAAGGGGTCTGAATACTTTCTGAATGCACTGTATATGCAGGGGAGCCAACAATGTGGTGTTTGATGCTGAACTCTTTGAATTAATTGCCAATGCTTTCACCTAACTTTACAGTCGAAGATTCCACAAGACTCTCGTCTTGACTAGCTTGGAATACTTCGTCTTAAGTAGAGGAGAACTGGCACAATAGTAACCCTTTTTGACAGGTCTCCATTCTGACTGTTTACACAAAGACAATACAAACAAAAGCTATTGAATTTCTGTGAAAAAGAATTGTAGTACTACTATCAGAAAGTCGCGAAAAATTACACAATAAGCTGCTTACAATTTTGTCCAAGTACCCCATGTTACATCTGTGACACGGGTATAAAACAGTACTAGATAGTTGTAACAGTGCACGTCATTGTATTAGTAACAGACATAGGGTAGATGGAGGTCGTACTTATTAAACCCATCAACAACCTTTCGCCAGAATCGTGGACTATTCCTTTAAGGTCACTTTCAACTTCAAGGTTAAATCAAACAGTATTTTGTGCTTTTCACATTTCCATAGCGATGCTTTAATTTGAGCATGGGGGGAGGGGGGTGCAACTTTGTTGTCAGAACCTAGACATTGCAACGCCATTACAAAAGTACACAATGTGTAAATGTTTTGACACCCTCAGACTGTTACTTTTACCTTCTTTGGGAGGGTCAAACCCCCCAGAACACCATGCGTGATGAGCTCCACAAGTCTCAACCTTTTAGTACCAAAGTCCAGCAGTACAGTCTTAAAGGTGCAATCCTCGACTCTGCCGAAAGGTTGTTGATATTTGAGCGGTTGTTGATATCAATTACACCCCATGCAATTCAGTGCTCCTGAAGCAAGGTGTTGATTGGCTGAAATAGTCTATAGCTTGGTCCAAGACACTTTATTTGTTTCCTATTTACAAAGCTATTCATTTTTTTAAAGCACAAACACTGGTGGACAGCTAGCGGAACGTGAGGAGAATTTACCTGAATTCGGCGAAAAGTGTAATGGATAATAATCAATGACTGCACCTTTAAGACCTTCAATTGATAACACTAGACAGACTGTTTTTTTGCTTTTTGCAGGCTTTGTTTGAACAACTTGGGAGGTTGACCCTTGGAGGATGACCCTTCTAAATACAAACTTGGTATATGGACCATATAAACCCAAAGCGACATACATATAGGTGACTTCATGATGGCATATGATGACATAGTTGTGTTTGGGATGTTTTGCAAGACCAAGCAAACAAACTACTTTGTACTGTTTTCAGATTTTTTTCTGTGCTTAAAAATCCCACAGTACATTCTACAGACAGCAAAGGAGATTTTGTACAGAAATAAGCATAGAATTCCTCAGCTGCAACATGTGTGAAGTTGTTGCTAAATTCCATTTCAGAGGCAAATATACAAAGAAACAACACCAACTGCCAACAGCTAACCTATGACACTACATTTCACAAATAGAGCTAATTCATTCCAAACAGGATATGTAAGAAATGGTTTCTTTTTTTGAAAAATCTGAAAAAGTGCAATAAGAGTATGACCATCTACAACTCAACAGGCTACCCCACATGGGTTTTTTTTTTCCTTTTTGACCTACCCCCCACCACCCCCCCCCGCCCTGGCTGGACATTAATATATGTTCCTTGAACCCCACCTTGTTACAATCACCTTGACATTCAATAAGTTGTACATGAGACATGAAAAAGTAGAACAAAATAATGATTGTGATGACATTTCTTCTTTGGGTAACAGGTTATGTAAAAACCACTGTCCCAAGGGAACATAATGTTTTCTCCCATTCACACAGAATTGTTTTAATACAAGAACACAGTCTTTTCTTCATATAAAATGGCATGTTTAAAAAAGCTAAATTAGGACTCTTGTTTAAAAGACCGATATTATTCACACTTTTGTTCTTTTCTGTGTACTCCAAAAGTGCACTGATGCAGACTAAAAGAACTTCATTTTGATAATGTGAGTGGGGAGAATCTCAGACAGTGCACAATATTTTCAGTTGTTGAGAAAATGAAATCTCTACATTTCTACTCTCCACCTACACTTACATGGAACAGGCAGAAGGTAGGATTGATTGGTAGACTGGCTGCCTCAACAAGTTCTGAGTAATCAGCTCTCATGTATGCCTGACTGTCAGTTAGTCTACAGGAAGAAATGGTTCCTATAGGTTTTGCAACCACCACACCTTTAAGTATAAAGTCTGTGTGGTTGACACATTAGACAGCATTGTGGGAATTCCGAACTAAAATCATCAGGAGTCACAGTATTATGTAGTACCTCATTATGAAAGAACATCATATGTCCTATGACAACTTGATACAAAAACGTTTGAAGTATAAGAAAAATAATAAGGCAATCTTTGAAAAGGGTCACACAGAAAAGGTATACGATGCATCATGGTGGGAGGGTGTGGGAACACACATTGAAAAAACACAGCACATCCCAAGTGGAGCCAACTGGAGTGTGAATACATACACAATGATGAAAGGAAGAGTAACAGCAAAAATGAGGCGGTTTAACTTATATACAAATCTATAGGAATATGTATATAACAATACACAACATTTCAGAAAATAACTAAGACATGGCACAATATATAACATACCAAAAAAAAAAAAAAGACATGAATCAAATGCTGCATACAAAATGAATTAAAACATGTTTATGTGACATGAACATGGAGAATATGAGCAATATACATACGAAATTGCATGGAAAAACACTTGTTCACTTGAATGTTCAAAGCACCAACATGAAAAATGAAATGCTGTCATTTTCCTTTTTCTTCTAGGATGAGAAAATTGTCTTTTACAGCTGACTCCATGGCAACCAAATTGAAGAAAAATACTTCTTGCTGAGGATAAGAAAAAAGTACTGAAATCTTCTAGCTTGAACTGATATTATTGTCCTCTGAGAATGTTGGCACCTTCCCCTTTAGTAAAAAAAAAAACAACAAAAAACCAAGCAAAACCAAAAATCAAACTGTTGATAACATGGCCATCTCCTTCCTGAGACTAAGCAAGGTTAGCCAGAACGTTTAGTTTTTTTGTGTTTTTATATTCTCATGTTCATTTGAGAGGTCATCCTATTTATTAGTCTGGTGGTTTATGAGACTTCACTGGAGTTGCAAAAGGGCTGTGCTCAGGTGGTAGTGATGGCATTTAGGTCTTTCATCAGACCCTCCAGATGGGCCATCTCCTCTGTCAGCACATCTGCCTTGTAGCTCTGAAGAACAATAAAGGGGGAGGGGGAGGGGGGGTTACTGTAAAGAGGGGTAAAGTGGAGTCAGCCTAAGCCAAGGGGTGGATGCAGGGGGTTGGGTTTGAGGATGCAGTGAGAAGATGAGGTGAAGAGAGGTGGGACTGGGTGGGTCGTGGAGCACACAGGGAACAACTGGGAATGTCAATGGCACTGAGGAGCACAAGCACATGGATGCAGCCAATAAAGGTTTTGGAACAGATGCAGGGGAAGGTATTGTTGATCGCATTACAATTTGCAGCAGTTTTGAAAAATGAATGTAGTAACGTAATGGAAACATGCAGCCAATGATAGCCAGGAAGAATAAAGGAATTGAATGCAGAAATTGAAGAAAAAATGTAAAGATTGAACAGAATAGATATGTAATTTATACATCACTGAAAACAAATCAGCATCCTGAGTCTGAAATGCTCTTTGCGTATGGTATGGTTTGAATAGTGGAAAGCAGGGTGAAGTACTCACATTTTCTGAATCCTCCAACATCATGCTGCTCTCCGGCACATCTGGGGCGCTGGGCACTGTAACAACCATGGGGTTTCGTGTTCTACCTAGCGTGCCGATGGAAGCTGTCTTGACCGAATGAGGCCCTGCTAACAGCAATGTGAACACAGCACGGTGAGCCACATTAGCCAGATCATTTCAACTCGCTGTCCGATAATCAATGAGAATAACATCCAAAAATAGGTAGGAGGACATCACATCACATCACCTGTTTGAGCAAGTAGAGGGGTGCTGGGCAAGGCTGGCGATTCAAAGCTGGAGTTGTGCGGAGTGATGGCAGGCACAGCAAAACTCTTGAGCGGGTGCGTTGGTCGCACGTGGGCAGTGGGTGGGTATGTGCTTGGCTCATCCTCAGCAGCTGAACTGTGGTAGCTGACGTCCGCCTCAGAGGGCTCCACTGAGTAGGCAGGTTGTGCAGAGGCAGCAGGGAGCAGATCCGCACTGGCGATGCTGCGGCTCACAGACTCTGCAAAGTTTTAGGAAAATCACTCATAAGCCACTGGGTCACCTTGTGCTCTTTTTATCTCTAGTGTCAACAAACAGAGCTCCCTCTTGCCTTGTGTAAACATTCTGTACAACAATCCAGGTACTGAACAACAGTTCTTGCAATGCCAAATTATTGCAACGATACAAATAGTACATCATTGCCAAGTAGTGGTGTCAAGGTGCGACCATGTAAAGGTGAGATACCTCATCTCATATATTGGCAGACAGTTTAACAGAGCCACTGAAACCTAGAATGGATCCGTACGACCCCTGATCAACAAATCGATCAATTCCATGTCATGAGTTGCTGCAGGGACCTTTCTGTGTGGCTTTCACAAAGCAAACTCGGGCACCTACTTCTCGTAGATGGTGATTTCAAAAAATGAGTGAATGTTGACTTTAAAAAACCAATGGAGTGTCACCAGGCAGCAGTGTGTTGCGGTCATCTCTGCATTTGTGACATCAGCTACTAGCTAACCCAAACACTTTCAGTACATTTGGGGAGTGACACTTAGCTACACTCCTAGCTCAACTGGAATACAATAGAATAGAATAGTTTCCAGATCACAGTGAATGTGGGAATGAATACTGGAAGAGCCGGCAGGATGTCCTCTTGCTTCCATGTTACACAGCAAAAGATAGCGTGAAAAACACTTGAATTTAGTTAAGAAGTACACTGGTTTGTAAGCCTCCAGATAGACCTTCTTGAACATCTATTTTCACACAAATTCCAGGTTGTGTGTTGCCATGTGATTACTACAAGGCCTATTTTGGAACCCAATCAACATAAAGGCTGCAAGGATTATAACAGGAGCATTAAGCAACAGAAAACAATGACATAAGAAAATAAGTATTGTTAGAGTTGTTGGTAACTACCTAAAAGGCATGCAAAAACCTTGCAATTACCACCAACAGCCCAGTTAGCACTGATAGAAGCTTGCCAACACACTAACTGGTGTCTTTTGGCAGTCATGCTGAAAGCTTTTCATTTTTGCAGGGTGTTCCAGCCCGGTACACAAAACTACATAGTGCATATCCTGGATGGCTAGTGGGAAAGACACACGTGTTTATCTGTCCTTCACAATGTACAATGTCCTTGACAATATGCTTTCAAAACAAATTTGGCAAAACTAGTTGCCTATAAAACCATACCTCAAAAAGGGTTGCATTAATTCACACATAAACACACACAAAACACCTTACATATTTCAAACAATGCCTGATATCTTCATATACTTTATGTTACAATTATTGGCAGACAGTTCAAATATTACAAATATACAAATTTGTTTAAATTTGCCTTCACAAATATCATCTGCATATTATCTGATTTGTAGTATGACTAATAGGCCTAACATCCAGCGTGTTGCCCAACTGACCACCTCACACATTTGTTTAGATACTCAGATAACCTTGAAGGTCACCAAGTCTTGAAATGTGGTCATTTTTAGAGCATAATTAAAGATCCCAACCATTTAAGCTTAGTATAGCTGTGACATGGAGAACAAGCTATTCATTGAAAAGGGGGGGTAGTGACATCAAAAGCTTAACCATGGAGACTGGAGAGGCACACATCCTCAAACTTTCCCACCATCAGGCTACTAAGCATGTGCAGGGCAAAAAACAAAATCACAAATCCGGCTCACTGCGTTATCTCAGGTGTTCCAACTGCCCCTCTGTTCCAGCTACACTCGGGTCTACTCTACTGTGCAAATGTAAGTAGGCCCTGTGTTTTATTTACTGTTTGTTTTAAAGCAAGTTTATTTTTATTGCCAGCAAATACAAAAGCTTACCTTATTACTGATCATTCTTGATACTCATTTGGACAGTAATGCCCTTATTACTTATTATTCATGCAGCATGTTTCATTAATATATCGCATAGTAGGCCTAATAATAAAACTATTAGGTATTATCGCATAGTAGACCTAATAATAAATAGCGTACATTCATTCTCCACACCTACCTTACAGCAAATTATCAACACATTGATAAATTATGTTCAAACTAAATACTTCTGTTCTTTAAGACAAGGACCGAAGAATCTGCATTATGTATGTAGCTTACACACCGCGCACGCACACACACACACACACAAACACACGGACGCACACACACGCACACGGACGCACACACACACACACAATCTTACTCTAAAGGTAATGGGCGCTTACTGGGCAGTGTGCACATTAGTGTCTATTGTTGGGGGAACACTGGATTAGTGGTGTAGTTGATGGGTTGAGCTGAAAGCGCTAGCAGGAAGCATGACCTCCAGCTGGCTGCTGACCTGTCTCACCTGTGGAATGGGCCCCGTCTAGATGGGAGATGGGGGTGGTGATGGACCGAGGGCTGTGTTGGTGGTGCAGGTGGCCATGAGTGGGTGAGGCCAGGCTACCCAGGTGATAATGGTGATAATGGTTATCAAGGGAATGGATGGGGTGAGCACTGATCACAGCTGCAGACAGACAGACAACACAAAACAACACAGACAAGCTCTGATTACATCACACTCATACACACAACAGACATACTTTTGCAATGATGATACGTTATGAGATATTTGCAGGACCTTAAACGGAAAAATTATAAATCAGTGCAAACATGCCTGAGCAAATGTTGTGGGTTTACCATTAGTGATTTTCACTTTGACCAACCAAATAGATTGTCAGTGAAGACAAGAGGGCAGCGGCACGTAGCACAGTAACAGCACGAATCAGACATGGGAATAAAAGCAGTGCCTAGGAAATTGCCCTATTACTTGCTGACTGATTTCTGTCACGTAAAGTGAACAAACTACTTGTGAATGTGAATTACAAGCACAAAACACGTTGCCAATGGCAGTGGTCATACATTTTTTGCAGCTGTCAATATAAAGAAATGTCAAGCTCCCCAACGCTGTAGAACTTTTTTTTGGAACTTTTTGCAACATTCTGAGGAGCCATTTAATAAATATATCTAAAACTAACAAGTGGCACTAGAAACTTTGTGAACTCCTTAGATGAAGATCTGATCACATTTCAGGTGATGTATAGATTTTCAGAAAGCTCAAAGTTCTAGATGAAGCTGCCTCAGGACCAGGACAGCATGCCATCATTAGCTGACTGAGAAATCTTAGAGAAAGGCATGAGTAAGGAATAGCTATATGCTTTGTTTATAACTCATGGAGAACATACCTAACAGGATTTGTAAACAGGACTTTAAACCAGCATTGCCAAACAGAGCGCTCTTGATTTAAGTCCTAACATGGAGCACTAAACTAGAAATTTCAAAGGAAGCAAAGGTCATGCTTCTAAAGTTTCAGGTCTGAGCTTACATCCCACAACTGTGACTTTCTATCTTGAAACAGAGTTTTTGAAATATTGTATCTTTCAGTGTATTTTGAAAGTTCTTATTCATGTTTCACTTTCTCTGTGAACGTAATGTAAACAAAAGAAATGGTCTGCTCCTTCCTGGTGAATGCACTTTGTCAACTTTCAGGACCAGGAACAATATTTGTTATTTGTAAAATGTTGAAAATTGATAACTGCCAGTATAGTCAACAACAGACGAATTAACAAACACTATATATATACACCGGTATAGGGCAACCACCGATAGCCTACATGTGGTTTGATAGGTTTTACGTATTCAATTACATTGTATTTACTTACAGCCCTAACAACAATTGAAGGCACTTTACAAAGCCCAGAAGCTTATGTGTTATTAAATTGCTTGGATGAGATGATAAGAATTAAATGTTTCACACTGATTCCAGTTGTAGAATGAAATGAAATGAATGATGATAAATAGTCATTTTAATGTTCCACTAGTTTGTACACCAACCTGTTCCTAGCACGAGGATGGCTCACCTGTGTTATTCAAGGGAAATTTCCCCAATAGTTCTTGGTGTCACAAATGCTCACAATAAAAGGTAAGGGATACCCATTTAAAGCAGCAGTAGGGAGCTTTGGTCTAAAATGAGTGAGCTAACCTACTAAAAAGGCCACCAAAGCTTGCTACTATGCTATGTGGTGTCTTTTGGCGATATAGTTGCAAATGTTGTGCTTTGGAAGCTTTTCTAACATATTAACAAAGTGTGCCATACCAGACTACAGAACTATGTAAAGGGATAGCCTGGACAGCTAGTGTGAAGGACCAGTGTCTGTTCGTAAGTCACTTACGCTGAGTGACCAGTGTCTGTTCATAAGTCACTTACGCTGAGTGACCAGTGTCTGTTCATAAGTCACTTACGCTGAGTGACCAGTGTCTGTTCGTAAGTCACTTACGCTGAGGAGGCTGAGTGTCAAAGGGCATCATCATTTTAGGCCTCATTCCCCGACGGCCTGCCAATGTAGACATGTTGTCCTCTGACTCATTGCCTGTGAAGCACAAAACAACCAACAAACAAGGTATTAGAACTCTAAGATAACTAGAGTTAGAACAACAGTACTTCACATAGCCTAACCCTAAAATAAAAAGAAAAAAATGGATCCGATTGGAAGTAGAATGGAAATGGAAGTGGCCCAAATCTGAATTGAAAAGATCAGATTCCATGTGATTTGGGCTATTCATACAGTTTTTTTAATTTTTTTAAAGTCACATACGGTATGAGCAAAAAACTTCAGATTTGGGCTTTTGGCTGCCGTCTGAACATAGCCTAACAGGCCTAAATGTGCTTTTAAGATAGACTAGCAATGTCCAGTTGAACTATGCTAGCAATGTCCGAGATGAACTTCCAAACGGCATTGAGAGTTCATGCATATTTGCTGTATTCTTATTACTTATATCAGGAATTAAATGATACTCACCTATTAAAGAAAATCTGATCATATTAGGTTATAAATATTGTACCACATAAAAATGTATGTAAGGTTGCACACTTGTATTGATTAAAGTATATTGGTGCGATAACATTATGCATATTTTCACTCCAAAATATGTTCTACATAGTACATGTGTGATGACGCGATTCTTAAGCGCGTCCTCACCGTGTCCTAATGGCGGACACAACCGACTTTCAGTATTCCTTTAAACGTCAACGGACACATCTACCATGCTTAATGTACATCCCTTTCATCTTTGCGGGCGTGTGTGAAAGCATAAGGGTGCACACCTACCACTGACACCATGCCAAACATTTCACTACACACACAAGTTACTGATGTTTAAAATCTCCGTGATATTGTCTGCATATAGCCCCGTCAAATCACTGCCATTCCGTTGTCATTGAATATATACTAAATTATGTAAAATAGTGTACCTACGTTACTGGTTCACCAAACGAGCTGGGATGAGTTCTGGTCGCCATTACATTTGTTTCCTGTATTAGGAAGTGCGCTCCCGTCCTGGGACGCATTTATGGTTTGGGCAGGTTCGCGAGGAACATAGTTTCTCCCTCGCGAAATCAATTACTTCCGTTATAAGGTTTACCATTGTGAATGTGATGTATACCTGCCATCATCATTATTGTGAAGGACTGATTGAGTTCAAATGATTATTGGTAGCATTTTAACTCTGTTTAATGTGTATTGTATTTCACCTGAATTTACCCCTGTGGTTTGAGCCTATGGTAGTATGGGCCAATTATGGGTAGCTCAGCTAAACGTTACAAGGGTTGGCAAAGTAGTAGAAAGGGCTTCTGTGGTGAGAACGTCGTTATATAAGAGTTTGTTAGTGAGCTAGTTGATGGTCGGCTGTATGGATTCCAGAAGCGTGAGGCTGATGTTTGCGCACAGCCTCAGTATAGAGAACGGGTATACAACTGTGTACTAGTGATTGTACATATACCATTTGTAAATATCTTTTTGTTTTCATTTATACCAGTATTTTTGTTTACATATTTTTTATTGTGGATTATGCACATGGAGGAGGTAAAATAAATTTACCAACTACAGAGCCTGGTCTCCCTGCTGTCTTTGTGCCTTCACTAAAGACCCTCGACATGGATACCCTTTGACAACATGTAAGGTCAGTTTCTTCACGAATGCATAATATGTTCTTTATCCACATGTGCAGCATCTTCTTGTAGCCTAAGCCAGGGGTTTTAGGATCTCAAGTTTATTTTCCAATGATTATTTAAATATCTTCTATTTTTCTTTACACAACAAAGCCACTTTATACAAAAGGATGTACAGGATGTCCAAAATAGAATTAGCAATGAATGCTGTGCAGGCACTGATTTATAAAACTAGAGAACAGAGAAAAGGGAGAATAAAGCTGCTGCATAACTAACCAACAGCCCATGCTACAGCTGTTCGTGAGAGACCATATGAACTTACCACGGTAGGAATTGCGTCTCTGAAGTACTGGATTGTCCAAGGTACTGTCTACAGGTGTGATATCCTGCGACGTGCGTGGGATAGGGGTGTCGGTCATGACTGGGTTGGGGTCAGGAGACTTGTCCATAGGCTTCAGCTCTAGCCGCTCATGGTGTATCCATAGATCTGGTGGCTTTAGGTCCTTGGAGTTGCCTTTGTACTTGTGCGAGCCATTGGTGGACTTACATGCAGCTCGTTTCCTATGATGAGTAGGAGACTGGTTAGTGACTAATCAGAGCACGTTTTTTAAATGAACTAGTTCTACTTTCAAAAGAACATGTCCGACTTCTGATAGCTCCAGCCGAACTACAGTTTTGTAGTGACACAGGAGTAATGACCTACTGTAGAAAAACAACTGGAAGTTTCAAACAAATATGCCTGAGTTTTAATGATACTGCATTTAAGAAACTCTAAAGACAATCAGCATCCTTGTCTTTCCCTCTTCCTTTCAGACTGCTCCTAAGACAAACCAAACCAAATATCTCTGACAGTCCATTGCTTAATATCATCTGATGTGAGCTTTCATTTCAATGATGTTTAAATTGCACTCTCAAGTCTGCAACAACATTCGCCATGCACATTATATGTTTGGAAGATCTAGTTAAAAAAAAATCTACAAATATTCTCTCCAGACCGGATTAATCTCTTTAGATCACAGAAAAAACGACACATCAGTTTTCTACTGTTAAGAGGATTATGAAGAGATCTGAGGCAAGTAGGGCTACACTGACTCTGCTGTTGACAGTAAACAATTACATTGATTTGAGAGTGGAAACTGCTGGGTCTTTGAAGAATTCGGAATATTTTCTATTCTATTCTATTTCTGGTCTTTTCACAGTCAAGTGGGCAATTTCAGTTTAAAATGTAGGAAACTCAAGGAAGATTGGAACATTTATATGTCTGGCTACTTTGGATTTGAATGCAACATCAACATTATGAAGCAAGATAATATCAGAGTTGCCAGTAATGTCTTAAAAGAAAATGCCTGAGCTAGGCAATAATGACGTATGTTTAACAATGGATGCTAAGAATGTAAAAGATAAAATGTAATTGTCGTTTCAGTACGGCATGCAACCTCAATGTAGGAGATGCTGCAGAGATGCTACAACCATGGAGGTAAAACGAGCCCAAGGTGCACCTACTTCTTCTGCTGAGAGGTGGAACGTCGAGTGCACAGAAATGCCCCAACCACCACCACTATGATGGTAAAGGCCCCCACGGAGATTATGATGATGATTACCAGGATATGGTTATCACTAGCACCAGACAAGCCTGTCTTTCCTGACAAATCACACAAAAAAAGTAGCATGTTGATAATGAACTAATGAACACCATTGCAAAAACAGGGACACAACACGATGACGATGATGAGCATATGTTAAAGTAGTTCGTGTATGCTGTGGCGTGGTGATTACCAATAACATTTCCTTCTGGAACTGGAAGTCGCCCACCAGGTTTGTTCGGGAGGCCAGAAGCTGAGAGGGAGTGTAAGAAGGATAATCCAGTTAAAATGATGAAATGTTACTGAATGTTAAAATAATCATTACATATATATTATACATATTTTCTAGTACATAAAGGTAAAACATTGCACATTAAGAATGGTATGGTGCACCACCCAAATATAAAGCTGCAAATAAGCTTCAATGGTACATGGTAACAGATATGACCCTGAAGATTCAGCCCATAAAATATGTTCTGGTTCTTGAAGCACCCGTCTTAACTGCTCACAGACAGACAGCTTCAAAACCCTCCAAAGATGAAAAGGGTTTACAGATGAAAAAAGAAAAGAAGAACAATTACCTTGGTCATTAGCCATTTTGTCTGAGGATTCAGCTAGTAGGGAAATAAGAAAGAAGCAGTGGCAGGAGTCAGTCAGAATGGTTAGTGTCAGTTTGGAAAGATGGCTTCAAAATCAACTCAACTCAATGCTCTTTGCCAGGGTTTGTTTCCCACCACACTCAACAGTAAAATGTCCAGTACAAAATATTAATGAACAAAATAATACTTAATAGATAATAGATTTACGTTATAGACCTTGTACACCCTTCACCAAAATAAGCTGTTGTGTGAGTATATTACTGCAATTTCCAGACTATTAACCGCGGTTTATACTTTGATTTAGTAACATTTCTGCAGCACCGTGTTTAATACTCGGGAGCGGTCTATACATGGGAATGCATTCTCCCGCCTGGAAGTTAGTAACGCGCACAGCAACTCTGCCAGGTGGAAAAGGTCTCTGTCTCTTTCACATACGAATCCCATTAATATATCAGGTCAAAACAACATGGGATAGAACAAATATTCATCCACACTCAGTCTTCAATAACAATAAATAAAAGTGTGTGTATATTCCCACCCAACTGTAGCCTATTTAACGGGATGCTATGGAGCTCAAACCTCGGCAGGAGGTGTGTAAAGGGTCTCAGGCCAGTTAACCTAGCTAAGACTATACTTGCCATCTCTAGCTTAGGGAACCATTTTAACAGTTGGTAGTTGCTAGCATGTGCAATATGAACTCATTTTCATATGAAGTGCATATGAACCTGTGTTAATATGAAGCTGCACAGGCACCCAGAGGGTTTCTAACTATCGTAGCTATCCCGTACTTAGGGAACCACTTTCACAGTTGGCAGCTGTTAGCATGTGTTAATATGAACTCAGCACAGGCACCTTGGGGGTTTCTACCTTTTTCTATTATAATTTTGAGGAGAGTACCATCAGCTAGATAACTAGCTATAATGTCATCTAAATGGAACTCTGCCATTTCAACCGTTTAAGGTTATTGAAACATTTCCTTTAGATAGCTTGCATAGCAACTAGGCAACCATAGCAACCAAGTAACACCATTTGCTGCACAACCTGAAGCAAAGTTTAATTTCTCAAAATCAGCTCACCCATAAAAGGTAGTCTTGGGTGGTTGATCACAACCACTTGCAGAGGATGTTAAATGGCTTCACATAGACATTAAACAATCCTGAGAGAAATAGTGGGACATCAGGGAGCAAGGGCCTACTCTGATACCAATGTAGTGAATAAAGGGGCTGAAGTCCCTCCTCCCCCTCTTGCCCTTCTTGAACACATTCGTCTTAAACAACAAACGCTTAATAAATGCATAATTTTCACTGTGAGTGGGAATGAGGTAACCTATGTGTGTTTGCGCGTACGTGCGAGGAGAAGGTGTAGCATTTCTGCTTGAAATGCCCATTCCACACAACTTTTAAATGGCTAGTAGCGCTCGCACCACAACTACATGCCATTCAGTTTTACCTGACAGGATGATGTAACATTGAATAAACTGCAGTTAATACACAGGTGCAGTCTGTACATGGGTTTGTTTTATAAAAGTACATAAAATACTCTAATGAGGTTTATTTATACGGTGTGGTTCATAGTTGGGAAATTACGGTAGATGACCTAGAACACTTGTTCTTGTATGTTTTGTAAGAACTCATCCACAAACCCGAAAATTACTTTATAGTTGCCAGGTTGTTTTTAATCAATAAGCCACTATTTATTGTCAATTCAACAAAATGTAATACCTTGCACTATTTTAATATAATAGTCTAGAATAATATAGTAATATATCAATATGCAATTATTTAATTATTAATCATTTACTTGATTAGTGCTGGTCAAGAAATATTTCAGTAATGGCAACGTCATTATATTGGTCATACACAAGGTCTGGCTATTAAATAATGAGACTAATGCTGTAATTTAATTGTAATAAAGATAACTTGCTACACTCAAATAACTATTAAATAACGAGACTGACGAGTATACAAGTCACACCTCAGAAGAGAAATATGTTGATAGGAACATGGTTGCTTTTTAGATTGATATTTAATGGTGAGATTTTAAATGTAGTAATGAAATGGTGTGATAAAGAATTTGTTCCGGTCATTTCCAAGAAAGAAATTCATTTTTATCCATTATATAAGGTTATGGATGGGGCAAAATGAATAGAATATGTAGTCAAGACAAAAACAATTATTTACGCTTAAATATTTGTGCTTGAAAATTTGCTTTCATAAAAGCATTTGCAGCCATTACAAACGTAGCAGTATTACAGTTTGACGGCATTTTCACTGAACAGTTCTTCACTATACAGCAGCTTGAGCACAGAACACAAAATGTTCAGTAGAGCGATACTGATATCAACAGCAGGGAACAAAACATGGTTTGGATTGTGTGAAGGGGTAAACCAGTCTAATCTTACCTGTATCACAACAACCTCAGAATGCCCCAGGCTCCTTTTATCTCTTCAAAGCTAGCTCTACTTAATAATCAGATCTCCAGTCAACAATTTTTTTTTAGTTAATGACATTATAATATCCCACATTTTAGATATAGTTCCTTACAGAGATGTGGTTAGCAGAAGGAAGCAGTGCTACTGTTCTTAACAAGTTTCAGTTTTATGAATATGTGCCGAACTGGCAAGAAAGGAAGAGGAGTATCTGCTTTATTTAAAGATGCATTCCAGTTTAAAGACATTACACTTGGCAATTTTCTTTCTTTTTCTTTCATTTTTATATTGAAGGGTGCTCATTTACAGATCATTTACAGACATCCAAGATACTCTGCCAATTTTATTGATGACATTGCTGAACTACGGTCAATTATTTCCATTGATTACAACATAACAGGGGATTTCAGCATCCACATAGATAACATGGACGATAGTGGCAAAGAATCTCTTGCACTACTAGACACTTTTGGTCTATGCTACACTTTAGTTCTGGTTATTTTTAAAGATCTTGACATTTCTTCCGTTGTGGTTAAGGACTTGGCACTTTCTGATCATTTCTGTGTGTTTTTTTTACTTAACATTACTCCGGACGCTCTGTTTCTGTTAGGAAAGGGACATAAATGAGAGTACCAGTGCTGAGTTTATGGAGACCACAGCTATGTCACACACAACAATCAAACTATGCCATCTCCAAGACCACCTAGAAATAGTTTGACTACCATGTCACAATTAAATTAAATTGAGCATAATTGATACACTGCCATTTGACTTTTTAAAACTATTTTGAACTGAGAGGCAATTTGCAGCAAATAGTTAATGGCTCAATCCCATCAAGCACTTTCCCATAGTCACTAAAAACAGCTGCCATTAAGCCACTCTTAAGCCAGAGGAAACTCTTGATGCCTGTGTAGCAACTATAGACCTGTCTCTTTTATAGCTCAAATCAACTATAGACCTGTCTCTTTTATAGCAAGAGAGAGAAAGAGAGAGAGAGAGAGAGAGAGAGAGAGAGAGAGAGAGAGAGAGAGAGGGAGAGGGAGAGGGAGAGGGAGAGGGAGAGGGAGAGGGAGAGAGAATATATTTCTATGTTACTTTTGCTTTTATTTATGTAAACCACATTGAATTGCCTCCGAGCTTGTTTATTGTTGAAGATGAGACTGGTGATTCCTAAATCCTAAAGCTGCCAGCTGATGACCTGTGAGGCAACATTCGGATGTTTTTATCCACCTGTATAGTTGTGCTCTGGGACCTCCCACTTCTCCTCTATCCTAGTTATAACATGACTCTGTGAAGGATATGGTGCACATCTTTGAAAGATATCTTCAGTTACTTGGAATAGCCTTAATTTCTTGTGGCGCATTTCAGATGAAAGCTCTTTTTTCTGTCCCTTTGTAGACCAAAAGCAATTGTACAAGTTCTGATTCTCCAGATACTCATGTAGCCCAAAGGCCTCAGCAGTTTTCAGCCACAGGAAAATAATTGCAAAGTGTTTCTTTAATGATGAATTAACCTCTTATAATAGTGCTGCCAATTAACTAATTAATCACAAAATTTGCTGTGATCAATCACGATTAAAAGACTGAACCTTGTAATAATGGATATTTAAATGTAAAATCGCAGAATTGACAAAGGCAGTATCTTAATTAAAATACTATTGTTTAATAGCACCTTTTAAACTCTGAACACAGATTTATCTCCTGTGAACTACCAATTTCCAATAAAACCATGAAGGCCATCAAAATTGACCATCATCTTGAGTCATATTTATTATATGCGCAGCATGTAGTGTGAAGGGACTTTTGTTTTGAAATGGGGATGCTTTGAGATGAGGATGCAGAGAAGCAAAGAGACAGAGTTTTGGGTAGGGAGACACTTTGGAGGGAGCTAGTGACTAAATCAGCCGGTCGGCAGTTAGAATGTAGTGTGCATGTAGTGTACTCGTTGGGTTAGTTGTAAGTTGAAGTGCTCAATAAATCTGCAAGATTGTAAATTCAACTAAACTCTGTGTCAGATGTGCATTGTATGCACCCAGATATTTTAACCATTACATATGCACTGAACAGAAATAACAACAACACTATTCCAACTAAATCGTTAATTTCGTTAACTTAAATAAACTGGTTTATTTTGACAGCACTATTTTAAACACAATCATTTAGGATGAATCAACATAAATGTCACAAACACAGGAGTGTTAGTGTAAAATGTGCCTTTTATCTATGTGGAAAATGTGCCTTTTATCTATGCAGATATTCCATTCCACATCTGCCGTTTCCAGCTGTTATAGTAATTTACAACATTAAAAATGTCCGCACTATATTTCGATCAATGTCTACACTATATTTCTGATCAATGTCTACACTATATTTCTGGTAAATTTTAGGTTATTTGAGGATAGGATATTTGCTTTCAAAAACAAAGACATTTCTCCATTGTCCTTGTGGACAGACTAGGTTCATCAATGAAATCACAGGAACCCCTGCATTGATAGTTGAAATACCTCATACTAACTTCTGGGGCCTTGAGAGAAAGGAGTAGCATGTAAGGATTGCTGGTATGTCTGTATTTTGGACAAATTGCGGTGAACATTTGACTCATGTAATACACATCGCAAAGTACAGAGAGAAAAGAAGTCTGTTTTTTTCCTGAACCAGACGGAGAAGCAGCCAGACCCCAGGATACAGGAGAGACAATTATACAGTATGATGAGAAACACTCAGATCTTCTCACAAAAGGACATACCTTTGGGTGTACGGAATTGTACAGCCTCTGACATGGGGCCCATGCCCTTGGAGTTGCGAGCCTGAATCTTGAAGAAGTATATGGTATCCAGTGTGAGGTCTTGGATCTGATGAGTTAGTCTGTTGCCCACTACAGGCTCAATGACCCAGTCGTGCACCTCTGCATTGACATCTGTGCTGTAGTAGATTATGTACCCTAGAGGGAACCCAGACAATCAGTGTTAATCATGCCTAAAGCTCCCATAGCTAAGTACACCTCAAACACTTTAAAATGTACATGAGGAGTGATGGAGGCCTTACCGATGCTGAAAAAAAATGTGAGGGAGAAAACAGATCCCTTTCACCCAGTCTGGCAGAACTTTACGTAAGTGAAAACTATTGTAACGCAACAGTTTTGGTAAAGCACTTGCTTAGCACAGGGTGTCTGGAAATCTTTGAAATACTTTTAGAGCATTGTGCTGTTACACCATTTAGGTTAAGATTATGGCATACCCGTGATTTTTCCATTGGCTTCCGAAGGAGGCTGCCAGTTTACTATGATGGTCCTTGGCCGGCCCTCCTTGCTTACGACGGTCACATCTTTAGGTGAAGAGCTGGGAACTGGAAATAACATTCTATGGTTAGGTCCATTTTCATCAGAGGGCAAACAAGGCTATGTCTTTTATATTCGTAATCAAATTTGTAGATCCAATCGGTCTGTAAAATCTTGCATTGATATTGTGGGTTCAAACACATGCTAAATATAAATAGATGCTTTTCCACCATCAGGCCAACTGCAGGCAAGCCAGTGCATGCCAGGGTCAGTTGTGCTTCCACTATCACTCCTGGGGCCTGATCAGGCCTCTGGGAGAGTAGTCTGTGCCTTTTGGCCCACCGATTACCCATTTAGGTGAAAGGTGGGGTTAGCGCAGTCAGGTAAGAGGGTGCCAAGAAGATAACTAGTCACACACTACGAAATAACATTAACAGATAACTCTGCACATAAAATCAGGGCTCTACTTAATATTTGGCCTGACGAAAATATGCAATGGTAGCTTGAAAAACAACCAGCCTGATTGAATCACTATTTGACAGGGGTAGGGATACAGTACAGAAGACTAGCAAATAAATACTACAAGGGCACGGATTGGTTTACAGCTTCCCCAGTGTCACAAACATGACGGTGCAGAATGATTGTAACAATTGTGGATATTGGAACATATTTCTGCACAAAACACTGCTGCCTCAAAATATATATGGATGGTAACACCAAATTCATAAATGAATGACTGAAAACAAATGTATTGCAAGGAACGATAAGCCTGTTATGCTAGCCCATGATGTGATTTAAATAGGCTATCTATTTAAATAATTGAGGCTGTAACTTCAGCTTACTATCTAAGCAATGTTAGCCTGTGCTGTTTACTGGATTATAGTCACATCTTCAGGCCTCCTGTGATATGGATTGCCATGTTATTTCAGTACATGACAATTCTAAGCAATAGAGAAGTCTGACAAGTATGTTTACATTCTGTACACTTTATCTGAATGTAAACAGTACAGTGCAGTAGTACCAAATGTCAATCGTAGGAGTACTATACCCCTCTTGCTTTTACAAGTCATGGGACGTATTTGCACCAAGACAGCGTACTATGGGTGGGTTTTAGGGTAACGGTGCAGGGCTATCGGCCTGATGATAGAAATGCAAATTGGTTTTGTTCTCGCAGCTGAAAGTTCCGCCCTGTCTTGCACTGGCCCGATAATGAAAATGCGGCTGATTTCAAGACAATACCGCAAACACATGATCATGCAAATCACCCTGGTAGCCATCTGGCACAACTTACTGGTTTCAAATGTTGTGCCATGGGCAGTCATACTCCAGGTACTGCTCCTCCGGCCTTTGGTAACCATGACGGAAAACTCATATAGTGTGTTGGGCTTCAGTCCAGAAACCATATGAGTCAAGGTTGTAGTGTTGGCCATCTACAAATCAACACCCAAATACACACACACACACACACACACACACACACACACACACACACACACACACACACACACACACACACACACACACACACACACACACACACACACACACACACACACACACACACACACACACACACACACACACACAAACAAACAAACAAACAAACAAATAAATAAATAAATAAAACACAGTGTCCTTTAATTGGCCAAAATGTCATGGAAAGATGCTGTCATTCACAAATAAATCTTAAAATCTGGATATGCTGGATGCCAAAGGGACACCGCATGCCTGAATGCATGTAGTTTATGATTAGCTATGTGACTGAAAAGAAACGGAAAGCAATCCATTGTTTTTTCAAAGACCATTTTTGGACAGTTTGTCTAAAAAGCCAGTTCTGACCGATAGCCTTCTTTCTCTAGGCTGTAGCTACAACATTCTAAACTGCCACCCAAAGTGCCGTACCTTAAACTTGGTGTTGGCTGGTATGTTGGTCTTCCAGCGCACTGTATAATAACGGGCATCGGTGATCTTCTGGTTTTTGGGCAGTGAGTTGTCGGCCCAGGTCACCTTGATGGTGTCATGGCTGAGCACGGAGGCCTGCACTCCCACAGGGGGCAGCATGGGAGTAGGGTCTGGGACTGGAGTGTATGGAGCATGGAACAATTCAAACATATCAACATCAGGGTCTATGGGGTCTGCAAGCAGTTAGCAGCACAATGTGCAGTGGCAACAAAACAAAAAGGCATGGTCGACGGGGACGACAAATGAAATAACAGAGTTGGGAGGAATGAGGGAAAGGATGAGGTGAGACAAGGGAAGGTAGGATTGGGATAGAGAGAGAGAGAGAGAATATTTCATTAGTACAGAATAGATTTAAACAGTCAAGGCAGATCTAGGGATCCCACAGCTACTGTTCAATTGGCTGAAAGGACTATTTCAGTTATAACTACAAGATAATTTAGTTAAATACTACCATCTACAAAAGGTTTTATACTACTGCTCTATTATCTAG
Source organism: Clupea harengus (assembly GCF_900700415.2). Classification (NCBI taxonomy): domain Eukaryota; kingdom Metazoa; phylum Chordata; class Actinopteri; order Clupeiformes; family Clupeidae; genus Clupea; species Clupea harengus. The sequence goes on from NC_045157.1 coordinate 25,209,906, forward strand.
GGAGTAGAATATAAGAAATGTAATTAATAAGGAAAGCTAACTGTAAAGCATGCCAGAAAAAACAAGAAAAACTTTCAGATTTTCATAGGAAAATGCAGTCAACAGCAGCATGAAAAAAAAGTGTAATTACAGGACTAGACATCAAACACATCTCAAATAAATAACACACCCAATTTTGTGTATTCACACCTCACACCCACAGGAAAAGTGAAACATAACTTATTTCAAATAAGTGTGCATGGAAACGAATTTTACACATTTAAATCAATATTTTTCAAGGCGTGTGGGAACATAGTATGATTCGATCTTATCTGGACAACATGACCGTGCTTACTCCAACTGCTTAATGTACTTGGTAACGGGTAGCTAAATTAAAGGACAACCTGAAATGAGCAAGGTTAAGCAAATGCAGAAGTCTGGCGATTTTTCCTGGTAAATTGAAGGCGTGGTGCTCGCAGCTTGGGCTGTTGGCATGTATTAAGTTGCCTGACTGTTTATGAGGTTACTGTTACAGAGGAGAAGTTTTCTGAAACTTCTAACTTGAAACTTTCTGAAATATGTAAATTAGGAAATTGCTGGGGATGCCATGTTTAAGTAGAGGGAGGTTTTTTTTCGAGCAATGACCAGCTTTGTGGAGGAATTTAAATGTACCAAGATAACACATGTGTGGAGCGAGCAACCATAACATCACGATTTCCTTTGAGCAGGGGCAGAAAATTGGAGTTCCGGCACATATGGACCGAATTGGCAAATGAGGTAATGTATGGGATTGGAAAACACTCGCTGATATTAGTAGAAAAATCTCGAGTTTCACAGCATCTTGGCAACTGCTATGAGTCGTCATGGGGTTTGGATCAAAGACTGGAGCAATGTAAGATCGAGACAAAATGAAAGCATGCAGGAGGAATGTCAACTTCTTGCCGCCTTTGCACCATTCTTTTGATTTTGCCCTTCCCTTGTTTTATGTTCTGACTTTGCAAAAGAAAAAATATACATAAAAATGTTCAATGCTGAATTCTGTCAAGCATAGTAGAGGAAATGTGATCATGTGGGGTTGCTTGAGTCCTGTTAAGCTCAGAGATTCATACAGAGTGCAAGGAATGATGAACATGAATGGCTACCACAAATGAATGAATGCCTAGAAATGCTCTGCAAGCATGTCACTTGTGGGAAGAGCTGCACAGGACATGGGTTGAAGTTTCCCCTGAAAATCTCCCAAGTATTGAGAGCTAGGATGTCAAATGTTTGTTTAATACAAATACTGATTACTTTCACAATTTTATGAAAGAAAACGAATGTTATATCATTTGTTATGATATCAGACCTCCTTAATCTATGATGAATCAAAAACATGACTTTCTGGGTAACTAGTGTATCATAGTGCATCATAGATATAGATGTGCCATTGATGTTCTTCCCAGGAATCAGAATCTAGGTTGCCTCAGAACTGTGTTGATTTCTTCTATGTGGCAGTGGTGTCCCAGTACTGCACACACTTCACAGAATTTAAACCAATAGAAGTTGGCAGACAGACTGACAAGAAAAGAAGGCAGAGAAGACAGCATCAGGAATTTGGAACAGCCCTGCAGCATAAATACAATGAGAAAGACATTAGATGGCTGCCTCAATAGTCAGTCCCACTGTGAGCTGGAGGAAGCGAGAGAAAGCACAGCAGTGGGGGTAGTGGCCAAGCTGGTAGAGTTGACAGAATAAATCCCCCATTCATTTGACTGGTTCTGTTCTTAACCGTTTATCCAAAAATAACCCTTTCCTCTGTTACACTAGCAGAGAGAAAAACAGTTTCAAGGCCACATCCTACAATTGGGGGTATTCATGCATTACTGCTACCAACAAGGTTGCAAGGGAGCAAGTGCTTAAAAGGGTGCTTCAACCTCCAGCTAGTGACCAACCGTGATTTGAAAATAAGTTAAAATTAAATATCTACATGTCACAGGTAACTTATAAAAGATCAAATGGTTTGAGGAAGCAAACCATAAGTTATTGTAAGCTATTATTATTTGCAAATAATGTGATTCTATAGGCCTACTACTGTTTAAAAATGCACAACTGTATACAAACCAGAATAACATAAAGGCCCCTAGTTTGAGGGTGAAAACGGATGGCGGAAACTAAAGATGCATGTGCACTGTTGCACAAAAGAGATGCTTCAAGGAAAGAAGTAAAGTTGTGGTCAAAGGCAATGTGTGGGAAGAGCCAGTAAATTAGTGAAAGGCTTGGTTAAAGCTGACCAATAGCATTTTAAGCAATCCCTTTAAACTGAATGAGTCAGATGAGATTAGAATGCCAAGATGGCGGCAATATCGCTGCAGGTTCTGGACAGTACTTGCCAGGAACGGTTTCCAAGGAATAAACCGTACTGTCTCTTCTGTTGTTGAATTGATTTCTTTGAAGCATGATTGATGTTGTCAGACATGTTTTAAATAGCTGAAGTCACATACCTTTGAATGGACTGTTCTATTGTTAATCAGGGTACGTGATTTTGAGGTTGTAAAATGAAAGGGTCCGTTTGGCTCACATATTCCATGACCAGCTATTTTTGTTGAGGTCAACAATATATAAATGTAATGATTTGAATGAGGCTGGGCTACTGGCACCTGTATGTGTGTAGATATACTGACACCTCTCTGGGATATTCCAGAGATAGTACTTAGGGTTGTAAAGAACCTGTCAAATGCAAGAGCAGCAGTGAACATTTGCATTTAGGTTGGCCCAGTTGTTCTCTTTCTGAATTTCATTGCAGCCATGCCAAGAAAAAGAGCACATGTCATTGTTATGATGTAGTGTGACCTCTAGGGCTCACTTCATGTATTCACTGCCTTACCTGACTGTGGCCTGGTGGTGGCGCTCTCGTAGACAGGAATGCCCTCCCCAACATTATTGAAAGCCTTCAAAGTGATCACATAATTCGAACTGGGATCTGGTTAGAGACGAAAGAAATCATGTCAGTACATTACTAGCTCTGTTATTTTTGGTAGGGATTTTTTTTTGTACTGGAACAAAAAGAAAGTGTATAGAGCATTGTGTCTGAATTTTGGCAGGTGTATTTGATTTAACCATATGCATCATATTTAACTGCGTTTACATTTTGCCAGCTACAAATATGAAATATGAATCCGCTCATCCTATCAAACAACATCAAACATCACACTAGCGGAATGTTTGAAGATATTTCATTATCCTTCCACCTTTTTCTCTACCTCCAATTTCCTACGCAACACCCTGCAAGATGTCTGTAAACACCTTTAGAATGATGTAGTTCAGTTGTATGCAGTGCAATACAATTCTGTAGTCAGTGTGGACATGGCATTGGCCTAAAGTTGGCATAAAGTCAGTGTGCCTAACAGAGCTATCGTATACGTTACCGTCTTGCACATACATCATCGTATGTCAACATTGTAAAAATTGCTGTTTTCAAGTTAAAGTCTGAACAAGTTTTTGTGAAAAAAATGTCTTCCTTCAGTAACACAACTTCAACATATCTACAAACTAAATAGCTAGCTTATTCCAGAACATGTTTAGTGCCTGAATGACATCTAATCATTGAGAATGAGATTGCTGATGCACAGGCTGTCATTGTCAGTCCTTAACTGTACTTAGTAAATGTTTGGACAAAAAGATGTACAAAAAGGGCCCAGGTTGAAAAATCCTGAAGTTTCCCTTAAAGTCTTTTGAAGACGGAATGTTCTAGCCATTCACATTGTTCTACAGTGTTCGTATAGATAATCTAGGTTTGTTTTTAAGCCAGTCCAGTGTTGCTTTAGGGTAATTGTCTTGCTCGTAGGGAAACAAGTTCTCGTGTAGGAATTCTTTCCAATTCATTCTCCCTTCAAGTTTCCCAGTTACTGCAGATGAGAAATATCCCCCACAGCATGATGTTACCACTGCTATACTTCACTATAGGGATGGTGTTTTTTCAGGCCCGGACAGTGTTAATATTTACACCACTTTGAGAGTTGGTCTAAAAATTCGACTTATTCTAGCCTCATCTGATTACAAAAACCTTTTCCCACATTTTAAGAAATAAATGCTCTAATGTGAATTTTCTTAAACAATGGCTTATTTTTACCACCCTAGCTGGACGCTGGACGCATCTTCTGGGGTCTATGGTAGTGATTAAGTGTACTCTTGTCAGCATAGAACAGTACATCTTTTCCACTACATTTCCAGGCATTTCCCAAATATTTGTGTCCATCGTAGGTTAGAGGGGAATCAAAAAACTACTGAATACTGAAAACTGGATTTTATCCAAAGCGACGTACAGTCAACTTGCAGTGATCGGGAATCAAACCTGGGTCAACCACTAACAAGAAGATGACTGACTGCTAGTTCTACTGTAATATAATGTGAGGTTGTGGGCAGTAGATAAGCCCTGGGTTTGAACACTCACCTAGGTTCTCAATGCTGTAGTAGCGCTGTTTGTAGTCCACTTTTATAGTCTGGGCATGTGGGCTGCCGATGCCATAGCCAATAGTGTAACCCCTGACCACGATGTCCTGGTTCTCTGGGGGAGTCCAGCTCACCACTATGCCGTTGACCAAAGGCCGCACATGCAAGGAGCTGGGAATGTCTGGAACTCTTGACTCTGGAAGATTCCACAAAGAATTATTTATTTACATTTATTCATTTAGCAGATGCTTCATCCAAAACAACCTACAGTGCAGATGACACACGTTTCATCACAGGAAACAAGAGTCTCAAAACCGTGTTTGTTACATTCAATTATTTAATGGTCTGTCCTGAAATGTCTTACCATCAAGGTCACTCTCAAAGGTTTCAGAGGTAACCCAATCTGAGGCTGGACCGGACCCATTCAACGTCATTGCAGTGACTCGTACTGAATACTCCGTTCCACGCTGCAAATCTGCAATGACAAATTATTGTTAGCAGTCATTATATCAATCCTCTGTAAAAAAAACCTTTACATTTAACTTGTCAGACGTTATGGAACTAATAAGTCATTGTTACACTACACTAATGACAGCAAAGCTCTTTGATAATACATGAAAGAATTATTCCATTAATTATTAACATTCATGTCTCCAGCTTACATTTCATCTGCAAATGCTCATTGCATTGATCCCGTCTCAGATCTATGCCTGCAGCTATAGACTCTGCCTTCTTGGCGCATAAAAAATATATTTCAATGACTGAACAAATAACATTATTCATTAATTTATGACTGAACAAACAACCACCATTTCTGTGCATAATCTCTAACAAACGCAAGCTTCTGATGGTACCATAAAGGAAAGTACAGACATATAGATGTATACATTTTCATATACATCCTCTTCTCCGAAGGCAGTTATTGTGTCTTTACAGTGGGCTGACACCTGTGTAAACTCAACATCAGATGACAAAGAGCTACTGTAACAATAAAAAATGTATGAATCATCTGAAGGCTTACATGGAAGAACTACAATGGATCATATTTGACGCACAAAGTTTAAACGTATTTGATGGAGAACATCATGCCGTCTGTGATTCCGGATATATGCTAGGGATGACAATGTGTCGAATTTCTCTTGGCTGACATTCTACATTCAACAGTACTTTTTTGCACCTGGTTATGTTTTATTTTTATAATATCGCCTTTCATAACCTCATTTTCAGACTATGAAACAGAAGCAGTTGTAGCTTAAACTGGCCAGTCTTGAGGTTGTGTGCTAATACTGGCCAGTACCACTTGAGGGAGCTCCAGAGACTGATCCGTGACCAGTCTATGTGTTTTGTGTTTACTGTGCAATGTGTTCATCTTGCACTAACTGCTTGGGGCCTTCATATTACACACGCTTGCAACTACCAACTTTGAAGGTGGTTCCCTAAGCTAGAGATAGCAAGTAGTTCATAGCTAGGTTAACTGATGTGAGACCTTGCATGTTTTACACTTCTCTTGTGGAGGTTAGAGCTCTGTAGCATCCCGTTAAATAGGCTACAGTTACCCGTTTCTTTATCGTTATGGAAGACGGAAGACTGAAAATGTGTTCTATCCTATGTTGTTATTAATGGGATTCATATGTGAAAGACAGAGAGAGACCCATTCTACCTGGCAGAGTTACTGTGTGCGTTACTAACTTCCAGGCGGGAAAAATGCATTCCCATGTATAGACCGCACTCAAGTATTATCCGCAGGGCTGCAGACATTTTTCAAAATCAAATGTAGTCGGGAAATGACCAAATAACCAATATATGGCATTAATTACCTTTGTGCCAAATCAGTGTATAGAATCAAGAAATATGTATTGCAAATGTTATTAAATAGTTTATTTCATTTCAATTCCTGTTTTCAGTTGATGACAGGCACATAAAAGACCGATTACTTACTGTCAAGGAGTTTGTGGAGCTGTGTCCCTGCAACAATTTCTGAAGCCTCACTCTTGCGGGCACCCTTGCGGTAACGGATTTTATATGCAGTAATCTCCCCATTCTGATCATCTGCTGGGGGCGGATGCCATCGCACCATGATACTCTGGAGGGTAAAACAAAAACGAAAGTCAATGACAGACAACTCATTAGGAATCAAGAATGCACCCAGAGACTGGCTCAAGACTTTACAGTTTTTCTCGATTGCTTTGGCACATTTTTCCATTCACTGTTTACTTTTTCAAAACAGCTCACACACAGCCCTTAACAGAAGCTGAAATGACCAAAACACTATATGATGTTTGCAGAATGACACCACCTTCTCAAAACTCATTACACACCCATCAAAACCGAAGATTTCCATCAAAACCTACAATTTGTGCTCAATTGAAAATGTATGTTTTTTCATTTATTTAACAATGGATAACAAAATTCAAACTACAGCTATCAATATCAACCTCTGTAACCATCACTTCAACTTTTGTGCAACACCCTCACAGTATTGAACATTTTACCACTGCCAACATACTACAATTTGGGTTTTGCACTGAGCACTCTTACTTAGGGAATATACTGTCAGAAAGTATTTGAAATCTGAAAATTTGTATACAGTAAAATATTGTAGTTCTGTTTTTGTATTGCTAAACACTATAAAATATATTCTAAACAAGGACCATTGATTTACATTTGCTCTACTGTGTACAAAATGGCAAACATTCTGACACAAAACTATTTATTGCAGTGCATGTATATTCTGTAAGAAGTCAAAATGACAGGTTTCAATATACAGTAAAAAGGTCAAATCTGTTCTGCAGTGAACATTCTCCCCTGCCACCAGTGTGGGCCAGTGTGTTGATTCTGTAAAAATAGTGTAATAGGCTATAAATACTGTAAATATAAAGTAATCAGAATTCATTGTAAATTACTTTAGTGAAACTACAGTATACATTGTATTGTGGCAACACACTTTACAAAAGTATAGAAATGGTTGTTGCCAAGAGTGCAAATACAGTGAAATACAGTACGGTACATTGACTGTAAAGGCCAGTAAAGTGTCATTGTCATTTGATGCAATTGATATGACGGCTCAGGTTTGGCTGAACCCTTTGGCCAGCCTCTCTCATGATTGACTACGTGATCAATGACTCTTGCCCTAATTTCATTAGAGCATCTTACACGAATACCACGTCCCTGACAGGGGCCCCTCTACCTCTACCACGACCTCTTTCTTGTCCTCGTCCTAGTCTTTGCTGAGGTTGTTGGTGGCGACCTCCTCGAAACATGCTTGATTAGTTTTGCACAGCGAGTTCACACAGGTGCTGACGATATTTAGAATATAGAGAGCAGTTTCAGTAGGCTGCTACTAAGTGTCTGCAATGTGTTGACATGGTTATTCAATTAGGTTTTGTGTCTTTCTCTGAGAAGTGTGTTAACTGTTTTGAAAAGTGTGTTAAAACTCAAAGAAATTTGTGTGAAAGCAATGAGAAATAGTTAACCCATTCGCCAGAAAAGACTCTTGCTGTGCAAAGTAGATGTGAGCATTAGATGAAGTTGACCCATGATTCGCTAAATGTGTGAAAACAATCGAGAAAAACTGTAAATGAAACCTGACTATAAATAATAGCCGAGGTAATATATAACAACAAATTAACAGAGGTTAGGAGGTTTCGAGGAACAGTCCTCACATGCCAAAGAAGGAAAGCACAGCCTATGGCTAACCCATAATATACAAAACAATAACACCTGCTTTAATAATGTTCTTGCCGCTTCTGAGATAATTCATTTAATGCAACCCCACATACATACACATATGCAAACAAGTAAACAGGGGAAATGGATTCGGAATTGCTGACATGCTTATTTGAACAATAAAGATGGCAAGTTAATACATAGTTGCATAGTTTCAGAGAAATATAAACTACATTCTAAATCTGGAAAAGCGTGAGTCTACAACAACTTAATAAACGGCTCTGCCCTGGAGGGGGAGATCTGCTGCTGAAGGCTCAGATCATCCTTCTGGTAAAGAAGGCAGAGGAGCACATTTGGGTTGGGTAACCCTTAGGGATTTCATTCAGTACTAAGCAGTGCTAGGATGTGAGGAACACGAGAATGCCTTTTTTTTTTGCATCTGAGTATACTCTCACCTCCGGCAGCACACTGGCTGCCATCCGTGGAGGATTGTTCAGCCGTCACAACCTTACCTTTGAGTTCAGAACCTCTACCGTCACATTCTGTGGTGGGGCACTTGGTACTGTAGGCACAGGCAAAAAATGGAAATAGGTCAGTGACAGATCTCTCAATTTCACAACAATTTCAAAACCATGTTGATTTGTTGATGTCTGAACTTCATCTCCTATGAACATCACCTACTGTTCTTACCAGCAGAAAAGGTTTGGGCCATCACATCATCTGTGGAGACTCCTGGTCCATGCTTGTTGTAAGCCACCACCCGGAAGCTGTACTCTGTAAATTTTTTAAGCCCATTGACGGTGTAGGAGAGACCTCTAACATCGATTTCCTGAAAGAGGACAGCCAGTATTTAAACACCACAAAAGGTATATGCCGTCACATACTAAGGTCAGACCTTATAGCAATGATGGTGTCAATGGAAAACACTCTTTTGGCAGAGGAAGTTAGAGTCCCAACTACTATGACAAATAATTTAAATCATTCTTTCCAAAAATATATCATCATTTCAAAGTGAGCTCAACTCATACACATATTATCGTTGTCCAGTATCCTTACTTAATCTGCTGGTGATTAGGGGTTAACAACACTATCAACATATGCGCCAGTGGGTCTGACCTGCTCTGTGTCTTGGCCCTTGGCGGTGTAGTAGAGCTTGTAGGTCTGGATCTCTCCATTGCCGGTGAGAGGGGTTTCCCAGCTCACAGTGATTGAGGTAGGGGATGTGGCCACAGACTGAAGATTGGGACCTGGTCCAGGTACCTGAACTGTACATACATTAAATAAAGAGTATAATAAATATTATTTATATAGCACTTTTTTCAAGCAGTGGGCACAAAGCACTTTACAGCGTCAAAAGCTAAAAGGGCAAATACAATTACATAAAACAGAAAAATGTACATCACAAAATAAATCAATATAATATGTTAGACTAAATTGATTAAAAGAAATACAAATACATGGAAATAAAAATGCATGGAAATGGAAAAACATAAAATATAACCTATTAAAGAAAACCTTCCACTAAGCACGGATGAGGACCAGTCACAACAACCACCATCAACTTATGAGTAATAATGACAATTTCAGCAGGAAGACCTAGTTGGTCCGTTGAAACTTTTTCAGAAAACTAAATAATGTGAAAAGACTTGCAAGCAAATGGATGTTTAGTGATAATACAAAAATATACTTAGAGCTGACTCAGAACCGTCCAACTTACACGATGCATACCATCATGTTTTTGCACCGTGATGTATCACACTACAATGACTCGTTACAGCCCTAGGTTAGACAACAACAGCAGCATACAACTGTTGCCCAGGTTCACCAGTCAGAGCTTTATGGGAGAGAAAGCCACTGACTAATATGAAATCTCAGCTCAAAATGGAGCTTTTTAGCCATCACACTAGACACTATGTTTGCTGTAAACCAAACAGTGAATATCATCAGAAACACACCATCCCCATTGTGAAGTGGTGGTGGCTGCATCAGGCTGTGGGGATGCTTCTTTAAGCAGAACTTGGTTAGAGGGTGAGATGAATGCAGCAAAATCTGAAGTCTGGAAGAGAACTACGACTTGGGAGAAGATTTGTTCCCTAGCAAGAAAATGACCATAGGCATACAGCCAAAGGTACAAATAGTTTAAAAACAATGTTCAAGCCTTAGAGTGGCCGAGTCCAGACCTCAATCCAATCAAGAATTTGTGGCTGGACTTGAAAAGGGCTGTTCACTCGTGATCCCAATGCAACCGGACAGAGCTTCAGTAGTTTTGCAGCATTTGGCTGAATCTGAGCAGATGGTAGTAGTATATGCACTTATAGTATAGTATACACACTTAAATTCATCCTGTTACTTCTATCAGCAGTCACATCATCAATAAACACCAGTGACTCAGTTCTATTGGCAGCCAAACATGCCCATGCCATAACACTGCCTTCACCATGTTTGACAGAGGATTCTTGTTTTTTTCAGTCTACTCTTTTCTTCAAAAGAGTCTTAAAATGTTTGCTATCTGTCTGACAGTTTTTTTTTTTTTTTTAGCCTAATGACGCCCTCTGTCAACAACATCTCTTTAGACTACATATTAAGTGTTGCAATGAACAGCTGCCAAATGCAAATTCAACACTTGGAATCAACTCCAGACCATTTATCTGCTTCATTGGTCATGGAAGCAGGGTACACCTGGCCTGAAACTGCTTGACAGTCAACTGTACAATAACTTTTGAGCTTCTGAAAATGAAGGGACTATGTATAAAAATGGCTGTAATTCCTATACGGTTAATGTAATCTTGATTGCTTCATTTCAAATCCATTGTGGTGGTGTACAGAAACAAAAACATTGTGTAACTGTCCAACTACTTATGGACCCGATTGTATATAACATTTACTTATATATATGTGTGTGTGTGTGTGTGTGTGTGTGTGTGTGTGTGTGTGTGTGTGTGTGTGTGTGTGTGTGCGTGTGTGTTTATATACATATATACAGTATATATTATGTAGTGATGTAAAAATGTACATTTACTGATTTTATGAAACAGGCACCACACGCAAGCCAAAACAAGACCTTCTTTCAATCAGGTGCCAGAGACAGCTGTGCATATATATGACCTCTGGCTCTGGGTAGGTGCAATCACTGGGAGACTCCTACCTTCAGGCTGTGTGGAAACCGTCAGGGCAGTGGAACTCTCTCCCACACCATTATTATTGTGTGCAACCACCCGGAAGGTGTACTTGCAATCAGGCAGGAGGTCCTGGATGGTGACCTGCATCTCTCCAGGCTGACTGGTGTTCACTATGCGTTCCCTAAAACAAACAAAACATGTCCATTAATATAGCCTTATTGAGAGATTACTAATATAAAACCTATAATTATTACAAAATACATTTTAAAAAACCTCATTGAGAAGTAGAAACATTTTCAAGAAGATGTTTAAGTGTTCCTATTCTGTACAGTGACGTGGAAAGTGAACGAAACCTCACTGAGTACCTGTTCACACCCTCCAGGCTGTAGTAGACAGAGTAGACGACATCCTCCCCATGGGTCTCAGCTGGCTGCCTCCAAGACATCTTAATGAAGCGGGTGGAGACGAGCGAGGCCACAACATCACGTGGGGCAGAGGGCGTAGGTCCGCTGGTGCCACCAGAGCCTGGTGTTACATGTTCAGTAGTGGCACTGGTCAGTGAGGGGGATGAGGGGGAGGGCAGGGACACATCTTGGGTGTAGCGGGAGTTATTGAGTGATGGCGTAAGACATTAGCACAGGAGAAGGAGAATGATGGATGAAGGATGGGTGTGGAAAAGATAGGACAGCAAAACAAAAAAAGAGAACAAAAAACAGGAAAAGGGGGAGAGGAAAGAAAAATCGAAACAAAAGGGCTTGGTGACAGAAATAAGACACAAAAATTACTACAAAATAATCTAAATGAACTAATTACAACTGATAAAAATATACTGCAAAAATGACAGGATGAAAAGTCAGCCCGTGTGAAGAGGCTGTAATATGAGCGCAACACATAAAACTGATTGTGTGTATGTGGAGGAGGGGGAGGGGGATCTGCATCATTTAAGAAGGGGATGAGTGAGAAGCACAAAACATTCCCTTGAAGGGACTCTGCAGAGGAAAATCACTTTAATGCTGATTATAAACATCTCAGACGCTCTTCAGAATTCAACACATGTTAACTTTGATGTTTTCAGTTTAGTTGAGCTAACAGAGCTAGCATTGGTAATCATCATTGGAAGCTGTGGGCCAGTGTAGCGCGCACACACACACACACACACACGCACACGCACACGCACACGCACACGCACACGCACACGCACACGCACACGCACACGCACACGCACACGCACACGCACACGCACACACACACACACACACACACACACACACACACACACACACACGCACACACACCAAAAATTGCACAACAAACAGCATATTGGTATATTCTGCATATGCATTTCCTGAAGTTGTGATCACAATTTGACAGTGTCTTGTAAAACTGTTAAAACCCCTATAAGTCATTTCTACTTTTGCGATGACAAAAGTTACTTACAAATATGGGGCGTGAAACAACAACAATCAGTCCAGTGTTCATTCTACGATTCCGAATTGAAAGTAAGAGTGCGTCCAAAAAATTACCCACATACTGTTTTTCTCTAATCTATCCATCACCAAAATATTATACTGTAAAACAGTACCTATAAATACGACTCTGTATGCCCAATAAATGGGTCTATGTTTATGTTCTCCTTTGAACACCGGTTTTGTCATTTGCCAGTTTTGGTTCTCCTGGGTCTGATCACATCACGTTTCGGTACAACCTCTTGGTTACCCCTGAAGAATATTTATTCAGAACTTTTCAGATGTTTAGAAACAGCAAACAAATTACACATCCTGTCAGCGTCTCAGAATTCTTCGTGAGGATTAAACATTTTAATTCCTTTATTGGCCAGAGTTTGTTCACATTTCAAGAAATCAAAAAGGGTAGCTAGTTAATGAGTGGTTTGTTATCATAGACATTTGCCTTCCAACTGTGAATTTAGACAAGCAAAACATCAGCTAGAATGTAGGCTGTGCATAATCCACAGTGTTAGTGGTTTCTTCATTCATTTCAAAAACACAGCAGATGAGTCGGTTATCGAATAGGTTACATGATGAAACAGGATTTTTTTTTTAAATAATGGATCTATTTGAAGCATTTACATTATACGCATAGTGTGATTAAGAATCTGTTCTTGGAAATATATACATATATTTATTTGCTGACGTGTCAGAAGCTAGCCCAGGCTACAAATGTGCTCAGGAGAGAGCAAAGAAAATCTCTTGACAAATCCATCAAGTGATATAGTGTACCATGAAAGTGCTATGTACTCATAACCCTATGTGATTTTAATCTGCCATTAAACACATCTTTATTCGCCTAATCTCTGACAAGATTTGCAGTAGGCAAAGCACCGTGATCGCCAGATTACTTTCATTTTGTCCACAGATATTATGCAAGCACTAAACCATATTGCCTACGATAAACACCACATCACTGGAAGTGCCTTAGACGAAACCAGAGATTTATTTCACAATCAAAGATATCTTAGCAGGTAGGGTTATTGTCTTCTGTCTTTTTGAGAAGTACATTAATTTAGAAAGGTGTAGCTCCTGACTGAAGTTGGCATATTAGACCTGTTACTGGTGCCTAAAATTGACAACCTTTTGTAGCTGTATTTTACCATAAAGTTAATGTTTATGGTAATTTAACTCACTTTAGTGTCTGAGCCATCCGACACAGAAAATACAAGTACAATTTCCAATAGCCATTAAGTGCACATGAGACAGCTACATTCCGAGATGTTTTGTGGAGGGAAATACACAGATGAAAACTGTATCAAAAGATAAAAAATGTAGGGGAATGGTTCAGTCATGACGGGACCAAACAGAACCTTCACTTTCTCATATTGGTGACTGGTAAAGGTAACAGCAGTAGGCTACTATGTGAAAATGTACAAAATAGCTATACAGATACATATATTTAGTGTCTACTTATTTTATTGACAAGGGTCTTAAGTAGTCTTTAGGCCACTATTAGGGCAAAAGAGCGGAGAGTTGAGAAAGGAGAGAGAGAGAGCGGTGCAAACACTGGCACAGCTTCGGGTAATGTAACGCAACATCAAACTACAGCGGTATAAACGGTATCGTCTCAGCCGATATCTAAGTCAATATACCACCCAGCGCTAAAGGCAACCTAGCTTTGCCCACCGTCTCTTTTCTTCCCCTCCTACTCTAGCCTATCCCCACTGTGGGATGCTCTTCCACCTAATCCACTTGCAGAAGCCCATCGCTTCTCATTCCAACCAAATTGTTATGCACAATTTCTCCTCTGCTTCTGATGCATCTTATATACATATTTTTGTCAGTTATTTACCTACAATATAAAATTGCTACCACTGACATAATTTTCTGGTCCACAGCCGATTACTGTGCTCACCCCTGCCCAAACGAATCCCTTCAAGGGGGAAAAAGTCAGATTTAAAAGCAACTTAAAAAGGACTGGTAAGAATTTGGTGTCCCAGACAGTCCTGGAACATACAATTACATTTTGCAAAGTTGCAGTGGCTGGAACTAAAAATCTCAAATTTGAATTTATCTGACAAAAGGACAGATTTTCATTGGTATACTGTCCATTGCATGGGTTTCTTTAGTAGTAAAAGATACCCTTGCATGGTTTCAAGAGTGGACAGGCTCCAGCAGCCAAATGAGGTCATATATGGATATCATCCAAAAATTAACTTTGAGTGGGTGACCACTATGGAGAATCGAGAGATGACAGATGGCTGTGCTTCTGGACTGATCCCGCACTAAATCCAGGAATTGACACTGACACCACTCTGGAACCCATATGGTTTACACACAAATCTGACATTAATGAGTACTGGTATGAGTTCTGTGAAATCAATAATCTGTTTGCTGTCCAATATTTGCTTGTCATGAATCGTTCAGCACTTCACTGTGCAGTTGTAGACATTACCAGTAAGTTCAGACATGGCCATTCATTCCACACATACTGCCATGCACACACAAGCACACACAGGCACACACACACATGCACAACAACTTACCATGATCCAGGATAATGAGCTGGGCACTGGCCTGTACATTGCCAGCATCATTCTCAGCCATACACTGGTAGAAGCCTTCGTCGGATTTCACCAATCCAAGAACCTGGAGATTGTGCTCCTTCTAGGAGTCACCAGAGGAAAATGACAATATTATTCATTTGTGCAATATTCCATAGATGTATTGATCTAACAGAAATGTTTCAGAAAGGGGTTTTACAGAGATATTGTTAATTGCAGCCATTAACATATTTCAGACCGTTTCAATTTTTTTGACATTTTGTTGTGTTTCAGACTCAACTGAAATATCTTATGTACATAAGTATTCAGACCTTCCACTTAGTACTTTGTTAAAGCACTTTTAGCAGCAATGACAGCCTCAAGTCTTCTTGGGAATGATCCTACAAGCTTGGCACACCTTTCTTTTGAAAGTTTCTCCTATTCTTTCGGCAGAATCGGTCAAGCTCAACAAGGTTGGAATGGGGAGTGTCGGTGCAGTGCCATTTTCAGGTCCCCCTCCAGAGGTTGTATTGAGTT
The DNA here is from genome assembly GCF_900700415.2 of Clupea harengus. Lineage (NCBI taxonomy): Eukaryota > Metazoa > Chordata > Actinopteri > Clupeiformes > Clupeidae > Clupea > Clupea harengus. Next base: position 25,225,626 of record NC_045157.1, read on the forward strand.
CAGGTCCTGACTCTGGCTGAGCCACTCCAGGACCTTCACAAAGCCATTCCCTGTGTTTTCTTGGCAGTATTCTTTCGATTGTTGTCTTGCTCAGAGGACTTTGGAACTCTGGAAAAGGTTTTCACTCAGGACTGCTCTATATTTTCCCCTATCCATCTTTCCCGCTATTCTGACTAGTCTCCCAGTCCCTGTCGCAGAAAAGCATCCCCACACCATGGGTTGTTTTTATGGGGAACTCAGGGCCTGGTTTCCTCCACACACACCGTGGGGAATTGTGGCCAAATAGTCCAATCTTCATTTCATCAGACCAGTGGATTTGGCTTCTCATGGTCCAAGAGTCATGCAGGTGCTTTTTGGCAAGGAATGTGCCTTTTAGTGAAGAAAGGCTTCGGTCTGGCCACTCTATCATAAAGACCTGATTAGTGTACTGCACTGATGATTGTCCTTCTGTAAGAATCTGCTATCTCCACAAAGGAACTCTGGATCTCAATCATAGTGACCACTGGCCCTTCATCCAGGATTGCTCAGTTTGGCTGGGCAGCCAGATCTAGGAAGGCTGTTGGTGGCTCCAAATCTCTTCCATTTGAAAAAGATGGAGGCTACCGTGTTCTAGGGCACTTTCAATGCTGATGAAATTTTCTTGTATCCTTCCCCAGATCTGTGTCTTGACAAAATCCTGTCTCACAGGTTTAAGGACAATTCTCTCAACTCCATGGGTTGGTTTTCACTCTGACATACACCATCAACTTTAGGTCTGTATAAAGACAGGTGTGTGCCTTTCCTAATTATGAGCAATTAATGTATTTAGGCACAGGTGGACTCCAATCAAGTTGTAGACGCATCTCAAGGACCATTGATAGAGGTAGGATGCACCAGAGCTCAATTGTAAGCAACATAACTAAGGCTCTGAATACTTTTGTAAATGGGATATTTGTCTTTAACAAAACCTGTTCTTGCTTTGTCATTTATAGATGGCACCACGAATGCCTGTGAATCTACCAAAATACTGGCTGACAGTAAAAATACCTCATATCCCAACATGGTCACAATTTATAAGCCTGGCATAATCTCAGTAATACAGCAGTGGGATGTAATAATGTAACTGCATACAAAGCCAGAGTGGCTCATCAATATATGTAAGGGTAAACTCTCAAAAGATGAGCAGTTTTGTGCAAATCTGTTTAAGAACTAATCATTCGGAAAAACACCCAGAGTGGTAGGCTAAGAAAGTACTTTGGTAAATGACTAAACATTAAATAACGGACACATAGATTAGCAAATCAACCAGTCTAATCAGGACTTACAATGACTTTGAAGTAGTCACTGGGGATGACCGTATCTCCATTCTTGACCCATCTAACAGTGGGAGCAGGCGAGCCTGTGACCTCACAATCAAAGATGATATCCATTGATTCATGAGCATAGGTGCTCACTGGCTTTTTGAGGAACTGGGGAGGAACTGGAAAAGTGAAAGCAGAGAGGTCTGGCATCATTAAAAGAGTGAAATGCTGATGTCTCTTATATTGTGTTAATTAGCTGATATAATTTCTACGTTTTCATCTCTTAAAAAACGACTTATTTGTAGAAATACTTTTTTTCCCCCCATCACTCACTGACTGACTCGTCTTTTGAGGTACAGTCCAGACAACTAGTTCTAAATAGATGGATCCTAATAGCCTGTTAGTTCCATACAGCTTGTTGTAGCATATATTCAAAATATACAAAATTCTAAATATATCAAAATTGAATTGCCATTAAACGCACAACAATCGGAAATTCAACAAAGCCGTGGAGTAATGAGAGAGTATCGGGTCAAAACATTAACTACATACAATTTCAGTGCCGTCGAAGAGCAACTGTATGACAGCAAATCGGGCAAGGTAATGTTAGTATTAGGAAGGTAAAGTTAGTCTGAACGAATGAAACTACAACTCCAATATTGTTTCTTGTGAATCTTTCAGCACTTGAATGTGCAGCTATATTATCAGTTAGTTGAGATATTAGCCCACACATACCGCGATGCACACACAAATACATAGGAAGTTGAAGTCTGCAGTGTTCTAAAAATCTCACTGAAGCAGTGCAGTGCAGCGCAAGAGCCCTCCTACTTCATTGTGCTTATATGGAGTAGCCAAAAACGTATCCTTACTCAATCCCATTACACCTTTGTTTATCCTGACTCAATCCCATTAGACCTTTGTTAATCCTGACTCAATCCCATTACACCTTGTACAACTATAATTCCAAACCTACTTATTCCGAGACTTGGTGGGTTCTGTGGCCATGTTTGTGCCTGAGACAGATCCATGACTTGTTTTCACGTGATGGCTGCAGCAATACTGTCTTTTGGGTTACTGCTTTGTGTTTATGGACACCAAACCAAAAACAATACTGAAAACACTTAATAAAACTGGCCCTTCTAGAAAGCCAGTCTAGAAAGCCAACAGCTCAGAAAGAAAGAGCAAGGCAAACCGTTGACCTCTTCATGACTCCCAAACGAATACGAACATAGACTATCTAGGCTTTAACGGCTTAATTGAACTTTAACTTGCATGAGATGCCAAGTCATTGAAATAACCTCATCATAGAAATCAAATGTATGCACAATTTATTTCTGGGTTGATTCTGAACAGAACCACATTGAACCACCTTCGTATCCATCTGCCAAAAACTAACAAGCGAGAAGTTAGCCTACTGAGAGGCGAAATATAATTTCTAATAACGCTAGCGTCAATAATGAGTTAAAAAAATATAGCTTATAAGATGATGAGAATGGGGAGTGCCCTGAGTGAAGGAATATGATTTGTAAGGATGCCCCCCGTGTCACTTGCAGACTCTACTCTATTTGACTCTGGAAACCCGCACATGCAGTGATCAAACACAACGTGTCCCTGCAGCCTGTACTGGGCTCATAGTGATGTGTCTGGTCATAGCCCAACAATCCACACACTGTACAATCTGCTGTTAGCAGGCAAGTGGCCTTGACAACTTAAGAAGCTGTTTGGCAATTGAGGTCTTTATTAGCAACCAAGCAACAGAAATAATTGTTGTTAATTCTCCATCCTCCTTGCACAAACGCTCATCCTTGCTGTATGACAAGGCAAGATTCCTGTTAAATTTTTTTATTGGGTATTGACCAGTGCAGTGTTTGTCCATTATATCATCCTACAAACCAAACTTTTATATTTAAGAGAATTAGAACCTATGACACATAAATCAAATGATACCTGCCTGACCAAATAGTACATATCATTGCTTTCACTTAATCAAAACCTTAAACGTCCCATTGTTCGTTCGTGTGCGTGCGTGCGTGCATGCGTGCATGCGAACTGTAGAATGAAACAAGTTGAGGGAGCAAGCAGGGTATTGTACCTTGAATTGTAAGTTCAACCTGGGCCTCTATGGAGTCATTCCTATTGTCTGCAAGGCAGCTGAATGTCCCAGCATCCTCTTCAGTTAGGTTGAGAACATACAGACTTCCCCCACCAACAATCTCAAAACGTCCTTCACTGTTAACACAAATAACAAATCATTTGAAAAACATGAAATGTTGTCAGAGAAGAATTATTGTTATTATTTTACAGTGCATTCGCACAAATACAACGTAGGCACAAAGCAATGGTGATATTCAAAGATACACAGAAACCAACCAAACAAACAGCAAGCAGGACTGCCAACAGAGGTAGTAATTAATGAGTTTCACAAAAGCATGTTACTGGATAACATTTATGCAGTGGAGGCCAAGCAGCAAATAAATCGATTTCTGGTCTTCAGGATTTAATTTTTCATTTTACAGTGGCCATAACAAAAGAAAGGTCGTCAATATTTGTGCTCAACAGCCATTCAAACACTCCCCACACTTTTGAAGCAACAGTGGAGTAGTAAGAGTACCTTGTTCTTGATTAGCTAAATTAATGGATGGCTTGGTCCGAGCCACTTGGCTATTTTTTCCATCTACAAAAGGTAAGACGGCACTGGGTCTCATATATGAAACATTAGTAGAGCGAATTTTATGCAAACCGTTATTTTAGGCTTCTTTATGTGCAACCTGGTCTTTATGAAAGTCTAAGTAAATATATAGTAATAATAAATATAGTTAAGTTTACAGTATAGCCTGTTTATTTGTATGAAGGAACACTACTTGGGCTTTTAAGTTCTCATACTGTGTGTGTAATTTACAAATAGGGTTGAAGACTGTTTGATATTATGCTACTGTACATTTAAAAATATATATATATAAAATATATTTGTAAAGAACACTATTGTATTTAAATAACATTAGACCCTAATTAAAAAGTGATTCTCAAGATAGTCTACCATTGTCACTTCATGTGGGTGCTGTGTTTTATATATTACTCTACAATCATATATATACAGCCCAGCATCTCCCTCAACAGACTACCGTGGCTGATCTTGTCCTTTTGCATGACCTGATAGGGTGCCATCTAGAGATCGTACAGATTTGTTGGGGGTGGGGGGGTGGTGGGGGGGGGGGGGGGGGGGGTCACTGGTTGATTAGTCATTTTCATCTTTCCCCTTTTCTTCAGCTTTTCGTCATTTTAGCATATGTGCATATTAATCAACACCTTTTTATCTACACCAAATTGGTTATTTCTCCCTCATCAATCTCACGTCCATTAACAGATTTTACCCATTAAAAACATAAACAAATCGTGAGAACATGTTTTGTAGCTCATCAAGCCACTATGTATTGATTTTATCATCTTCCCCACCAGTTGAGAGCAAAAGTGTGTATGTCTCGGGTGGCAACAAAGCAATTTTGCATAATAAATTGTCAAAACAAATGATGATATAGGCTAGTTCAGATAAATATAGACTAATTTCATGTCAAGCAAATTAGTGGATTGTGCTTTTTTCAATTCAGAGACAAAAAAACAAATGAACAATAAAGAAAGCAGAAGTAAAATGAATGAAAGCAGAGCAAAAATAACATGGGTAGTGGCAACTCTTGCACGCCCACAGAAACAGGATCAATCTGGTGCTTCAGGGTATCTCGGGACTTTCCTTATGCTGCGTGACTTACTATTGAATAACATCCACATCCATATGGAAAAAAATGTAATGCAAACATAACATTCTGAAAAAGGTTATTGATTTCTAAAGTTCAACCTGGGCCTCTATGGAGTCATTCATTCATATTGTCTGCAAGGCAGCTGGTTCACTGATATAAGTGTGCCAGAACCTCACAAAGAAAGGTTTGTTCTCCCTTACTGCCATTCACCACCATGTTAAAAGAAAGGACTCACAAGCCACTGCGGGTAACAATTGTTTGTAATGGACATCATTGGGAGGCTTAGGGAGCGCAAACTCCTTCCAGTAATTTATAATTGCAGCAGGGGGTACTTTCACTGTTTTGACTATTTAATTGACATCAATGAGTTAAAAACGCAATGTGTTGTCCTCAATGGACACACCACACAGATGGCCAGGCACAACTCATTTTGGAAGTTGACTGGTTGAAATATGTTTTGGTTCAATTTGGAGCAAGGCTTTGAGTCTCTCATTGCAAGATAAAACTGGCTCCAGTCAAGTGCCGACCACAGTGTATGGCATGGTGATGGAGTTTTGGTTAAATGTTATTTGCTTTATTAAAAGTTATTGCCTTCCTTGTTAAAGCTTCCTTTCCCCCTGTACAAATGACACATGGTGTCAAGCAATCCTCCGCCATCTTTTCATCTGTTTTGTGACTCACAAAGTTTCTTCTCTGTGATCCAAACACCTCTGAAAATCTAAACAATCATTTTCCACCCAGTATCTGTTTCCTTTCGCCCATTTTAGTCTTTTCCATTCATTAGCCAGTCTCAGATATGACTCTTTCTTTGAAACTCCGCCTAGAAGGCCACCATTCCAGAGCCTTTTCATTGCTGATGATGAGACTAGTGTTTTATGGGCATTATTTAACAAACTAGTGGTTCTGATGTTCTTATCAATCGGCACAGTTGTGCAATGGGACCTACCATTAGATTATATAACATTAGATTAGATAGCATTAGATTAAAAAAAAATAGTAAAGAAAAAGACTTAGTAATAAGAATAATTAAATAATTCAACAAACAATATGAATTATCAATTTAAAGTAAAACAACCAATTATTACTATTATTATTATTTTTTGCATTATGATATGGTGGACCCCGTGGACCTGCTCCCTATGTAGATACGAAGGGCTCATCCTAAGCTAACAAAAGCACAACGATTCATAGTTACAGCTATACACTAATCAAAACATAATCATGAATACTATATTCCATTTCTACTCTTCCCTTAAGCAAAGTAGTAGCTCAGGCTTGTTTTAATGATGTTCCCCAACTGGGTGACTAGTTTTCTCGCCTACAATTTTACCTGCCGTCACGCATAGAATCAATTTATGACAGCAAGAAAAACTAAAATCTTGTCTGCTTGTGTGTATGTACATGTTTCAGTCATCATGAATATAGAGTGTACATGAAACATTTAAAGATTCTCCTGCTCATCCAACACATGACCATTAAGATGTGAATATATATATATATAAAAAAAAACATTCTCCTGCTCATCCAATACATGACCATTAAGATGTAAATACAAATAAAAACACTTAAAAAAAAAACATGTGATCAATTTCTCTGAATCAATCTCGTATTTTTAAATCTATCGTCATCTACGCACCTCTCCTCGATGAGCTGGTCATTAAACATCCATCGAACATAGGGAGCAGGATAGCCCGTCACCACACAGGGCAGAAGCACGCTCTCCCCCAGCACTCTGGACATGGCTGAGGGGACCCTCAAGAATTCCAGTTTTCTCCTTTCTGCAGTTTCTGAAAGACAAGTGAGAAGCACATGAAACTATGATAGACGATACACAACCGTGACAGACATGTAAACCCAAAACCTTTTATAACCAATAACCTGTCCTATGTGCATCCTCAGAAACTATACTGTATTCTCAGGAAATAAATACATAAATAAATCTAGTAGACACTGTTGTTTTGAGGATTGCCCCATACACCTCGGTACAGCTGACACCATACTCCATGTGTATTTGGTGTTAAATCCAGGCAAATTGGGCACTATATATTTTTTATTTATTTGTATGCAAAAGTTTGGGCAAATACGCATTTGTTGATTTTTGAAGTGAAAAGCAGTGAATTAAAAACCCTACAGCAAACAGACTTTAAAACAAGAATTTCTTCAAGTGTTCATGCACTGTTAGTTTTTATTGAATGCACTTAAAAACAGAAAAGCATTCATTAAACCATTCAAAGCATTAGACTCTTCATTAGACTTCACATGTTGTGATAACTACTGAACAACATGAACAGCCTCTATGTACCTGACAGTGGAAGGATCTTAATGAAGCTATTGATGCCCACAAAGCAGCAGTTTCTATTCTAATAAGATATCACAGCATATCCAGCCAAGACAACAACCAGCTGTCTGCTGGGCAGAAAGACAAAGAAAAGCCCTCATATGCCTCAAAAGACCTGACGCACAAACTGGGACTACCCTGCTCATTGCCAGCCAAATTCTGTATGCAAATGTCATACTGGCAGTAAAGAAACCTAAAAGACGTTGGAATCTACAACAGGACAATGATCCAAACCATACATCAAAATACACCATTAACTACTTCACAAAATGCAAGCAGTTGTTTTTAGAATACCTTGCAGTCCCCAAATTTAAGCATCATTGAAAATCTGTTGGTAAATCTTAAACATGACCAAAATTAAGTGACCTGCAAGAAAAGTAGGTGAAAATTCATAAATGAAGAATAACAAAAAACATCTGCAAGGGGTCATGTCTACCAAAGTGTTATAAAGTTCTGAGTTAGTAGGGAGCCAAAAGTTTTCCATATGTCACAATTACCCTTCATTTTGTTATCTATTTGAAGCACTTTAAATAAAAAGTAGTCACATTAACATTTGAATAAAGTCCAATTGTTTAATATCTGTATGCTGTAGGGCAGTGGTTCCCAAACTTTTTACAGTCCCGTACCCCTTCAGACATTTAATCTCCAGCTGCGGTAGGTAGATTGATGGCTTAAAATGGGTGAATAATGTTACGACCCTGGGTGGGTCTAGGCCCCGCCCCCATGATATTTGCATGCCTGTTCTGTCTATCTCGAAAGCAGGTGATTCGGAGCAGGTGTAGCAGGTGATTGGAACCAGGTGTAGCAGTAATTGGAGGGGCTACAAAAGCCCTGAGCAGACTGCATTCGAGGAGCGTTGGATTGGAGTTTTGGATTGGTCGTAGAATAGTGATTGGATTGTGGATACTCGTTGGATTTTGGATTGTCGTCGTCGTTTGTTTTATATTACCATTTAACTGACTTACCATTACATCTTTTCTTTCTCTCCACAACACTGACATTCACCCCACGTTTTCCTATAATTAATAGATAAACTATATACTTGTAACCCTTAATAAATAACATATTATTATTATATACTCAATTCTGCGTGGCCTCCCCTTTATGTTTCGTGCCCGTGAGCCGGGTTCGTTACAATAATATGTGCCACAAGTGACCCAAACCTTCTAAGGTTGTTGTTTGCCAGCCATCAACAGAACAGAAGACTAAAAAAAACATTATTTGCAGGCGATTGGGAAGATGAGCAAATTCATTTGACAGGCTACGGAGGTCTGTGTTGAATAGGGGGGCGTGGCCGGAGCGGAGTTCAGCACAGACGTGACATTTTCTCAGTGGTTTTGTTTTCTAATTAATGCTTGTTCATCGTTGCGATCGTTGTTGTAGGACAAAATACAGGGGAATTTGGGCGATTTTGATGCACAAAATGATGTTTCCGTCTGAAAGTTGCAATTCGGTTTCAAACTGTACATTCTGCGAATTCCGTCCGTTTTCTGTTATCGCGGACATTTTCTCCCCGCGTACCCCCTGAACCACTTTGCGTACCCTTTCCTTTCATAGTGATGCCCTAATGTCGCCTGAGACACAAAAACATTTAAAAAAAAAAGTTATAATACACACACACACACACACACACACACACACACACACACACACACACACACACACACACACACACACACACACACACACACACACACACACACACACACACACACACACACACACACACTCCACTCTGAGCTCATGCCTGGACAGTCTGTGTCCGCTATCCACCAGACATGCTTGATCTACACAGTCTCTCACATAGCTGAGTGATACCCTCCGAACGCTGCGCTCCAATCTCAGAGCAGCTGAAAGAAAGTGGCACAAATCTACAGCACCCGACAATTTTGCAAGCTACCAGACACTACTGTCCTCCTTTTCATCCAGCATCACTGCTGCTAAGAAGACTTTTTACAAGGACAAGATCAACGGTGCAACTGATGCTCGGAAACTATTCTCCACCTTCAAAACTCTGCTCTACCCTCCTCCTCCTCCCCCAGCTACCAACCTCACTGCTGATACCTTTGCCTCCTTTTCACAGAGAAAGTGGCAGCCATCAGGAACCAATTCAACCAATTGTCTCCTCTGTCTAAGGGCAAAACCATCAATGGCTAATTGTTTCCCTCTTTCACCCCTCTCACTGAGAGTGATGTCTCCAAAATCCTATCAGGTAGCCGTCCTACTACATGCCCGTTGGATCCTATCCCATCCAACGTTCTTCAAGGCATATCACCTACCGTCTTACCGGCAATCACACATGTGACTAATGCTTCATTTACTTCTGGGTATTTACTTCTGGGTAACACCACTGCTAAAGAAGCCGTCTCTCGATCCCACTCATGTGGAAAACTATCGGCCGGTCTCACTTCTCACGCTCCTATCCAAAACCATTGAGAGGGCAGCTTCCAAACCGGTCACAGAGTTCCTGTCAAGGAACAATCTCCTCGATCCAAACCAGTCTGGATTCAAAAGTGGTCACTCCACCAAAACAGCCCTGTTGTCTGTGACAGAGGCCTTAAAAACAGCTAAAGCAGCAGCTCAATCTTCGGTTCTCATCCTGCTTGACCCATCAGCCGCTTTTGACAGTCAACCACCGCATCCTTCTGTCTATACTGTCAAGTATGGGCATTTCTGGCAGTGTACACTCCTGGTTTGAGTCTTACCCCACTGGGCCCTTGTTCAACGTGTCATCGCAAGGTTAGCTGTCTGTACCTCACCGCCTCACCACAGGGTTGCCCCGAGGCTTGATGATGGGACCACTTCTCTTTGCCATGTACACCACCTCGTTGGGCCAGATCATCCGCTCGCATGGTTTTTCATATCACTGCTATGAAGATGATACCCAATTGTATCTGTCTTTCCCTCCTGACAACACCACTGTCTAGGCACGGATCTCGGATTCTCTCTCCAGAATCACCACCTTCAGCTGAATCTGGCTAAAACGGAACTGTTGGTCTTTCCAGCCAAACAGGCCATCCACCACAATATTGATATCAAAATTGACTCCTTATCTCTTGTACCCTCCAAAACAGCAAGAAATCTCAATGTCCGTATCGATGACCAACTGACATTCACTGACTACATTGCCTATTTCTCCCGGTCATGCCGCTTTGCGCTATACAACATTTGCAAAACCAGGCCGTACCTAACCCAGTATGCCACCCAGCTACTGGTGCAAACCCTGTTGAGTTCCCGCCTTGACTACTGCAACGCCCTCCTAACGGGCCTGCCGGCATGCGTGGTGAAACCACTACAGATGATCCAGAACGTGGCGGCACGTCTAGTGTTCAACCAACCCAAGAGCACATCACCCCGCTACTCATTGAGCTACAGTTCAAGTCACTTATGCTTGCTTACAGAGTGATTGCTGGTTCTACTCCCATCTACTTAAATGCTCTTGTAAGGGCAAATGTTACCCCCAGGATGCTGCGCTCGTCTAATGAGCGTCGTTTAGCACTGCCGTCTGTGCAAGTATGGCAATCTAGACTATTCTCATTCGTAGTTCCACGTTGGTGGAACGAGCTGCCTAGCACTACCAGAACTCTTCAGAGAGCACCTCCCTTCCTAACTTTCACTTCTACTAGTACTTAAAGTAACACTATGGAGCAATTTGACCCTAAAATAACAGCTTCTAAAAAAATTGTGGCGCTACAATGACTTTTAACATGGAGAATGGCCTCTGTGCCAACTAAATTCGTGGACCGATCCCGTGAGTCGGATCTGCTCCAAAATGTAATGGGTTTTTCCTAGGCCCATGCTACACCTTTCATGGAAAGTAAATAAATGGTCACGGTTGTATAAAGCTAAGAAGAAGCATTTAAGTAGGGCTGAACGATTAATTGCATTTGCGATTTAATCGCGATATGATAGAACGCGATATGATAGAAGATTAAAAAACGTGGTTTAAAAAAAAAAAAAAAAAAAAGTTTTTTTTTTTTTTTTTAAGATGGTACATTTTGCACACAGTGTTTAAAAAGTGCATGCCTAGTGTTTATACTTAAAATGACTTTTTTTAAATTACTTAAATGCACAGTGGCAAAGCCACTGATTTGTTGTTCTTGTTTCTGTAATGAGCAGTTAAATAAAAATGTTAAATGTGGGAAAGAATATTTTACACTAAATGTATCTAATATTGTGTTGGTCATATTTAAATCATTCATTACGTTTTGTTGGGGAAAAAAAGAGGATAAAAAAAAATCTTATAAAAAAATCAATATTTTGGTAAAAAATTGCAATTAGATTATTTTCCCAAATCGTTCAGCCCTACATTTAAGATTCTGCACTATTTCGAGCTCAGCAATCAAATGTAAGCAATGTACGGCACTGACCATGTTGGTTCCTTTGTACAAAAAGTCAGATCTCCTTGAAGTACCCCCATGTATAAATAGTCCTATATAAACAAACTTGGCTTGCCTTCCATTGAAGCACACTGAATACCAAGAAACCCTACACAGTAGCCTACACAGCAATAAGTTAAAGTAAAGAAGGCTGTACAAGTAAATACATTGAATAGGCTATAATATATACAATATAAGAGCATAGACAATAGGATTTATGATGTTGCAAGTATTTATAATACTGATGATGATTATCCATCATTTGGGGAAAAGTGCTATTAAAGAACGCTCTCGTTCAAAATGCAGCAAGGGCCCAGTGCCGGACGCAGAAGAGCACCACTAAAAAAAATCTGAAACACTGAATATCATAACTAAATAACATAGCATGCATCATGTCCCAAGTCCCTTCATTTGATGGCATCTCTACACTCTGCTGGGTCATTTGGCATCATGTAGCCCTAACAACAAGTGGAGGTGCAGCTAGGATCTGCAAACAGTCAAGCATTTACATTTGAGATACAAAAAGCAGAGTGTTATTACCAGATATGACTTTAAGCTCCGCCTCTTCACTGTATTTCGCTGCGCCACCTGTTTCAACCACACAGCGGTACAGGCCAGCGTCGGAGTCAGAAGCATTACTGACAACCAGTGCCCCACTGGGAAGCTGAAACACCCTCTGGTCCAGCACCAGAGGCTCCTTGTTGAGTTCCCAGCGCGAAAAAGCCACAAGGTCCTGATTTATGTCGCACAGGAACACATGGTTGTCACCATGTCTCACGAGGCCTGCTTCAGGTTGACTGGAGAACCTGGGTATACCTAAGGAAACAAACACATGGGAAAGATTGAGAGGGAAGAATGACCACTAAGGTTTAAACACCATAATGAAAGCCATACACAACCACATACTGATTGATTAACTGAAGACATATGTAGAGTATCTGCAATCAGGCAAATGGATAACGCTAGCAGGCTTTGAATTCGTGACTGTTTGGTTTATTCTGTTTAGTCCCTTTCCTGGTATCGATTAAACCCTTAAAAACTCATCTATGCTCCTCAAATTACATTGTAATGTTAAAAAAAAATTGATGTAACCTTTGTAACACCTTTGCACACATTTAGTGTTCATGGAACTATGAATATGCAAATTAGCCCCGCCTCTATCTATCTATCTGCCTTGACTACGTTATCAAACAGCTAATAATGTGTTGCTAATGTTAGATACACTTTGGCTTCGATCGCCAGCTCTGACTTTTCAAGATTGAAAAGATAAAAATCCAGATGTGTTATTAGGGAGAAACTTTTAGAACAAGTCTCTGAAGAAAGCCATCTAGTTCATCAGAAGTAATACCGTACTATATATTTCTACTAGCGTTACCCCTCTCTACTGACAAGCAAGTTGACGGGATTGGTTCCTTAGGTTTATGATATGAAACCCAGGCTGTCTGATTCTGTGTTTGAGACCTGGGTACACTGCAGTTCCAAGATGGATATACTCAGCCATGGCGTTGACTGCTTATTTCACTCATGATATGTTGTGTATAATATAAAACACACCACATGGACATGTTAACACAGTAAAAAACTTCAATATGATTGATCAGTTTGAAGGCAAGCCAGGCAATCAGTCTCTGCTTCATACATAACATTAGTATCTTGACTATCATTCCTAAAATGTATACCATGACTTGTTACACCTAAACTTAAAGAGACCGCTCCATTTTGTTTAGTGCAACATTTAATGGACATTCTTTTCTAGCATTCATTAGGTTAATATCGTTTCAACTATATCCCAATTATAGACAAAAAAAATGGTACTCCACTTTTATGAGAACTTAAACCACAATTTACAATACTGACAATACACATCAGGACATCATAATACAGTATCAAGTTGAACACTTTTCTTTGTCACTGAATATTTAAACATTATTGTTATTGGTTTACTTATGTTCGATTAAAAATAATAACAGAAAACAATAAAGATGCAAGCGGCAATCATCGGGGCCCAAGCACAGCGTCCCAAGTTGCAAAAGGTTGAAGGATTTGACAGCTTCAAAGAGGACATTGGCACATTAGGAAATGTAAGCAAATGGGGTCACGTATATCAAATTTCATATTTTTAGCTTAAGCGTGAGATATTGCAATATCAGTTGTATAGCCCCCTATGGACAAAACGTCACGAAATTTGGCATGTATCCAAAGATCGTGCCAGCGATGGAGGTTGTCAAGTTTGGTTACGTTTGAACCTTTACATGATAAGATATTGGCCATTGAGTCATTATAGGCCACAGCTTTGAATTTGATTGCCACATAACCTTGAAATGGTTTGACCAATCAAAATTCCCTGAACATTATATCAGGTTGGTCAGGAAAATGTGTCTGACGGAAATTGGAGTGGGTTAGATTTGGGAGCTTTCACGTAATCAGGGCAGGGGGGATTGTTCTAACCAATACGCTTCCGAGATATGAGCAAAAACGTAAATGCGCTTATTATAGCAATCCCTAAAAGGTGAAAATTGGTAATTTATTTGCGTGAGGAAATGCACCAATTTAGAATCTATGGTCAATATTTGGTGCATGTGCGACTTACGGTTTTTGCTTCCCATCGTGTTTTGCGGGAGAAAGAAAATAATAAGAAAAAATCAGAACAAATGCAATAGGGTACTGCTTGGACCCCTAATTAAAACTATTACTATTAGTTACTACTATTACCATTACTAACTATTGGGGTGCAAACACACACACACACACACACACACACACACACACACACACACAGCTGAACTCAAAATGATTCAATACCCTTAGCCCTCAAGACAATCTGGTGATTTGCAGACAGCGTAATTCTAACCCAATATCCTTTATGTCAAATTAAGCTCTTATTATCCTCAAGGTCCTCTAGCTATCCGTCTTGGCTCTTATTATCACTCCTCAAGGTCCTCTAGCTACCTCATAATCAATCTCCCAGAACACCACAGAATTACAAAATGACCACTTGCATGTTGATGTCAACTTGTTATGTGTTTCTTGCTCAACAGTGGAGTGCCCAAATAGTTTTGCTCCCATTTAATCTGATAAACCTCCAAGTCCTACACAGTACTACAAGGGTTTTTCTTCACAGTTCTGAAATGTCTCATTCCGTATTAAAATAGTTTTGCTCTTAAATCATGAGCTTTAAATGTGCATATAATGCTAACACTAATGTCTTTCGGAACTTGCTTTTCTGTTTTTTTTCCCTTTGCCATGTTTGCTACTCAGCTTAACACATACATAGACAATATTTATATTAATTTATAACAACTGAGGTATTGTAATGATGGAGTACCTCAAGGCTTACTTGGGTTTGAACACAATTTAATGACCTTAACCACTACTCAGCAACTGAGCAATTTTTCTGTTGTAAACTTCATGTTCTCAAAATCACTCAAATATTTCACACACAAAATGTTTGACTGTTTACAGGGGCATTCTTTAATGATCTTTTAAAGATCATTAACCCTTGTAGCTGAATTTGACTACATTCAGTCATATGATGGTCATCATAACAGAACTTGTGGTATTAAAAAGAAATTACATAAACACATCATATAGACAAAAATATGAAGAATAAAATATGTTATGCTACAATGCTGCTATTTGTATTAATTTCAAAATTGGATCACATCAACACAAAATACATTGGAATTATCTTATCATATAGCAATTTGGTAATCAGCTTGCTTGAACCATTATTCTGTTCAGTATTCAGTTCACATTGCTCAAGAAGAAAACAACATCAGCCTCTGTAGTTTGAGAAACAGAGACTATAGGAGTCCTCAGCTGGTAAATATCAGGAAATCAATGACTGAAACAACTCCAGTTTTCTGGCCTTAGAGAAGTAGTTTCAAAGGAAAAGCCATGCAAAACTGTTTTTACAGAATACAAGGGGAAAAAAATATTGTTTTTGATAGTTATTATTATGTTCCAACGAGGACATTTCATAACACTGGTGGTCTAAGGATGAGACCAATCATCCATTAAAACTATTTTAGTAAGATCTGAGAAAACAAATAACTCTTAAAACAGACACAAGATAGGTCACCGCACTCTTTGATATCAAAGCCTGGTGAAAGACCCTGAAACCTGTAAGAGATTTTTTTTTTTTTTTAATCTCCTGCTTCAATATTTGCTGCTTTCAGTGGCTCAGGCATTTCATCCTCCCCCAGCAGGTCTATTTCCAAGTATGAGACTCCAAGAGAAACATTTACACAGTGATTCATAACATTTGTAAGGACCAGGAGACATCATGTGGAAAAAGTGAGGCCAAGACAAAAAAAAACAATCCGGCCTCTATGAAACTCCTTCCTAATAACGCTGACTACTGGATACGTGTTCTAGTTAGGTTTAAATAAGACATGCAGAACGTATTGGTAATGACTATGTGATGAGTGATTTAACAAATGTATCTGCGTCCACTGTGAGAAAGGTGCATCTTTTAAAGATAAAAAGAAATGCTTGGGAGGCATCAATCTACTCAAAGTCAACACTTGAAGAGTAAAGAAACTATTGCAGCAGAAAGATTAAATCAATGAAGATCACTGATTACTATCTTCCACCACTGAAACAGGAAACATGGGCATGTTTTTGTGGACCTCTGTTTATAAATAGGGCTCAACTATATATTTCAAAAGGTTGCAATTAACCATAGCAATAGCTTGGTGACGGGTTGATTTTGAATAAATTCTCTGGTCAAGTTCTTTTTGGACAGACCTGTTACCCCTGGAGTCCAGGGCGAGTTTCAGGCACCTTTGTGGTTCTGTCATGTTGTGATATAACAGTACAAATTATTTGTTAAAACTCTGCTTAGGTGCAGTAATGTAACTGAACATTTTAAATTTAAATTGTTTTACTTTTTTTGGTCATTTGAGGTGATTCTATAAGGTCTTGGGTTGGCTATAAGAGTAAAAGCTCTTAAAATCACTCCAATCATATGAACAAATAAATGTCCATCTAATATTTATGACCCTGTTATTGTAGTGTCAAAAGGAGGGCTTGAACCATGCATATGCAGGCTGTTAACACTCTCCCCATCCTAAAACAAAGCCTTCTCACAAGGGGATGCCTTTTGAAGAAGGGAATAGTCAACTGTTTTACAGAAACCTTCACACTATCTGCAGTATGCATTATACCGATACATGCAAATGTACATATTGACACAAATTACACTCCACAAGCATCCGAACTACACTGTATGAGTAAGCATACAGTAAATAGACTAAGCGCTCACGGAAGTACACACAACAAACTGGAGAAGAAAAGAAGACAGCTATTTTACAGAAATCTCCACACTATCTGCAGTATACATTATACCTACACATGCAAATGTAAATTTTGTCACAAATAACACTCTGTAACTGTCCAATCGCATTATACTGTATGAGTAAGCACACAGTAAATAGCCAAAGAGCTCACTCTATAACACACCACAATCTAAGAAAAAAAACACACATGACTAGCCATAGAGCACTACCTATTTATTGTACAGAGAAATGTAAAGTTTGTTCGTTGGTTATGAATATATGGTGTATTACTCATCAGAACACACTATGTATGCAGAAGTGTTTTGGTGGTTTTCTTCAAACCAACATAGGCTTAAGGCCACGGTGTGATGACTATGAACATGAGTTCTATGAATAACTAGAGAAGATTCTCCATCAGAGCTGCATGTCCCAGTTCACAAGGAAGTCCTTCAACAACTCCAATGCCTGACCTGTACATCACCTTTCAGGGGTCATGTATATTGTATGACTCTTACAGGCAGAGCATGAATTCCTTTAGAGGATTCTCTGCTTACCCAGGCTCTACGGTAAGACGGTACAGAAACATTATTTTGTTCTTTCATTCCTGGTTAGGGAAGCTTTCAGGAGAAGAATGGTTACCAACTTTGATGACTGATAACTGACTGAGGTATTACCAAAACATGTTTTTTTTATGGTTAATTTATTCCTATCTGTTGATGCAAGAGACAAAAATGTTACAAATTTACGTTCTGTATTTCCCCGGAACATAAATACACGTGTGAGGATGTTTACAACACCAAGCAAACATGACCAAACCACATAACTCACAGGCTCTGTGGTTCCCTCACTCATGCAAAAAAGGCAGATGTGTGGGATGCCTTGATCAAGTTCAGAGGGGAGGAGAGTGGATTTCAAGTGTTACACACATGTCTAGCAAAACGATACTAATGGACATACATAGAGCCAGGTTATGGTCGTCAAGTTGCAAGTGCAACACTTGGAGGAAAAACATAGTATAATCGGGTTGATGTTTCACTTCAACAACCTACTGACTAAAAATCCAGATCAGTTGTAGGATATCTACTATACTTGCTACAGAACCTCAAGCAGTGCAAGGCAGCAGTCACCCTTGAAGTGGGAACATATCAAGCGTGAAAATGACAATGAACTCCATGGACTCTTCTGCTGACAAGGGGACAAGGGGCTGGCAGAGGTTAGCGGGCCTCCTGGCCCAGATCCCTCGCGTATTTGTGACTTTAATACTAGAACATCTGAACATTGGCCTTCAGAGACAGCTTCACTTTTTTTTTTTTTTTTAAGTTGACACTGCATAATATATTTTACAGTTAAGAATCAGAAGCAGGCAGATAAATTCATCCACGTCGGTCTGGGGTAAACAAATATACACACAAGCATACATAGGTGGTTTACTGAGATTAAGATTGCCTTTATAGTCCCACATAGGAGGATATTTGGGTTTGAGATTCCTCCCATGCTGCATCCATACAAAAACATCCATTGGACAGAACGAACGGAATACCATTAAAAATACAGGGGAGGGTACAGAAAGTAAACTACATAAATAAGTAGAGCTCTCTTAGCATCTATGTTGGCATCATCATTTCTTGATTTGCCACCATTCAGACATTTTATTGATGTTGGAATATTTATACTCATAAGCTCATAAGCTTATTATCACATGGTTAAGTGGGGCTATGAGTCTGAGAACCAAAAATAGAGGGAAATGGTACCCTCTTGGTCTGATTTTGCCTAACCCATGTATGCACACACACACACTCAAATCTATGCCATGCCATATATTTCATAAAAAATTGATACGCCTGTAGGAGACCTTAACATTACAAACTCTCATACAGACTACAGCCATATCTTCATGCTTCAGTCAGTGTAAACAATGCAGTGAATTGATTTATTGGATTTTTTTTGTTCATTTTAAACCATACCTTCATACCATGGTATATGATCAAAACATGTAATGAGAGAACTGCATAATCTTGGCGATCTTTTGTAATAGTGATCAAACACCCTGAAGACATTTTGGGGAGAAAACATTTCTTTCACTAGCACTGCTGTGCTGGTTTGTGCATATTTTTTTTCAAATGTGGATTTGGTGTTTGAAGTTAGGGAGCTTAACCCTTAACACCCCAGCCTTCACAACTACTATTAGGACTCTCACAAGGTCATAACAAAAGGCAATCAGGATGATATTTGCTATTTTAAGGACACTTAAATCTGGTCTAATAGGTCTATTCAGTTCAGTCATTCACTATGAAAAAAAAAAAATCAGGAACCTATTAGACCAGATTTGAACAGCATTTCATTTGATTTAGAGCCCAATGCAAGGCAGTTTCATAAATGGCCAAATGCCAGTTCATTATGAAAGCTTTAGTCTTTGAGTGCCAGCTCAAGCACTTATTGAAGAAAGTACAAGGCACTTAACACCAGACCAGTACACAGATGACCCACACATTCAGGCTCACAGCAGGTAAAATGACCAATCCCACTCAAGAGACAAAAACGTAGAATGGATTTAGACATCACATCACATTTGTTACACCGTTAACTAACAATAACTTACCTATATGGTGAGGTGATTTGAAAGATAACAGTTTTTGTAATATTCTCTCTTAAAATGCCAGTCAGCCTTAGTGGAATAGATAGAGACTGGGGACAATTAAGAACTAAGAGTTTGCTCCCTGTCCAACCATTCCCCGTCATTTCTTACATCTCACACCACAGGATGCAGCAGCTCAGCAGAGAGGACAAGCACACATTCTAAATCTCACCATACCTAGATCTCACCATACCTAGATCTTATCATATCTAAATCTCACCATACCTAGATCTCACCATATCTAAATCTCACCATATCTAAATCTCACCATATCTAAATCTCACCATACCTAGATCTCACCATACCTAGATCTCACCATACCTAGATCTCATCATATCTAAATCTCACCATACCCATTCTCTTTGTCTTACTCCCCTCCTTCCTTTTCCTAAATATATTTTTGAATGAGGAGCAAACAGGCATGAGGTCTATGGAAGTCTATGGGAGTCTGCACATTTCTGTTGAACCTCATATAGCATGGGATGATTCCCTCCTCACCAGTACGCGTGCAAGTATCTCAGTAACAGCCACTTCTGAAGATCAAAGTGAAGCCTGGATGCCGCAGGAGGAGGCAGGACTTTCTAAAAGCCTCTGCTGAGGAGAGGCTCGTGGGGGGAAGGGGATTCAAGGCTACACAGTCTTGACTGAGCATACGGATTGATGCTGTGCCATCATGATCAACATTAAAAGGTACAGGGAGAACTAAAGGAAAATCCTTATGCTGAAATAACAACCTAGTGAAAATCAGGCTATATATACTTCCACCCATTGGAGAACGCAAATTGACGTCACTCACCTGCATCCACTAAATCTCAATAAACAGCCTATAAATATAAAACACTCTGGAGAGGTACTCAGCTGCAATGCCAGATGATAAAACATCCCAAACTGTGGTTAAATTTAACCCCTTTCTCCTACTGTTTATTTACAAAAAATATATAGCCTTAACAAGGCCATTACAAATTATAACAATTACAATTATAGATACGGATCGAAATGACAATTCCTATTTTTGATACTAAATTTCTTTTTCAGAAATAACATCTTAGACAGATTGAGATTTCCTGCATTCTGGTTAGGACGTGTGTAACAAGCACATACAATATGTAGCCTAAGGCAGCTATTCAAAGTTAACATATTAGAAATTTAGCATGTGTTTTGTGGTTTGAAAGTTAGTAGGCTATCCATTTGCCATCTTGTCATGGAACTAAATCATTTCAGTGCTTTTTATTTTAAGACATTACTTGCTTTACTAATACCTATCTCTGTATTTTTCCCTTTGTCTGTAACCATGCCAAATGGCTGGTGCCAGGTTTATTAGCATTCAAACGGTTATTGTGAATGGCTTGCCCTTCCTGTCTGCTGTCGTATGCATATGCCTTCACACCAAGGACCAACCCCCCCCACTAGGTAGACTTCTTCCTCACACACACCTTGAACCAGCCTCCCAGGTATACCTATTTACATTGTGTGTTGTGTTCCCCTAAATCTGAGCATATAACCTTTAAACTGTGTAACTGTGCTATTGAACTGCCGATGTGAATGACTGTGTGGAGCTGACAGCTGCTTGTCCTTGGAAGACAAAGGGATGCAAGGCCAATGCAGAAGAAACTACACAATGGACAATCTCCTAATCTTCGCAGATCTCAATCCTAAAACCATATCTGATCCGGCAACATTTGATTTGTTTTAAACAAGAGCTCTGATCAAATAACACAAACAAAAGTTTAAATGATTAAGGAAATGAAATTGAAAATGTTTAACTGTTCAAATGTCGAAACGATGTTGAAGAAAAGATATGCAACAGCTTTTAAATTAAAACCAGACAGTAGACAATATGACCATTTCAATCTCTGCAACATCGTGTGTTTGTTTATTCTGCGTATTTCATGCAGCAGATCCCAGTCATCCTACAAGCCCCCCCCTCATCACTATAAGCCCCACCAAACAGTTCCAAAGCCATGAAGAAGCACCCATCACGCAGTAAATGCTACAATTTCACTGAGTGCCGGTCCTTAAGCAGTCAAATATTCCTTCATAGATATGACTATACAATTTCCTACAAAGGTCATCAACTGTAAGAAACTTACTTAGTACAATGGCACAGCTGTAGGCAGAGCAGTGCAGGCCAGTATAACATCACAATACTGTACATACTTGGAATGGAAAATATAACCTATACCTTTGGTTGATAAAAGAATGAATCAAAACCGTTTAGAAAACTAGCAGACTTTTAGGGGTCATGCAGACGGTCTAGTTTGCCTGAACCCGGAGAGAACCGTCTCCGGATAGCCCTATAGTGCAGACGAACGCACTGTATCCGCACACTGTATCCGCACTCCCTCGAATCGGGGGTCCAAAGTGAGTAAACTCGAAATCCGGTCGCGGGTTGGTGTTCGTATGCACGCTATCCGCAAACCTAATCGGATTTCCCCATGTGATCTCATCATTAGACCAGCCAGAACAACGGACACAACCGGCATTATTTAAAAACTGAATGGGTTGCCATGGCGCAGTGAGTGTGGCAGCCAGTTATAACAGCTCTCCAGTTTAAAAAAAAAAATTCTTCCTATTACCTTGCTGCTTTTCCACGTGAATTTCCCTAACGGGATTAATACAAATGTATCTATCTATCTGTTGTTAGGAAAGGGATGACATTAACAAGCCACACTTTAATCTATCACTGTTTAATCTATTTGCAGCAGACCATTTTTCAAGTGTCAGCAATAGCCTATATGAGCAAATTTGACGTGAAAAGATTTTTTATTATAGACGGAAGTTTCAAAACGGTCTGTAATAAAGATGAATGTTACGTTAGCTTTAGTCCTGTCAGACAACGATAGCGATAGCTACTAGCTAGCGTTAACGTTACTTCAGAGGTAGCCTACAGTACGTGAAGGACAAAGCCCTCAACAAAAGCCTACATTTGTTGTTAGTAATAAAACCATGAAATTGGAAGCAATTGTAAACCATGAAACATCCAGGATCCACAGCACTTGCATTGTGGTCTCTCCTGCTCAAGCTCAGCATCTCCATAAAGCACAGGCATTTAAACAACTCAGACATGTCATGTTGCACATTGCTTTGTTGCACTGTTCTAAACTCTTTATTATCAATAACAAATATAATTATTTTTCGCTTAACCTACAGTCTGCTCTTATCACTGATTTTATAAACCACCATAATGTGTTACTGTGCAGATTAAATGTAGGCTATGCGGCTAAGCTAAACGTTGCTAGTTGGAGCTCAACTACTGTCATATGTTACTTTGTTAGCATGCTCCTGTCTTCTTCTCCGTTTTCTTCAGTTGTCTGTAGCACCTTAAAGCGCCACCAACAGGCGTGGGGGATGTACTACAGCTGAGTCAATCGGATTCGCTGGGTTCATGTGCACGCAATTTAAAAAGTTGATATGTGTGAAAAATGAACCCGGGTTCAGGCAAACTAGGCTTCGTCTGCATGAGGTCTTAGAAGAAACACTAAACAAAGCAGAACTTTACTCCTGGATCCGACACTGCAGCTCAGTCTTAAACAAGAAACACAGAAAAAGTTGACTTCAACATGCAAGATGTAATTTGCCAAATCTGTTCTGGGATAGTGTATTTGAAGTGATGAGACCATCAACTGAAACTGGCATGGCATGAAAGGTACCATCCCCACATGCTGTGGGAACTAGCAGTCTTGACTGTATGACTGACATCATGGATTCTTTTAAACACCAGGAGATTTTGGAGCAGAATGTGATGCCCTTGCTGTGTACATTGAAAGTTGATGATCAATGGATTTTCCAGCAAGAAAGGGATTTCAAGAACATACCCAAGAGAACTAAAACATAGCTCACAGATCATACCCAAGATAACTAAAACATAGCTCACAGATCATACCCAAGATAACTAAAACATAGCTCAAAGATCATACCCAAGAGAACTAAAACATAGCTCAAAGATCATACCCAAGATAACTAAAACATAGCTCAAAGATCATACATGGAATGGCCTACAGACTACAGATCCAGTTGAAAAACTTTGGCAGCAATGACATTACGGAATTCAATGAGTTGGAAGCTTTTACACAAGGAATAGGCCAAGACATTGACGATTTTAGATCTCATTTTAGTTTATTTGTAAAGTCAACTTAAGTTTTGCCAAAGTTAGTTTGCTAAAGTTGAGATATTTTATTTTGATATCTATTTTTTTTTTTATTATCACCAAAAAAACACCAGAATATTTTGATAGCTTAGAAGGCTGAATAATGTTGAGTTAAGCTGTATATTTTAATGTATTAAGTTAACATAGTGTTTAAATATATCATTTGGAAAATATTTGTATAGCCAATTGATAGTAAAAAATATTAAGATAAAAGTAGAAAAATCCTGTACCTTATATCCAGCACATTGAAATATAACTAAATATATTCAAAACCCCTGTTGAACAGGATGACATATATTAAGTGCTTGCATTACAAGGACCGCTAAGAGAGGGATATCCAGCGTACTACAACAACACCATGTCACTGCAAAAAACAGAATAGAACAAATGAATTTTGTATGCAAATCAGTTAACATGTGTTTGCTTACCTGCTACGCCGAGCCGTGCCGTCTTGCTGCTTATAGTGCCAAGGTTATGGATGAATGCCACACATTGGTAAACACCCTCATCAGGCTTGTTATGTTTCGAGTGGACCACTGAGGAGATGAACAATGAGCCATTCTCCAGGAGGAGTCGTCGTTCGTCTGCCTGCAGACTCAGGTAGCTACCATCTTTCTTCCACTCTATGCGAGCAGGTTCTGGGCTGTCCACTGAGCAATTTAGCAAGGCTGGTCCACCCCGTACCACCACGAGGTCCATCGGCTCCACAGAAAAGCCAAATGAGATGAATTGAGGCACCGCTGACTCTCCTGAAAAAAAGAACATTCCAATCAAACAGCATGTCAACAAGAGTCTAAAAATGATGGCCTAAGGCGGTAAGAATGGAAAAGATTATGTGATTAAAAATAGGCTTCACTGGGTTTTAAACACCAAAGAAATGTTCAGGACAGAACCTCAAATTAAGGGTTCCTTGGACCCTTCTGGTTATCAACATTCCAGTCCATTCACTTTTAAAAAAAAGTCATCCAAAAAACAACTGCATTCTCACATTATTTGCAATTGCTTTCAGCAATTGGCTTAGCATAAGAACATAAACTCTGCAACAACATCCAATTAAGGTCCATTCCCATCATTCACAGGCAACTCAACACTGATCATTTTTAATGGAGTGAGGTCATGAGCTGACAAACTGAATTGTGGTTCCGTTGCTTCCCTTTGCTCACGTAACTTCCCCTACGAAGTTCAACTGTTCAATCTCCAGTGCAGGCGTCAGCCTATCAAATCACGTCATGTTAATATTAGGGCTGTCAGCGTTAACGCGTTAATCTACGCGATTAATGCGGCAGCGATTAACGCGATAAAATATTTTAACGCAATTAACGCAACTTTAATGTATTTATTTATTTATTTTTTTAATGCCTTTATTTGGATAGGACATGGAGTTATGACAGGAAGCGAGGCGGAGAGAGGATTGGGAATTACATCAGGCCAGACTTTTTTTTCTTTTTCTATCAGATATTTTATGGGAGCGATGAGGGACAGGTGGGGCTTGAATAGCCCCCCTTGTTCAAAGTAGGGAAAGACAGAAAAAGTTTGAGAACCACTGTGGTAGTTGAAGATGGAGAGAGCTGAGGGATTGTTGGGCGGAAAGTCTCTGTTTAAGAGCCAAAATGACGGAACAATTGACAAAACTAAAGTTGTATGTATTTGTCAAGCTGAATTTAGCTATCACAGAAGCAGCTCATCTTGAAGTTATCACCTTAATGCAAAGCACCTGACAGAAAGCAGTCCCAGGTTAGATGATCGCCAACCCACACTCCATGACTTCTCTAGGAAAATAACTAGACCAGTCCGTGAAAAAGTTGCCATTTGGGTTGCCGGTGACTGTCGGCCCATCAACATAGTTGAGGACAGTGGGCTGATTGAGGTGATTCGAATTGCTTCAGGGGAAATTCTTACGATTTACCGTCGAGGGGCACCATTGTGTTTAAAAAAAAAACTACAATTAAACAACAGTGTCTAAAATACACGCTGTATGAAGTGATTACTCGTTAATTTATAAGATTTAGTCTTAAGAAGAAAAAAAAACTTTAATCGCGATTAATTAATTTCAAAATGTGCGATTAATTAGTTAAAAAAAATAATCTATTGACAGCCCTAGTTAATATGTGTTCCATACACTGCGGCAAATTCAAAATGGAGGAGAAGCTCATCATCATGGTAGGAAAAGGCAACAGCTTTTGCAGTGTCAGGTTAAACTGTGAGCAAGCTAACTACCCACATAACTAGTCAGTCTAAGTAGATGGCTCGATAGAAGTTGACCCATCAATCGGTGGTTGCGTTCAATTTCGAATTGAAGTTTGCAATCTCATGGAATTGTAA
Source organism: Clupea harengus (assembly GCF_900700415.2). Lineage (NCBI taxonomy): Eukaryota > Metazoa > Chordata > Actinopteri > Clupeiformes > Clupeidae > Clupea > Clupea harengus. Next base: position 25,251,758 of record NC_045157.1, read on the forward strand.
AGAAAAACAACTGCAGGATGATGCTCTTACATTTGGTATGTTTGCATATTAGTGAACACTGAGCATGCACCTCCTCAAGATGAGTATCTTATTTCTATAATCTCAGATTTGATCAACACATTCCCAAATGCCAGACAAGCCCGGCGTGGCCGTGGCTGCGCCCAGCGTGTGAGTGGTACGTTTCTCAGTATGTCATATCATGTGCACTGCATCGCCCTGGACATCAGGTTTGCAAATGTGGCTCCGCCTTTTTTCCTTTTAGAACCCTCAAATTCTACACCAGAGTTGGGGGAATTTGGGTGGACACGTGATGTGCTCTTCAAATTTAAAGAGGATGAGCAGAATACATTTTAGTGTTTGGGTCAAGTAAACTGGGCCAAGACCAGAGTGCAACCAGTTGACTTCATTCTTAGGACTGCTGCTACATGAATTATTTTTTTTCTAGTTTTACAATATCCAAGACACACTATGTGTTTCAGTGTGATATTACTGTACCTGCAGGCAACAGTAATCTAAACCTACAGGTTTCCTACAAGTGATTCAACTGGATTTTCTATTTGTGATTTCCTGTGGGAATTCTCCAAATAGTGAACATTTTCAAAATGGCCACAGTTTTAACCAGATTTTTTTTGGCCACAAGTATCCCAACAAAGCCTCTCAAAATCCTTGTGGAACTGGCAACAGTAAAAAGACTTCCAGTTATTAAAACGTTTAGGCCAATAGATTGCCTTCAGGTACATGTACATTTATATCACATCAGGGCAGGAAAGTCTATCAAACCTGGTCATCCGTAGAGCCCCTCCTATATCAAAGGATTCAGAACTTTAACATACCTTAAACTGACTAACTGTGATGAGAGCTTACCTACATCAACTACTGACCAGGAAGAAGAAAATTCAGAAAAATAACTAGAGAAATTTAACTGACATGCTCTCTAGATGAGTGAGCATGGAATGACCTAACAGCCTATTCAAAGTTAGCACATTCTATAGCTGTATTCTTTTCTGGGACAATTTCAGCACCTCCAACGAGGAAAAAAGTTCTGTAATTAGCTGTTCCATTTTCCTGTGATATAAAATGGACAGAGCCTAGGAAATGTTATTACAAAAGATGATAAACGTGTTGGGTGTAGCAGGATGGGAGGACCTGCTTTCTCATGTTAAAAATAGAAAAAAGCTAACACCTTTTTAAAAAATATCATATTTGTGACTTCTATTTTCCATTCTGTATGCATAGCTAAGGGTCTGATTTCCAGTGCAGTTGCATGCGTTTCGCACAGAATGGTAGGCCTACTGCAGGTAGATCTCAAATACACTACCAGTCAAAAGTTGCACAACCCCAGTTTTTCACTACTCTCAACAAACCTGTTAGAAACCCAATACATTATTAGACCCAAATTTCCACTCAATTCCCAAAATGGATCCACATAATCTCACATAGTTGTATTGTTGCTGCCCATCATGCACATCTTATGAAGTTAGCCTAATCAGTGTAAGGCTCTACCCTGTCATGCATAGGAAAATGGCATTAACTAGTGGCCTATGTCTTCAAAAGTACACAAAGATGGAACTTTATTAATATACCGGACCCACAAGAACATGAAACCAGCGTTGGAAATACACGAGGGCAAAGGGCAAAACTGCTCCCAAGAAATATAATTTTGCCCCTGATATCACTAGGAGAGGGGCAAAAAATGCCCCCATAATTTCCTAATAATTTGCCACTTGATGACAATTGCTCATATACTGTAAGCCTAAATGAGTATATTTATTATTTTGAACAAAGGTTAAATGTTATTTCACAAGTTTCAAAAAGTGCCCCCAATTTTTTTTAAATGCCCCTGTATTTTAGTCAGTGGGGGCAAAAATTGCCCCCTAAAAAATATGTAAATGTCCTACCCTGCATGAAACTGAAAAAAAAGCAAATGCATAAACAAATTCAGTGTCAAACTAATTCAGTGTCAAACAAATTCAGTGTCAATGCAGCACGTTTGTATGAGAGGTTTCTGCAAATGACAACACATTCATTTCACAAGGGTGTAAAACAGATGGCAACATGTCCACTGCTGCAAGCAGGGAACTGGATGCTGCTGCAGATCGTCAGCAGAACCACATTCTAAATCATTACCATGCTCAGAGGCAAAGGGAAGCAGGCAAGCTTGGCTCTCAGTGACACTGAGCTCTTGGCAAAAAACGCATGCTGACCATCTGCCAACAGTCACTCCTGCATCTCACAACAAAAGACAGGAGGGGCTTCGTGCGACCCACCAACCTCCCCCTCCTACTAAACAGCCACCTGTTTTTCTAACTAGGTGAGGGAGACTCACCACAATAATTGATGAATGAAAAGGCAGGAGAGCAGATTTTACAGACCAGCAACCTGCATGGTCAACTCAATTAAATGTAGATTAAAATCAGGCAACAAATGGGATTAGTGACCTTTGGCAGTCCTGTAACCGACTACTCAAATTGATGTTCGTGTCTTTGGCCTTTTCAAACCATTATATTTTAGATCCACCCAAAAGCAGCCAGAGGAAAGTATTGAGAATGTGCCAATATTTGGTATCTCATTCTGGCTTTGGCTCTGTCATCCGCCCCTAATCCAAGACCAGACAGACTGAATGAAAAAACACTGTGCCACCTTGTTCAAGTTTCACCTCTCTCCAAGAGTAAGAGATGCCAAAATGAGGATTACCTTCCTCTTAATCCCTTTCCAGTAGCACTTGTGCCACATGCACAAAAGTACTGTGAGATCTCTCAGTAAAGAACACAAAACCTGAGCTGTGTTTAACACAGTCCAGCCTGACCCATCCAGCAGCCCTAAAAGATCTTTAACAACTTACACAATGTAACACTTAACGCAATGTTATTTTCACCATAGTTCAGGTAATAATGCATCAATTAGTTGTAGAAATAGTTCATGTATAAAAATACAATGCATTTAGATGTGCTAATGGATACAGAATCTCTGTCCAGGCAATTCCACTCCATATTTGTCTCAATGGCTATTCTGTATGTACAATTCTACTTTTTTAGTACTTTCACGGATTTGACAGCATCACCCTCTTTCAACTGGACAACATTTGATGCCCTGTTGTACTGGATTATTGAAGAGAAACAATTCTGAGCTTTTCTGGCCTACAGCTCAATAAATCTATCAAAAGCATGTCATTTGGAGCCCTTATTCCATTATGACATTTATCACACCTACTCTCCCCACCCATGTGCCCCTCCACCCATTGTCTTCCTGCTGTGTTTCAAATGGAAAAAATATACTCATGTCTATTTTCATGTGAGCCACTTCCTTCCCACTGTACCTTTAAACTCTCAAATAACTTTCTAATCTATTTGTAATAACCGAGCACAAGGATTATGCTGCAGTGATCTATGCATGCCACAGATAATCAGGCAATTACTACACAATAATTAGGTTTTATGTAAAGGACACACTACACAGACTGTAGTGTGATCTTATTCAAATCTAACAATGAATTTGGACTTAACCACAGGGCTATCCACTAATGCGTTGTTGCATTGAATCTGTCATGAGTGTGTGTGTGTTTCCCCTATGTGTATGGTCCCTATTCAGAGCTTGATTTCACAATTTTGTATGCACTGTGCATTGTGGTAGTAATTTCAATCCCTGATCATATAGTTCAGACTTTCTATTTGTATTAGATTTTCTAAAAGGAAAATGTTGTGTTCCAGATGAACTAGGGTGTGTGTGTGAACTGTGGCTGCCTCAGCAAGAGATTTCAGCATTTGCAACAGTCATCACCGACTTCAACGTAGAGAGTTGTGACTAATTAAGCCATAAGTAGGTACTACTATGCTATGATTAGGTTTGTCAAACCATAACACTCTTCATAACATGCTTCACTAGGGCACTGTCACCATCAACAAACAAAAATGAATTTCATTGCATTTGTTTACATTTCATGGCCCACAAATGGATATACTTGCACAACACATCTGAAAAGTATACAGAAGAACTGTTCTTTTTTTCTTTTTTTCTCCGAATGACATCTTTATGGTTGCTCTGGAACCATTCGTATTCTCGAAAAGCAAACTACATTGCGCCTTTGAGGCTTCAAAACTCATTAACTACAAGTATCTTCTTTTCTTGTACTATACTCTTTTCAAGTCCTGCAATAACAATGCTACAAATCAGTGAAAGCTCTGATTACAGAGACAATCGGACAGACCAATAATCTGTCAACCCCCCCTGGTCCATTCACTAGTCAGATCAGAGCTAGCCTGCAAACACAACATGCACATAAATCACATTTAATATGGCTTCATGAAGTCTACACTTATTGTCAAGTTCTTAAGCTCACGTTTGAGTCGGGGGCGTTTGGGATAAGAAGTCTATGGTATTCAGGCATCTGTGGTGACTTCTGAAGAAAGACAATGAAGCACACAAGGTCTCTACTGGTTGAAAGAGGAGAGACTGCTCCAACATGTTCAATGGAGGAGACATTTGACACCGCAGCAAGAGACATCAAAGTATGCGGCTACACACAGGTCTGTTACTAATTTACTTGAAACTAGATGCGCCCTCACTCCCTTAAATAACTTGGTTCAAAAATAAATGTACAAGCTGACTGAAGAGTTTGGAGGAACCCACGCCTGTGACGAGGGCTATAAAGGAGCAGCATGGGTTAAATGAGGAAAGCACAAGTTTATGTAAATACTCCACTGTTTGGACTGTTGGACAGCTCTCCTAGGCTTCGCATCTAGAATGGTTTAGACTAGGCTATATTCTCCCCAACAGCAAAACCACAAATATTTTTCAAGAAAACTACACAATAAAACTTTGCACTCTGTGCTTTTCGCACTAATTTCACTAAGTTCTGTAAGGAACAAGTAAGGGTTTGGACCACACTGCAGGGATAAAATAGGGTGAGACCAAGCAGAGCGGCCCATTATTAGAGGGGTTTGCCATGCCATCTCACCCCTCCTCCATTCTGGGCCCTCTACACCCGGCTGTCGTTCCACTGGGATGCCCAGGAATGCCACTCACTCATTCATTCTGCCCCTCTCTAGTTCCCCATAACAGTCTTTATTGTCGTTTGTTGTTCCCATCTCAGCTTAGCTCAGTGCCAAAAGCACACAAGTTCTAGCCGCATTAGTGTTCACAGAGGGAAATTTAACATATAGAATAAATAAATGGGGTACAATCAATGTCAGATTTTGATAATAAAATATAGATATGCACACCTCTATGTTGTGTACATGAACAGATAAATGAAATGTAAACAGTGGTTTCAGATCTTTAACTAAGTGTAATGCTGCAAGACTTTCTATGTGTTTTTGTTTATTCCACTCCTTCTCACCCACCATGTTCCCAGAAAACGTCTGGCAGTGCCATCCCTTTACAGCAGGCAATCATACACCAGACTCTTCATTTGTGGTCCCTCAATGGTGGAATGAGCTACCCAACAGAGCTCACAGGACCCATCTCTATGACCTCATCTCTTTCACCTCCTTCCCTAGTACTCCTTCCCAACCGTGGAGGCATTACATTGCATTCAGAAAGTTCAGACCCCTTCATATTTCCCACATTTTGGGACTTACCCAAAATGAAAGTTCAGCCACTCTTTTTGGATATTAAGATCCGTCTGAATATTGACATAACCTGCTGAATGACTAGATAGCTAACCCTATCTTCCGAATCCATGTTTCTATGGGCAGTTACAAGTTTAATATGGATGGTACCATTAAAAAAAAATGGGGAGATAACTCGTCCCAAACGCTCACTTTTGGAACTGGCCTGTTCTCTCCACCGATTCTGAGCGTGAACATGGCAGACTGGGAAGGTAGTAGTTTACTGTGAAAATCCCAGTACATCTGTATGCTACATCAAAAGGAAAGCAAGCAAAATCTAGAAAATAGTCTAGAGAAGACATACAGTGCCCAAGGAAGAGGAATAAAGGTCCAGGTATATCCAGGTGAATAAAACATGAATGCTTCCTCCTTAGTACACCAGCACTCTTCTTATCTGTGAACAAACAGGCACTGCTTCACTTCCATACGGAATGTTGCCGCCCGTTAATCAAACACAAAACATTGCTGGACAGGGCAAGTGAAGGGAGAGCAGGGGAGGGGGTGTCATCTCGACCCAAGCTGTACTCCCATTTAATCATATTAACATTGTCCAGTCCAGGGCAATTGCTCCATAGCCAAAAAAATCCAAACAGGCTAACCTAATCTAAACCATCATACCCTCCACCTCTGACACACACACACACACACACACACACACACACACACAAAAAACATGGGGGTATAATACATTTCATTTCCTCAAAATGTAGTGTCAATCACATAGCCTTAAACATGTCTCTATCTATGCACTTTATACATTTTATATGCAGACCAGGCTGATTGCTTGGCCAAACTAATGTGCTGTTCAGCTTGAAAGACAAAACATATTTCCATGTTACACAGTTATGCATTGTGTCCAGACTTGGCTGGATAGTTACAAAACTCTAAAATGCAACATGAGAGGGCTATCACAATGGAATATGATGGCCTATATGACAAACTTGCAGCAGAAAAAAATGTCCTGGAAATGTCTATTTTCAAACAATGACAGAAGTCTCAGACACCATTCTCCACAACACTGGTCCAGGTCCAGCATTAGCTGGCAGTAATGCGAGTCAAGATCCAGGCTCCCCTCAATAGATGATGCCGCTTCCTAGATAACACTCAAACCCAACCTATTATGAATCCAACTTTTTGCTTCAAAATCTGGCTTTGTTATTTTCTGTCAGTAGACACCCTAATCATCCCTTTCAGAGAATATGGCATGGCCAAATCAAGCCATAAACAATTGCAGGCAATCAACATATTGCATCATGAGAACAAAATGGGGGGGGATGTAATTTGATTGACTCTATCTTTAACCATGACTTTAACCATGAAATGTTCCATTCAACTGTAGTTGCTATGCTGGACATCTTTGCTGGCAATGCTGACTGTCTCGCGTATTTTACACTTCTTGAGGAGGTGCATGCTCAGTGTTCACTAACAGTTACCAGTGGGAATACAAGACATGACTTGGCAGAGATAAAAATAAACATCTAATTTGTTACCCATTTCGCGTTGTTTGTACCTGGTATTGTGAAAGTTCATACAGATTACAGATTTAAATTTTATATCTTGAATAAACGTATTTGGTCCTGCAAACATTGGACGAAAGTGCTGATGTGACTTGTACTTGACAACCTTATCAATTTGAAATTGAATTATAAATGTGTCAATTCACAGGCTGTAGAGTATACTAAATCTACAGTCTGGCAATTATACAATATTTTACAACATGTTTTTTATTTTACATGGCTGTATTAATTCCAGCTGTCAACATGCAAAACTGTACAGTCAAACATTTCTGTGTTAAAAAGCAGACACTAGCACTCTACTCTTATTTTATGCATTTATCAATTCAACTTCAAAATATATCTCTGCCTTGAAAATAAATTGAAATGGTTGGAATCAGTTACATAGAGAGTACCGGACAAGACACCAGTGTTCCAGTGTTCAGGACAAGACACACTTGCTCTCCAGTTCTCTTGGGTCCTGAATGCCATGGCCCAGATGCAGAGCAGGTCTATCCATAATCACAAAAACAATCCTGCCTGGACAATTACTGCCATGTAAATCAGTGCGAAGCAGAGAGAAAATACTGCAAAGCACTTACAAGGACATTACCCACTGCAGTCACACCAGTGGCAGCAGAACAAAAACACCTCTCAGTTTCTCTTGGATCCCCTCCCCCGTGGTGCTCTGATGAGGGGGCTACAAGGATAGTGCTGCTGAGACATGGCAAGTAGGAGGCCACAAAAAGGATGATTGGGCGGGGATGGGAGCACAGCGCTGCTCTGGGACTCAATAGTTTCCATGGTAACTATCTAAATGTGACGGGACTCCAGAAATAAGAAGGAGAAGTCCCTAAACAGGCCTATATGACTGGTGTAGTCAAAAAAATGCATTTCACATCTTATGAATGGTAAATGCACACACATTTACTATTTGCTTACCGCCGTTTTCAACATTTGGCTTCTTGACGTTTCATACTGGCAAACTAACCAGCAGGATACCCTTGTGTCATTACAAAGTAAGTAATCTACTAACAGTGAAAATATGAGAGAGAGAGAGAGCGAGAGAGAGAGCGAGAGAGAGAGCGAGAGAGAGCGAGAAATCACATAGTCCAACTGGCAAGACTTCACTCAGCCTCTGACATTCAAGTGGAAGTGACTGAATTACTCCGAAACTCCGACTGAACTCCGAAAATCAAGAGCGTCACCACCAGACAAAGTCGTCTTTTTCATATATATGCTTCAAATAAAGACTGCCCACACTACTTTAAAAATATATCATACCTACTGGCAGAAAAAGGAGAAGGCAAAATGATGTCACATGTTTATGGGAGCTACTCTGGAATATATCTGTTCTACATCTTGTGTGTGTCTATGTGCTCCCTACAAGTAGACTGAGAGTAACACTCAGTACACTACACTTGTAGTTGGTGCTAACGGATGGAAGCCTGACGGGGACAAACTTCTCCAGGAATAACTAGGTAGTTACTAGTGTGTGAATATTTTAGTTTCCCCAACTTCCATTAGTTTCCCAGGGCAGCTTTCGCACAGCACTACATCCAAATGGTCCACCATCCACTCTCACACACAGCCAATTAAACATGATCAAGCTTGATTCTGATCACATTACTACCTGGGTAAATTTCTACGTAGCAGGTTCAAACCTTCTCAATAAGAGGACAAGCCCAAGATGGTCACAAGTATGGCTGAACGATTAATTGCATTTGCGATTTAATCGCGATATGATAGAACGCGATTTTCTAACCGCAACGTTCGCGATTAAAAAACGTGGTCACAAAAAAAAAAAAAAAAAAAATTATTTTTTAAGATGGTACATTTTGCACACAGTGTTTAAAAAGTGCATGCCTAGTGTTTATACTTAAAATTACTTTTTTTAAATTACTTAAATGCACAGTGGCAAAGCCACCGATTTGTTGTTCTTGTTTCTGTAATGAGCAGTTAAATAAAAATGTAAAATGTGGGAAAGAATATTTTACACTAAATGTATCTAATATTGTGTTGGTCATATTTAAATCATTCATTACGTTTTGTTGGAAAAAAAAGAGGATAAAAAAAAAAAAATCGCATATCGAATCGCAATCGCAATATTTTGGTAAAAAATCGCAATTAGATTATTTCCCCAAATCGTTCAGCCCTAGTCACAAGTCAAATAAAATATAAACGATAGAACACATCATAATCTCTTGAGTGGCTAGTTCAACGGAGTGGCATTACACCCGTCACTGTATTCACAACAGTGGTGTTAGGACTGAAACAGTGTTTCTCTGATCTATCCAAATAAATCCAACAGCAGAGGCAAGTAGCAAGCGGCTCCAGAATTAAGGCCAATGTTTTTATACCAAAGACAACAGCAAGTTGGGTGTCAAATAGCAAGCTGCTATTCTGTGAAGCCCTCCTGGGAACGTGGAAAAGCCTCTCCAGTAGCACAGCCAGAACAGACATATTATGAGGAAAATGTCATCGCTTCTTGCCAGTCAGATTAAACAAGAAAAACCTATTGAGAAATGGTGATACTTAAAATTCACAGCTGAAAAGAAAGCATGAACACAAACTTGCAATAGTCACTTGCAGTGGCTTGCCAGATTTAACATTTTCCTGATGTCCACATCCCCAATCTTCAAGTCCAAATATCCTATATTCAAATTTCAACATTCTTCACAATTTGTCATTCATTGAATTTAATTTGTGTACGGACTACTGTGTAATACTACGATGTACACCGACTAATGGTGTACAGTAGGGCTGTCACTTTTTCCAAAAGTTCGAACGAAATCGAACATACCCATAAATCATTCAAATTCATTCAAATGCAGCGAACTGCACTCTGAACAACACGATCTCTAGCATTAAATGTCGCCATGAAACAATGCAACATTTAAGATTGTACATTTATGGAATATTTCTTTTGTGGCCTGGATCATTGTGAATATTAGGTTATTATTTGCTAAACTGTAAGATCAACATTAACATTTCATTTATCAAGAGAACATGTATTTCAAAATAAAAATCGTTGCCCCTAATAATGTGAGGTTTGTTATAACGCAAAGTAGTGACTTGCCGTTAAAACAGCCCATTATAGTTATAATATGAGACCATATTCACACAAATGATTGAATTTCGAATAAAAAGTGACAGCCCTTATATACGGTCACACAGCATCACAGCTGGTTTATGTCCCTGTGTCATTATATAAGTAAGGCCATGTGATGTGAACACGGTGCTGGAAAGGCCATTAAATGCTGTTGAAGTGTTTAGTATGACATGGTGCCAATTTTAATTGCTGTTGCAGTCCAAAACGAATCACTTTGGCGGTTGACAAACCAGAGGATTCAAGAATTCTATTAGCCTACCTTTTCGCATACAATGAAACTGTAAAGGTTTTAGCCTAGCTCAAAGTCCATTGATGGTGGTCCCTACCCAAACTGATTACTTGCATATGAAGCCCTTATCCATCCAAACTGCATTTCAAAGTCTTTCTTACCCTCATTAAGGGAAAGGCTTCGGTGCAGTGGGGAAGGGAGTATATTTAAATAAACCGATTCCTCATTACTTTTAAATAACCCCTTAATTAATTGGTCCACATTAAAAAATGATTTTCATGCCTTTGATCAAAGCATGGGTTTTCACTTGAAAAGCTATTTCAGCTTTTTATACTTTTTATTTATCCTCAGCTATTCTTTACCACTTTAACAGAAAGAAAGCAAACCCCAGCACCAGGGCCAGAATTGAGAACAATATCACAGGCAAGGAGAGCTCATAAATATGCCCTAAATTCTTACAACCATGTGCTGCAGGCCAGAGCCAGACGTAAAAAGACTGTGCATGCTCAAGCACACACACACACACACACACACACAAATGCACCTTCCGTCTGAGCTAACTCTGCATCAACCACCATCCAGACATTAAAACGTTTCAGACATTCACTGCTTCGACATACAAAGCCATGCATAGGGCACACTGAATGCATGTCTGTGGTGGGACTTTCATAATTTGGCAAATTAAAAATGTCTCAACCCCATGTCTCCTGTTCAAATCACACCGGCTATAACATTTAGTGGGTAATCAGCAAATCCACTTCATAGAACAGGCCTTTTGAGATAAGGGTTCTCCATCCCTGAGCTATGTTCATACTAGAGAAGGCTTCTGTGCTGTGCCTTGGCCATGAAGCAGACTGGTGGGAGGAGCAAACTCTCTGGCTGGGAGGGGGAACAGACGCAATGGATCTCTATTAGATTGCAGAGGCAAGCCTTACCAGCCATACATGGTGATAAATTCCAGATACCCTGAGGAAACTGTGACTCAGATCTGATTACAAGGGCCAATACCCTCTTGCACATGTTTATTTTTGTGCCTTCAAGTCTTGAATGCATTTTGACCGAGACAGCAGACACATCAAAAATCCAATAACTGATGAACAATACACCCAGAGTTCATCTGATGGATACATCTGTTTGTCAGTGCATTTGATTATATGAGCTGACTGTGCAAGCCATACTAACAAGAGGAGTTCAGTCCTAAAAGGTTGTCTTCAATGAGCCCCTTGGCGTCCACAGTGTCTCCATGGAAACGATCACCATTAGGAGGCCAAACCAGCAGGTGATGGTAAAACGCAGGGGTTTGAGAAGAGGCTGCAGCAGCGCTCCAGTGGCCGAAATAAAGCAAATCAACTCTAAACACCTAAGGTGTACTCCCTCGTTTATACCAAGGAAAGAACAACTCCAAAGTAACAGTACCTTACAGGCCCATTTCTGATAAGAACCATTCTAAATCCCACTAACAGAGGACAAGAATAAATACCGTCATTGACTGAAAGTGTAAAAGGTGGTTACTGATTGGCCTTCACAGGCCTTAACCAACCAGAAACTTCAACTCTCAGCCCCTTTCCGCCATACCTCAATGTCAAAGATCAATCCGATCCGATCAAACAGTGGAACGCCATAGTGATACCAGCCCCCCCTACAACTCTCAAGGATAAGGCCTGTTTCACACCGCCTGTGGTCAGTTTATGTAATGTTTCAGGTATGATGTCAATATGACCATTAAAACATCTTTTTGCTGAGAACCACTTTCCTCATGCTTACCTCACCAGTGAAAAAGGGCTCTACGCCATAACTCCACTTGACTTGTGGCTGCGGCGTGTCTCACGCAGGCAGTGTGTTACCATGGGCACCGGAATGAAAATCAATATGTAATGCAGCAGCAACGCAATGCAAACAGTGTGAAATGATGGGTGAATGGACTAAAGTGAAATTTACTTAATAGAGTGGCAACTGAACATATAACCATAGGGCTTCACCAATGCATCTTTCACGTGTAAACATTCTAGTCAGCCTAAATCTGAGTATCTTCTTATGCCTTCTAATGTTAACCAGAAATACACAGATCAATGTAGTCATTATACTATGTTGTATGAACAATTTTCTACTCAAACCGCAGGATTTTTTTAATCATGTTGCATGTACTGCTGTCTTATATTTTTTTTTTCACTTTCTAGTTACACTGCTTGGGGCTTCTGTTATGTCCAATTGTCTTTCATTTTTCACTAAACATAACGAAAACCTCCATGTTTTTGTGCATTGTGTTAAACTGTTGTTTTCTCTTCTTCCCAAATGTCTGAGGCTTTTTTTCCTCCTTCTGTGTCCACAGCATTGCCCTGTTGCTCATGTTGACACTAAAAGAGGTGTCATCTAGTAATTGAAGCGCATGTGCATGTTCATTTTAGCATGGTACCAGCTGCGTTCTCACTTGCGCATACCGAGCACGAGTTTGATTGCAAGCAGACTCAGACCACCTCCTCCAGGCAGTCTCGGGTACCAGGGTCTGCTCCTAGGTTCTGAAAACAGCTCACACAAGCAAAACGAACCAAACTAACTGCTTAAAGGGACTCGAGTCCAAACCAAACGTTTCTAGTTTGAAAAAGCTTGTAAAATAAGAAAATGGCATTTATTATAGACATTAATGCAAGAAAACGTAATATATGTTTGTAAAACACGTGAATTGTCTTGAAGAGACAATCAGTTTAAGCGGTCAGTTAAAGAGGACTTGTCAGAACAGGGAGAAAAGGTAGGAAGTACCTAAGTAGGAAAACATCTTAGCAGGACTAAGCCCCTGGATGTTCTCACTTGTCATAGACTACTGCATGCAGTGGCATATATTTAAGGCGATGCAGGATGCAGTTGGAATGATAAGTAGAGCACAGCTTGGAGTCTCAACTGTAATCCAAACATCCGCTATCATTTCAGTATATTTTTCATCACGTATGTCATAAACAGCTCATTCATGTCTGTGGAAATCCATGACAGTCCTTCCTATCCAAGGCTTTACCATCAGGGAGCACTTAGCAGAGAGAGAGATCATGCTGGCCTATTGGACACTATTCCTCAGGGCCAGTAATGCATTGGAGAGGCTGGGTTGGAGAACAACAATCATGCACAACTGATTCACTGACACAGCAATATGTGCTTTCTTCAAGGTTTCTTTTATGTAATCAATGAGCTTCGATTACTCAAAGGGTGGGGAAGGAGACCTGGTAGCAGATTACTTTACATTCCGCTACCGGGATTCCATTTCAGTCACATCACAAGGCCAAGGAATATGAAGGGAAATGTCCTGGACAGAGAATACGTTTGCAGGCTTTAGGCCAGCTATGCTACACCAAGTCGAAATAGAAGCCTACATCATTTACCCTCATTTCATCTCAAAGCACCAGTAAAGCCCACTCTAAGCAGAGCAGCCTGTGTGTTCAATGTGAACAGCCCTGCAGTCAGGCTTCTCTGATATGTGTAGACTCCATGTGTGGTAGACACACAGCCACACTGCCAAACTGTTGGCTCAACTGTCCTTTTTTTCTAGGGCCCTATGAAATTAGTCCTATTAGTTTTTTCCAATTCTATTTTATATTTGTTGTTTCAATCTAACATGTTGTTTCAATCTAACATGTACTGAGTCCACCAGTTACATTCTACAATCCATGATTCAAATCCAATACACTTTTGTCATATTCAGCTAATTGCTCCTCATAGTCTGTTCTGTGTTCGTACAGTCCTGGCTCTGTAAATGGAAAACAAGGTGGCTCAGACTTGGCCATACACTATTCCAGCCAATCAACATGTTGCTTCTAGAGCACAGAAGGGAAGGGGTGTCGTTTGAACGGCTGTTGAGCTCGAATATCAGTATTCTTTCTCTAGAATTGCAGACTGTACCTTAAAATGTTGTGAAAACAAAACAGCAGTGTTAGTCAGTTGACCCACAATTTCAAACTTGAAGCAGAGAACAGCAGTTCTGGCTCAATATGTAACCAAATCCTAAACTCCAGATAGATGTTCACTCACAAATGTATGGAATGTGACTAGTGTTCATACATACATACATACATACATACATGTGCAGCCAACTTCATATATGTCACAATGTCCCAAGACAATTTTAACTGAGCTCCCAAAAATGTTATAATCTGAGACTGAGATGGTTAGCGCATGTTCAACGGGCTAATGATAATCATGTAGAACCTTTGCGTAGAACACGTAGAAATTAAAACACGACAGCACACTTACAAGGCCCCATGATATGTGAAGCAGAAAACAGATTTTCAGAATTCAGTCATTCAAATGAGTGTTACAATGAAACGAGGAATTGCGTGGAATTTGACTTTGGCAAATCAAATAATGGAAGAGAAATACATTCGATAGCATGATTTGCACAGGCACATGCATGACGTTTTCAGAGACAGCTAGTCAGTTATGAAAAGTTGGTAAACCTCATTCTCGACATCTCACGTTCCATAGCTTTAAAACTAATACAGAGTTTGCCAGATTGATGGGGAAATGATGCATCCGTATGTGTTGTGAACTGAACAGGAAATACGGTCACAGGTAGACTAGCACTGGCCACTGGGGCAGAATTGTAATATTCCTCTTAGAATGACCAGAATACTTAGGCTGGTAGGTTATCATAACACAAGTGTCTGGTTGACTCAGGACAAGTCTTGCAACACATTTTGAATACATTTTCTACATTCTGTTAAATCCAACTGAAAGAGTCGTCAGGGTAATACTTGCATTGCTATCCTACACTTCCTAAACTTTTACAACAAACACCTAAACAGATACAATAGGTGTGTAAAAGCACACATCTTTTAAATACATTTGTCCTAAGTACATTTTCGATTGTTACGCATGTCCAATAGGGCTGGGCGGTATGACGGTATATACCGTGCAACGGTAGAAATGTGTCTACCGGGAGAGATTTGGCCATACCGTTTCAACCGCGGTATACTCTTATTTTGAAATCCAATCGATTTATTTTTAGATAATGACCTCCGAACTATACTTCATCCCTCTTATTATACAGTAACTCGCCAAAACAATAGACATTCCTCCGAAAATACATCTTTAACGATTTTGTAGCCGTTTTGTGATTTCTGCTGAGAAATAAAATAGAACTCTAAAGTTTCAGGTGATGCGTAGCAACCCATTACTTACCGTTACGTTAAATGACCGGACTACTTGCGGAATGATATGAAAGATGGTCAACGGTCATTACATTTTCGCAGCAGTGAAAATAAAGAAATTACAGACCTGCGAACGTTGGGGTGGCCCATTCAAATCAACGGAACTTTTTTGAACATTCTGAAGAGCCGTATAATACGATACCCAGTACAATTTTTAAGCACATAACCTGCAAGGACTGTCATGCCTACTTGTTGAGTAATCCTCGACTGTTGGGCAAGATTCAATAAACTGAAAAATATGGACTGAAAAGTGTCTAGTGTAGGCATTTATTTTTCAGTATTTCAAAGTGAATGAGCTGTGAGAGCACAAGAACAGTGAGCGTCTAGCAGCGATTATCATATACATGTATGTATGTCAACGGCGATTACGGCCAAACCAACGAGATTCTAAGTAATATGGAGACAAAACTTTTTTGGGTACTCCACGTAGATCATAAACCCTTGAATATAAAAACGACTCAGTGAAATCGGTTGAGAAATATAAACGCTATCTATAGTGCTTTTTATCCAGAAAAACTGCAGCTCCATCATTTACTTGCGTCTGTTTACAGACCAGTCATCACCTCGTCATCACGTTAGCACGTCGCAGCAACGACTGAGGAGGTCAATGGAGCGTCTATGTATATATGTCTATGTGTAATGGCCAACTTCTTAATTTTTTTTATTTTAATATGTGGCCATATGTGTCATTATTGCGTTAACATATGGACACTAGGGATGGGCATAATTAATCGACGATCGATTAATTGATCATTAAGAATTTCCTCGATGAAATTATTTTTCATCGATTAAAACTAATGCATGTTCTGTTGCGTAGCGTGCGTGTAATTTATTTATTTTAGGGCTGTCAAAGTTAACGCGTTATTCTATGAGATTATTGTGGCGGAGATTAATGCAATCAAATATTTGAACGCAGTTAACGCAACTTTGTTTACTTCCGGTGCGCGTTGACCCGTGGCACGAAACCGCCCCTTGTCTGCAGTCAGTTAGATAGAAGAGACCGAGACGGTAGTTGAAGATGGAGAGAGCTGAGGGATTGTTGGGCGGAAAGTTTCTGTTTAAGAGGCAAAATGACAGAACAATCGACAAAACTAAAGTTGTATGTAGCATTTGTCAAGCTGAATGTAGCCATCACAGAAGCAGCTCGTGTTTAAGTTATCACCTTAATGCAAAGCACCCGACAGAAAGCAGTCCCAGGTTAGATGGTCGCCAACCCACACTCCACGACTTCTCTAGGAAATTAACTAGACCAGTCCGTGAAAAGGTTACCAACGCTGTAGCAGTTTAGGTTGCGGGTGACTGTCGGCCCATCAACATAGTTGAAGACGGTGGGCTGACTGAGGTGATTCGAATTGCTTCAGGGGACAATTCTTACGATTTACCGTCGAGGGGCACCATTGTGTCTCGCATACATTCCTTGGCTGATGGCGAGAGAGCACGAACAAAATACAATTAAACAACAGTGTCTAAAATAATGAATGAAGTGATTACTCGTTAATTTATAAGATTTAGTCTTTAGAAGAAAACAAACTTTTAATCACGATGAATCTAGATGAATGAATTTCAAAATGTGAGATTAATTAGTTAGAGAGAAAAAAAAATTAAGGTCAGTTGTGTTTATGACCACCGGCTTCTAGCTGTCGGCTCCGCTGCTTAAGAGTACAGCAGCGCATATTTTCAAGTGTAACCATTGAACGGATCCCGTTTAACTGCCACAAGAGTTGTCCATCTTGTAATAAATATCTCAATGAGGAAACACGCTGTGTTTTTTCTATTTTCACTGCATTTTAATATAGCCTATAAATAGTGAATTTTAATATAAAAATATTAATGATTAATCGAAAATCGATCGTTAATTCTCCCGACGATCGATTAAGACAATTTAATCGAATGCCCATCCCTAATGGACACACATTGAAAAGAAAGTTTTAACACTTGAGTTATCTTCTGAAAGTACATTAAAGAACCACTGAAACATAAGCACTGGACTAAAACTAGATTTTTTTTTTTACATACACTTTGCTTTTATTTTACTATTTAAAGATTCAATGGATACTGGCCACTATTGCTTAGGCCAATAGCCTATTGAGGCAGTATTGTTTCTGCACCTTAGTGTTCTTAAGGGTCAATAAATAAATGTCTGTGGACACATTTCGCCACCGCTGAAGTGTCCTCTTTTTCAAAAACCCAAATCTGGTCACCCTACGTATAATAAACCGTGATATATACCGTAACCGTGATATAAAATTACAAATACCGTGATAGAAGATTTTGGTCATATCGCCCACCCCTAATGTCCAATCAAATTATTAAACCTGATAATACAGAATTAAGAACAAATGAAATAGGGAACATGGAATCTGGCAAAGAATTAAATGGAATTTGGTATTTGGCAAATACAAAAAAACAGATTTCATAGGGCCCTACACATACCAGGGATATAGTTAATCTATATAAAGGAAAAAGTGATACATGAAGCAAGAAACAATCTAGCAAATAGTGGGTCTTGTAATAATAACGAACACTGCCTTGTACCTGAAGGCCTAAGGCAGCTATACATTTAAAATGTGTCTGGCACTTGGGAGACATTCGTGCAGGACAATCCCCAGCAAGAAAGAAGCACTCTTCCATCTGTATAACTGCAGTAATAGGGATCTGCTAGTTACAGTCATTGAACAAACCAAGGCTACTACTTCCTTTCCAGAGGAATGGATGATGGGTGTCTATATACTACATTATATGCACCTTGCCTGTTGTCTGCTACAGACAGACAATACCAGTCTTCACAAGAGGACACTGGCCAAGTCAATGCTGTATCGGTAACTTACTGGCATACAATAGATGTTTCAGTATCTATTGGGTGACAAATCTGATGTGTTTATTACAACAGTTCAAATGATTAGCTACTTGCTTCATCGCATGTCTTGTTTATTCTACAGGGTTAAACTTTCATGTTTAAAATCATTGGACATCCGTTGGTTTTAGCAACAGACTTATCAGAAGATGTAGACCCATTTGTGGGCAATATAAAAATTTAAAAAAGGAAAAGAAAAGAGTGTGAAAATGAAAACATCCCCTCAGAAGAAAGCCAAACAACTACACAAACAACTCAAAGTGTAATATGTTTCAATTCCGCATCCTCAACCCAGAGGCAAAGGTTTAGCGTTATGAGATGTAGATGTGCACTGAACAGTAGTAACTAACCTTTGCAGCCAACACAACTTTAACCTACAGCAAACCCAAATAGCATGGGATAGATGGGGGGGGGCTCATGCCAATTACACAGATTTAAGTGGACAGCGGCTTAAATGTCTGGGATGAGAATGATTGTTTATACTAGGCTACTATTTTTCCCAAAAATTAGGAGCTCATTTACCCAAGCAAAACTGTTGCCTATACTAAAGTGTTTTGAGAAGAGAACACATAGGCCTACACATGGAAATATTCACATTCCATGAATTTTAGCCGAATCGATTTTAAATGCCACTTAGATTTACAGGCCTACATAAGAGAAGAAGCTAAAGTGATTTGCCCAGACAATACAAAGTTTCCTCTGAATTTACGAGAAAACAAGTAGGCCAAGTCAGAGCTGGTCTCATTCAAAAGTGGGGAGCCACGTACAGGTACCATATGTACACCATGCACTTTCAAACATCTCAGCAACTTTCAGTTTCCCAGTCGGAAAACCAGACATCTGATGGCTCGGCATCGGTTTTTGCTAAGAAATTGGAAATCCAATATTTCCAAGTCCATCTGAACACCACATAACACAAGCAGATCACTGAAGACCCTAGGCATTTTAATGCACAGCTACAGGAGGGCTACAGTATTTCTTCTGTTGCGTCGCATCACAACTGATCGCGACTCAGTTCAGACTGCACAACTGGAGTCGCCAACAGGTTTGGACTAAACTTGTATGATAAGTTTGTGAGTGCTCGACTAGTGGCAAGTTTGTGAGTGCTCGACTAGTTGTTTTACATTTCACACTACATGTCTTTCTCTCATGGCAGGACATTTTCCAAAACTGCCTGCAACTAGCACTTTACATTCGGTAACTGAAAAGTTGTGTAGTCTCACAGGCCTAGGAGAGCTCTTGGTCCGAAGATTATTTCTGAATACATGGAATGATTCTCGAATCACTCCAACATCAGTTCAACCATTTCCTTTTCATGGACCATTGCGGGTATATTATGCATGTTTGTTTGTTTTTTTATCTCAAAATATGCCAAACTAAAACTGTGCTTGATTCCAAATACCCATACTTTGTGCTTACTAAGTACGCAACTGCAGCAAACACAAAATAAACTTGTTACCATGCCTGTGTGTGTGTGTGTGTGTGTGTGTGTGTGTGTGTGTGTGTGTGTGTGTGTGTGTTGAACAAACTGATATTTTCAGTTGGAGAACCCACAATTAGTAATTTGAGACTCTGCCCACAAGTGGTTTGCCGTCCAATTCTCTGGAATCAATCAAAACTCCCGCAGGAACTCCCCCGTTCCCCTTAATCTCCTGCTTTTATTACTTTCCAGACACAGCCTGCCCATTCTACCCTGCCCCCATACCTTCCCCTCCCCCTTTTGTGGTGGTCTCCAGGAAAGCCTGTGATTTTTCAACGCAGCAGACTCTCGGTGATAGAGGCCTTTTTTCCTCATACCCCTTGCAAAACAAAGCCTAACCAAAGACCAGCACAACAGAAAGCTTTTTTCCCCCCTCTGTTGACATAAAATACATGCATGAGTTACCTGTGGCGCACCACTCACGTCTCAGATATTCGTCCAGAATAACATTTTAATATTGATTTATTGCACAAAGTAATATCCTCATAATATGTCGTGTAATAAATAGAAATCTATGCATTGTATATTGCGTTTTTTCCTTCCTCTTCGTGTTATTTTGCCCATTGATAATAGCCTGATGCCTCAAAATGATAGCTTGCCAAATTAGCTAACGTTAACATAATATATGAATGTCAGCGAGCTACAGCCATCCATGGGTAGCGTTAGCTACTATTGAGATGTAATGTTAATCACGTATCATCAAGATATAATTTTAAATCATAACCCTAAACACCACAAACTGTTTTGATACCATGGATTAATCATTACATTAGTAGCTTCATATGTTAATAACGTGCAGTTGCCTAACCAATTGCTTGCCAAGCGAACTTAGTTATAACAATCAGGTTTAACGTTACAATATAATATTTTGTTCTATCCAAGCTAGCAATAGCTTTATTACTATTTTGACCACCTTTAACTTTGCCTTTTGGAGTAATCATAAGTTTCTAAAAACGCCACAAGCGCTGTTTAAACCCCGGTGTAACGATGTTCAGGTAATAACCTAGCTAGCTAGCGATGGCCAACTTCCAGCTAACTTATCTGTAATCCACGGAGTCGTATAACTAGTAAGTTATTTGACTGATTGTTTCTTCGGTTGGCCAACTAGCCATCTACCTACACAAATGACTTCCTCCAATTGGATCAAATAAAGCATGCTAGAGTTTTAAACACCCCCAACCAGCTCAACAAAACAACCCAACGTTACACTAGCCAATGCTATCCAGAAGCAGACAAGTGGCTAAGTAGCTCACGCTAGCAGTCCACTTGTATCTTGCGAGACTGCAGCAGTTTGGGGGTTAACGTTAGCTGCATTCCAGAGCTTGCTTTTGTCGACATCCCAACATAATGCCAAGAAAACAAAGCCTGCCTGCAATTCGTTGTCATTCTCAGTACTGGATTAGAACAAGTAACGTTATAACAGTAAGACATGAATTCATTTTCGTATGTACGTTACCTTTGTCGAGATGTACAGCCATGGTAAGCGGGTGTAGAAAGGTGAGACAGATGAGAGAGAGCAGCAATTCTGCTCCCCGCTCGGCCATCACTTTTTAAAAAAATAATCTTCGCAGAAAATCCCTCGAAGAAAATCCGTTTTATCGCCGAAGTCCCTAACACACGCCTTTCCCTAGATAACAAGCCGAATTAAATTTTCGAGTATAACCTTTGCAATACGTGAAGACATTCGGGACCAGTTTTTTTCCTGAACAGACCAAACGAAACATCAAGTTAGGTAACGTTGGTTGGCTCGCCCGGTGTCCGTGTAGGTAATCAAGCACTCACGCGAAAGACTGATTTGATCCTTTTAAATTGTTCAGCGGTTTGAGAAAGACGAAATTCAATCCATAGCGACAGGGTCAACAACATTGCCAGAAGACTACTATGGACGTTCCATTTAAGTATAACCAATAGATTTATGAAAAAATAAAGCCAATAGTTGCATTCCAAGAACAGGGGCAGTGGAAAAAATCGTATGCTAGTCTGAAAGGCGAGACACTTCTCTGCTGTTCAACGCAGCCTGCTTGCCACGAGCAACAGCAGCGTAGAGGAGCAGGAATTCTATCTGGAAAATGGGAAAACAAGGGCTGGAATACAAGGGGCCTCTGCATTGCTGACGCAAGAATTGGCAAGTAGTAAGGCACGGAGTGGCTATCTGGAAGAATCCTAGTTACGGTCGCATTGCTTGCAAGCAATTGTTCAAATTAAATCAACATTGAAAATTGGATGAATCGCAAATTCTGAAACTTCCAATTCATGCACTGTAAATACTGGAATGAAAACAACCCAATTCGAGTACTTTGACCCTAGTCTCACTGGGTCAGCCATGACTGCAACACTCTGTGACCAGAGAACAAGGACTACACTTACAACCATAGCGATACAACTTGTCATAGTATTATTGACTATCATTAAAAATAAACAAGGGAAATGTTGGCTTTCCAGCTCAAAACCACCCATCACTTGACAAACCACAAATTATTTTTGTTAGGCCCAGCATCCTCAAACTGCATCTTTAACATCAGATTGGTTTACAAATGGAAGTTCTCCTTTCCGATTCAAAATGAATGTATGTACAAAATATACCTGAAATACGTCGGTGCGCATTTGTCAAAAATGTGCCAATAATTTAGAAGAATAGTGGTTATCAGTAAGCTTAAATACTGGTATATTTGGCAAGTCATGGTGTAAATGTTTACTCTTTACAGCGTTTCTTTACCGAAGCACAAGACTATGTAGTGAAGTCGGAGGTCGCTAGCGGGAACAACAGGTGTGTTTATCCTTAGCATGACCATAAATCAACGTGAATTCATGGATGCAAAAACTAGTTATTTTTTTTTTTTAAAACATCCATTAAAAACTGTGGGTAAAACCACCTGCATAGATATAGATAGCAAAAGGCCAACGGACCACTGTTGGCCCAGCAGTGACAGAGCGGAGGGCCCGATAGTGTTCGCCAAACAGTGGTCCACTAGATCTTCGTTTTCGGGTGGTCTGCCGCTCAATGCTGAGAAAAATACCACATCGCTGTAAAGTAAACATTAGGGCACAGTGGAATGTAGGCTACGTGACAGTTAATCACTATTTATTTGTGGATTACAGGCTGGAATCAGCAATAAGAAGAGGTAATGTGCCGAATAGAGCACAGTGAAAGAGCCCATATGCCAGTTAAACTGGATCACCTGTATTCATGTGTGGATAAAACTTGACGAGTTTCAGCAAAACTAGCCTGTTACCTAACCGTAGGTTAACATAACTTGTTATGGTAACAAAAGATGGTCTAAACGGCATGATGGTTTTTTCATCAGATAAAAAACGTTACGTTTTGGCAAATCCTACATGCAGTTTTAACACTCAGGCCTCCATCAGGCAAGACTGTAACGTTGGGAATCCTTATGCTCCTGCACTGAAGGGTCAATAGAAACAGAGACAACAAAACTGAGCGGGACAGTGAAGTCTCAGAGAAAGGTTTGTGGAATACATAACATGCTAGCCTACAAAATGTTAATGTATCTTACAGCTCCATGTATCCGTAAAACATAACGTGCTTTTATTTATTAAACAATCAATGTAGAGTAGACCCAATTATAGATTATACAAAGCAGGAGGAACTGTGAAAAGTTATGAGGCGCCCTTCGGGAATGGAGGAGCTGTGGCGCCGAGCGTGCAAGTGCAACTGTGCAGTGGTGGAGGCGCTACTGCGCAACTGCGTAGAGTCAGGCTATAGGTAGCAGTTCACAACAGCCCTTTTAAAGGCTATTCCTATCTCATCGCTTCAGTTTCAAAACAAAACTTTAGCCTTACAACAATACTGCTTTTGCGGCTACATTTTAAACCGCCTTTAAAAGGCTTTTTAGTCTCTTGTTTATGTGTAGTAATATTACTCTACTGCAATAGCCTATTTTCTAATCTTTCATCTTCCCAGCTTTTCTATAATAAACAAAGTTATTTAAGCTGTGGTTTCTGAGCTAATCATAATTGCTGTTCCCATGTTCTTGTTTGTGGTCTGAAATTACCATCCCTAAGACTGCCTGTTAGTTCACTAAATGAACAATGGCAAAAAAAACTGCTGTAAAGTTGTAATTTTGAAATGCTCTACAATGATTTCTGTATGTATTGTTTAGAAATAACCATCCAACTGTGTGTTTCTGCTGATAAGATAGTAATGGTTTACTGAGCATGGCTCAATATCGCACATGGATGGTGTTTGTGGTACTTTGGGGTTTGCTGTAAGATTTATATTGTTTAGTATTTGTGTATGTTTTGCTGTTGAGTACTTCATGTCCCTTACGTTCTATTTTATACCACAGTCTATGAAATTCTAAATTTAGTTCCACTTTCATACATGGATATGTGAAAATTAGAATCTAAGTTGAAATACCTTCATTAGCTCCTACATTAATTTGTACAGTAGCATTTTAATTGGTATGAGGTGGAGGTGGGAGCTGGGCAGAAGTTCTTGCGCAAACGTTTCTGAAATTCTGGAATTCTGGAAAATGAGGTGATGATACAATTTTATTTAAGATGAGGCTGCATACCTGCATACAACTACCAATCGAGCCCAAAACATCCATGATGTCTCCTCGTCAATCGAGCCCAAAACATCCATGATATCTCCTCGTCAAACTACAAATCGAGCCCAAAACATCCATGATATCTCCTCGTCAAAAGCACGCAGTGGAAACAGTATGAACTATCACTGCCGTGTAGACTGGCCACTGTCACCATTCAAATCCATTCATAATCTTCATAAAATAAAGTTCTTGAAATATCTGTTATTTGCCATTAATGTGGTGAACATTACACTGGCAAGGCTTGTTTTCGCTGGAAAGCGAAAGGTACAGAGTCTAAAGACCTACAGTGTGTACAAAAACCTGGAGGTCTTTTAGTTTCTCACACACCTGTTTAACATTAATTCAGAGACAATCCCAACCTCATCAGAAGAGTTTGAACTTGTCCAGGTAGGACTTGGAAAAAGACATTTCACCTTGTCCAAGGATATGAGCCATGAAGAGGGATGACACCTATGACACCTAAGTGTTTCTATTTGAAACACGCCACTTTATTCTAGTGTTGAGTTTTTCTTCAAGCATTTAGACATCACTTAGTCCCTCTTAGTTATTTGGACTACTACAGAATGAGTATTCAAAGATGCAGGGGCTGACAGCAGGATGGCTACTCCACAAGGTTACAGGTGGAGAAAACTAGTCATAAAACATCCATTGTAATAGATTGCCATTCAAATGACTTGCCCAAACAGTATTGCATTTACAGGTGGTCAGGGTAGAAGGAGACTGATTCTGAATCCTCCTGATTCTGATGGATACAACGGAACCCTAATTCACAGTTTTACAAGGTATGGGAAAACTGTACATTGTGCCTTTGCAACATGAGTTTGACCTAACTCTGTTACATCCAGATGCCAGTGAATTCCAAAGTATGCCAATAGCACAATGCAAAACGTGCAGAAAGAGTTTTTCTTTGCAGATTTTGACCCTTCATGTTCAGGAGTGCATAGGGTTTCAGTCAGCAGAGGATATTGACGTTAATGTGGTTATGTAATATATGTGCTTATGCATTGTGCAAGTGTGATTTATTTAAAATTTTGAGAATATTTGTGGATCATTTGTAATATCTTAGACATGTCAAAGTGAGGTTTCTGTGACAGGCTCCTTCGTCCTACAAGGACCTTCATTCCGCAGAGCTTTTGAATTCAACATTAACAGTTTACATCCATTAATTATGAGGGGATTTTTGGCATGGTGTGTTGATGATGTATTGGACGCCATTGGTGAAGGGTTTCAAACATCCAAATCTCAAGAACAAACATTTTGGACAGTGACCTTCGGTGAGGCAGGAGTGGTAACAGTTGCTCTCAACGACTAAAAACCCATACACACCTCTGTTCCAATGAGACAATGTTGTCATGATGAACTCTATGGCCAATAAAGACATTTGGGACAGAAATATGGCTTTCACAGAGACCTCATTTTATTCACACACAAACATGAACAATGTTAGGCGAAAATTCACTCTCAAGTTATCTCAGGACTCCGGAGTTGTAGATCAGTATATATAATAAAAATTGCAATCGGGCTCACTCACAGCACAAGGATGAAAGTGAAGCAATTTCACTTACATCGCACAGGGTTTATATACTTAAGATGTATTTACTCCTGACGCCATACATGTTTAACATCTCAGTCATAATAGCCACTCTTGACTAAGATCTATAACTGAGCTTCCTGTCTTCCAAGGATGTCAGTTCTACACAAGGTCTAAAAAGGCACAGTTCGACCCTCCCTATCACCACTGAAATCACCCAAACATAGACAAGAGGTTCCTTCACTTACGCATATAGATCTTATACATATGCAGACTTAGTGGCGCCAGTACCTAATAATCAAAGTTACACAGAAAAGCCATGTCCCTGCTTACATAAGCACATGATTCATACAAAGTAATTATTAATACAACGCACTTGATTAATATATTCTTAAGTCATTAACAGTGTTTGGAAATTATCTCCATCAAACAAACCATCAGGAATGCTGTGACGTCATCACATTCAAGTCTTAGTGGTAACACAACCTTCATGACAAGATTTTGAGATTTTTTGTATTGACTACTGGTGTTTTTGCAGGTAATAAATTAGTATTGCTTCATTTTGTATACTTAAAACCATAGCACTTCCTGACAAGGAAATCACATTCGTTTGTAAGCATTAGTTAAGAGTAGAGTAGCGAATGAACTGAACTCTTCCTCAGTGAGAAGAAAAAATTAGTGGCTGTGAAATTTTCCCTGATGAATTAGTTCCTCTACATGTTCAATTCTGCACCGGTTCCTTCACACATGCACGTCTGCATTGAGGAGGAGGTAGAGAGTTCCTTCACACATGCACATCTGAATTGAGGAGGAGGTAGAGAGTTCCTTCACACATGCACATCTGAATTGAGGAGGAGGTAGAGAGTTCCTTCACACATGCACATCTGAATTGAGGAGGAGGTACAGAGGGCTAGTTCCATGATCCTTCCCCTTTGGGAGATATCACTGTTTTTTGCTTGCAGCTGCAACCTGTGGTCATCCAGGCACAGGAATCCAATCTTAACACATAAATACCTTTTTTTCTAAGAAGGCACACTCAAATGATACTGAAATACTGCATACATTGAATTACAAGGACAAAAGCCAGAACAATATGCCTAGCCCTCCATCGAAAATCAATAGTTTAACCACTCATTTGACTATTATGTAATTTTAAAGTGTAAGTGCACCCTAAAATGTGTTTTTTAACTGTAAACTAAATGATCTTATTGAACTGTGATTAAACACATCAATGTTGGTGTTCCTATTGACAAAACACCAACTTTGTAAAAAAAAAAAAAAGAAGAAGAAAAAAATATATTTTTGTGCACAACACGCCATCTGCTGTTTAAAATGGTCCTGAACCTTGCAAGACCGATGCTGAAGTAGAGTGAACCTTTGGTACATCTATGTCATGATATTTATAGACTCTCAGTCTAGTAAACTCTCAGCCCCTTACCCGCTTCTTAGCACTGCAAAATTGTACAGTGGGTGGAGTTCAGAGCTGGGGGTGAACTTACACTTTAAGGGTGTAAAGCATTCATGTATAACTTGAACGCCCAGCAATTCTGTCCAAGTCTCTTTGACCCTGAGGAGTCAGCCTGCGGCCTCTGTAGGAGAAGAGAATTCAAGTACCGCTTAACACATACAAACCTCAGAAAATTGAAAACAACCCATCTCCTTTACACTTAATCCAAGTTGCTGAAGATACATTGGAGCCTTGGTCACTGTTAAATAAACCTGACTGACTTGGTGCTGATGTACTTTGCCTGGTTCTAGCCCGCCCCTTACCCGTTGGGGTCCTTCTCCACTATCTTAAGGCCCTCGAGTGCTTGCAGGACTTGAGGACTCGTGCCACGTTCATTGAGCCCACACTGAAATGGGACGGGCACACACCGTTCCTGTGCCGACCTCCATAGATTTTTGATCATGGCAGGGGCATTGGCGATTAGCTCACACGTTGCCCAGGCCATGACGGGTATTGTGTTTTGAGGCAAGCTTACAGGGTTCATCAGGGTTCATGATTTGGTGAATCTAGTGATTTGGCTGGTGAATCCTCAAGCAAGGTCAGATGAATTGAGCTGCTATAATACCTACTACGGAAAAGACTGCAGGCTCAGACCATTAGTTGTGTTACAAACTGCCGTTATCCCTCTAATAAAGGTTCTCTCTCTTACCTGCTCTGGTGTAGAACCAGTATTCATCACTAGGTGCCAACTCTTTGTGTTTGGCCTGCTTCACTGTGTCTACCCATTCTGGCACTTAACGGCGTTTCTTCGACAGTGACTCAATGTTGATAGTACGATTAAGATTTTAAATATGTGTCAATGAGTCTATACATCAATTCAACATAACCATTAACCCCTGAATTAACACATGATGGATGACGCAAAGTTCCTCACATCGAGGGAGCACACAGCTTTGCAACACAAGTAGTCTACGCCTTACTTTTTGAGGAAAGCAGAAAGTGCCCGCTCAAAGTCCTGCTGGTTGGCGTCGTTCACTGCAACCCCCCGCACCTGCAGGAAATATGTCCATTTGTATTCGCAGAGGAATGGCGGATTAATTTACCTGGGTGGGTAGAATCAGCACTTAGCCGAGCGGTCACTTACAGTGAATATAACGACAGATTTCTGGTGCCACTTAAACACTATACTACTTAGCTGAAGAACGGTGTGATTCTTGACGGGATGTAACGTTAGCCTTTCAGTGGACTTCCCCCTTAGATATGCAAAATACAGCAAAGGCTAGCATAGCAAAATATCACCGTTTACAGGATATTTACTGCTATATTTGTCAGGAGAGCGATGAAGCAGTTATTTTAAGTGGTCTACATATATATATTTTTTTAAAGCATCTTCAGTATAAAACAACGACAATAACAACAATAAGTTACATATGCAGCATTATATTGCATTTCGTTGACCGTGCCTTAAAAACTCTCTATAAGCAAATTCCCCAGGGGATTAATAACTTTAAATAAGTATAAAATCTAAATCATGTTTACCTTACTCAGCCTCCCGCAGTGCCAGTGATGCTGAAATATGCTGAAGAGGCGAGTTGGCGAGACTACTACAGCAGGCGACTGCAGTAACTCGACTGACCCCGAATAACCTAAGTGTACAACTTGCTCTTATCCTTAATTTAGTCGCATAATGAAAGCTTGGAACGCTAATAACTTTGAGTCTGCTGCAACCAGCGTACACGAGGTGGCCCAGAGCAGTTAAATAAAAGGCACATCAAATTTATAATAAAATCCATGCATACGCCCGATACTGATTAATTTATAGCCTAGTTATAACCTCATAAATCCTTGTAGTAAGATCCTACTTTTTTATGCAAATATGTTATTTGATGTGAATCAAGTAAAATTGAGGAAGCAGCTATAAGAAATGAGCGAAATGTCAGACACTGCTTTAAAGTTCTATCCCATTTTAATTCATATAAAATGACTTACAGTACTGCTATCGAAGGTTTCCAGTAACTGATCACAAAAAAATACAGGACAATCTAGGGAGAGGAAAGGGACTCATCTGAGACCACGAGAAAAGACACTGATAATCTAATAAACTGATAGTCAGACTATAGACAATTATCACAAAGCAGTCATAGCAAAACATACAGTCAGTCTCATCAGTAATGGTGCTTTCTAGATATTACATGTCTGAGCTTGGCGTGGTTCTTCCTCCACCAGCAAACTAATTTGATCCTCTTAGAGTGCAACACACGCCACACCTGAGGCAGTTTCATAACTCTGCTCTGCCTTCCAAATCACCAGGGAAACAGAATGAGTGTATGGTGTAAGGCTTCTAGAACGGATTGATTTCTGTTGCCCCTATTCTGACCTCTGATGTCACAAGGACTTGTGTCTTGAGCCAAGAGGAATAGTCTCCATAAACCAGAGAGAGAAGTTTGAGCCAGTGAAATAAATAAGGACAGTGGAAAAGGATGTGAACAGTATAATACAGTATAATTACACCCCACCCTTCCGTGCTCCTGACACAATGTCTTAATTGGCTTGAATTGTACGAATACGTTCACACGGATATGGCTGTTTGGCCAACTTTTGCCATCCTGTCTTACACCAGACCATCATCATTTAAACCTTTCTGACCTTTCTGTAGTACCTCTGCTTACCCTGATTGTTTTGGACCTTTGTTCAGAGGGAACTGTTAAAGGCCTATTCAAGAATAGCGTTTCTGTCAGTTAAATGCAGAATGGCTCGAATTGAAAAACCCCAAAGACATTTCATTAAAAAAGATTGTTTACAGTCTTTCACCTTGTAAAAAGATATAAAAGTTGTACTTTCACTTTAGATGTTCACAAATTTCCACTAACTTGCATGTCTGCTATCTCAACTTGCATGTCAGAGGTTCAAAAATACATTAAAACAAACAAAACGTCTTTGACAAACATGAGGTCAGGGCACCCTATAATTTACCATATCAAGGTAAAACTGGCTCATACCAAGACACCACAACACCTGTAGAACAGAGCAAGAGGATTTTCTTCTACACACCCCAACCCTAACTCTAACCCTATTACCTCTATAGCCATGGGTCACATAACATTAGTAGATTTAATTAAAAGCTTGAACAACATACTGCCATGTGCAGTGGATTAGTTAACATGAACTTTCCTTCTGGGATGAGGTGAAGGTTCTCGAGACACCTGCAGCTTTCCCACAGTAAAGATCAAATTTGAGGTAGTTGTGGGCAGTGTAAGAAATTACAGTATATCCTGTGAGTGAACATGAGATTCACTGGATTTGCTCAGACACCTGAGGTCAGGAAGCAAACTGAGGTGTGAGTGACTGTAATTCATCATAGTATGGGAATGGGGTAGGCCATTGAGAACCATCTCAGTCAGAGAAACCTGATTATCATACAGAACAGCAAAAGGTTGCCAGACCTGTTTGCATTTGAAGCCTAGCTCATTTACTTTAAAAGCCTAGGTGTCTTAAACAGTATATATGGCTAGAGTTGGAATAAAGACAGATTGCTGCATCAACCACAAAAGAAACTTTGTTTTTCTTACAAAGACAGATTGCTGCATCAAACACAAAGAAACTTCCTTTTTCTTAAAGTTGGCAAGCCCATCCTGAAATTTCAATGGCTGTGGATCAGCTCTGTGCAATTTTGTCAACGGTTGTAAAGTAACTGAATCAGCCCGAAGTAGTGAGGTGACAGAATTGTGTTGAAATAAGTTTCTAAAGGAGCTGAAACAAAGAGGCCCAGGCCGGGAAACGTTTCTAAAGTAACTGAAACAAGTTGTTGATAACCCGAAGTAGTGTGGTTTGAGCCTGAAGCATTGTGGCCCAGGAAAGTACGTTTTGTGATTGTGCCCGACGGACAGTTGCAGCATTTTTCATAAGCCAATGTATAGGACATATAGGTGAGTGTGACATTGTGTTTAATACGAACGAAGACGTGTGGTCAGCGCGACTAATTGTGGCATAGTATTAAAATAGGTTGGCTGGATAACAGAGAGTTTGTTGGAGGTGGTGTGAGCAGCCCCGTCACAGGGAGTGGGAGAGGCGAGCCCATTACTGAGTGGAAGCCAGAGAACATGAGTGTAGACTCAGATGTTAATGATGTTACTAGCAGATTGAGACTGTTAACAGCTAGGTATGCTGGTAGACATGTGGTGCATTCTTCTTGATATCAACATCTTAAACCAAGATATAGGTAGAGAAGTAGATCAAATAAAACATGGGAAATATGGTAATTGGGCAAAGGAATGCTGGTCTCAGGGCCGAGGCAGACATGCTCCTCATTCTAACCATAACATAGGGAATGACCAGGAGAGTGGTGATGAAGGCATGTTCTGTACGTTTTTGAAATTGAACAATTCTCAGAAACAGGCCCTTATGTCTGCGGTTCCGGGAAACCAGATCTGCCATCCTTACAGTATTTTACAACAGCTGAGAGTCAGCGGCTTGACAAAGGTGATTTGTGTGTGACTTTTGACAAAGATGGTCTAGGTTTGGTGCCAGATGGAAAATCCCCAGTTGAGAGTGGGCTGTGTCATATTGAGTGGGCAGTGCCAGATGACTGTGATGGGATAATAGAGAAGGCACAGGAAACTGAGGAGCCATTTGGGTCAGAGGTTAGAACACACACAGAACCAGAGTCAATGGAGACTACAAGCGATGCTTTGCCAAGAACAGCATACTATTTCACATTTATATTTAGTTGTGTTTTGGATGTCAGATGCCCTTATGTTTTTCTCAATGATCTCAGACTGTCTCGTTGGCTGTGGTGGTTCTCAAATGCTTCTCCCAAACCTGAGACATTTTTTATATTATAGTATCAAATTACAGAATAACCCCATGATAACTCCCAAGTTACCTATTAAGACTGGGAGATGACCAGTGTGCACGATGGTGAGAGTCCAATGACGGGTAAGACTCCCTCATGGCCACAGAGGGACCAACCTAAAGCAGGACATCACCGCCACTGGGCACCTCTATGAAAGGTGTGACTGAGAAAGAAAGTTGATTTGATGCTATGTATGGTTCATAGCATGAAAGAGGGGACTGTAAGAAATTACAGTATATCCTGTGAGTGAACATGAGATTCATGATCAAGCAGCAATGCTGCAACCACAAAGACAGATTGCTGCATCAACCACAAAAGAAACTTCGTTTTTCTTACAAACACAGATTGCTTCATCAAACACAAATAAACGTCCTTTTTCTGACAGCAGGTAGGAGTTATAAAAAGGATAGAAGATGTCCGTGTCTCACAGCAATCAGCTTGCAGACCGGCGTGGACATGAAGACCCTGATTTTGTTGGCATTGCTCGGAGTGGCGTGTGAGTAAACTGCAGTGAAACAGCACATAAGGGGTTATATGAACGTTTTCATAGTTTGAGCTAGGTACTGTTAGGTAGGAGGTGTTGGTGGTACAATGGTTAGCATTGCTGCCTACCAAACAGTTGACCCTGGTTCACTGCCTGTTCAGAGGAAGATGGCTTTGTAAGTAGATTCTACTCAATATCTAAATACATGCCCTTTGCCTTTAGGAGGTTTCCCTCTTCACCACAGTCATCTGTGTGACCTAGGGGGTTCAATCAAGTGCTTTCAGACCATGTTCATTGTTAATGGTACTATGCAAATAAGTAACATTTAATTGATTTAATTTGAATGAACTTACACACTTAATAGCCGACACTGGGAGAGATCTAGCCTGGATCAATCAGGTACAAATGTATTTATTACACAATCAGCTGTAATCTGGGTTGTAATTGCACACTAGCATTTGGGTTTATCTCCACTTTTGGTGTGAGGTTCTTTTTCTCTTGATACCTTCTTGCATCTTTACTTGTGTGTTCCAGTAAAACGCATCTATCTTTAATACATATGTTGTTGTTGTTGTGTTTGGGCCGCTGTAGGGGCCGATGTGAAAGTGGTGGGAGGTCATGAGTGCCCCAGGCACTCCGCACCCTACCAGGCCTCCCTGAATGCAGGTGGCTACCACTTCTGCGGTGGCTCCCTCATCTCCAGCCAGTGGGTTGTGTCTGCTGCCCACTGCTACAAGCGGTGAGTCCTAACCTCCTCTCTGAAAATAGAATCCACCTAACAAGGGTGTCTAAAACCACCAAGCGCAAATCAATAGCATGGTGTCCAAATTCACCGAGCAGAAATCTAAATCATGGTGTCTGAATTCACCAAGCAGAAATCTAAATCATGGTGTCCGAATTCACCAAGCAGAAATCTAAAGCATGGTGTCTGAATTCACCAAGCAGAAATCTAAATCATGGTGTCCGAATTCACCAAGCAGAAATCTAAAGCATGGTGTCCGAATTCACCAAGCAGAAATCTAAAGCATGGTGTCCGAATTCACCAAGCAGAAATCTAAATCATGGTGTCTGAATTCACCAAGCACAAATCTAAAGCATGGTGTCTGAATTCTCCAAGCAGAAATCTAAAACAAGGCGTTTGAATTCACCAAACAGATATTTAAAAATGTGCTGTCTGAATCCACCACAAAATGTACAAGAGGAAACATACACCTGCTTATAGTTCTGGAACAGATCTGGTGCTGATCAGACACACCGATCCAGCAGACTGTCTGAAGCCTTTCCTCCATCTGCTGCTATCTGTGTAGGTGCGTGCATTTCACTGGATGACTGTTCAAACCAAATAACAGGAAAGCACTGATAACAGTTGCATTAAAACTGGGGTAAGAAATGAGGATCTCCCAGGCGACCTGTGGTCTCTCTACAATTAGCATTAGCACAGGGTCAAAACTGCAGTACATTGTATATTCTCCCACGCACAACAGTCATTGTACCGTATATAATATTTTTCCAAGTAAACAGCTCTGTAGCTGACACTGAATGGTCAGCTGAAAAGATATGGCCGTAGGTGATTCTGATTTTCACGGTGTTCCAGATAATAATTACGTGTATACATCAGTATGAGACGTGGAGTCATGTTTTTTAGTTAAGACCAGCGGGTAGTTCCAAGCTCCATAATTAACTCTGTTAGAGTTGTCAGTTGCTACAGTGGTTAGTTTGACTGAAACCCCGGCTAGCATTAGCATGTGCAAACTCTGTCTCGGTAAGAAAACAGTTGTTACAGTTGTCATTCTGATTGAAAGCCTGCATTAGCATTAGCTCCTGCTAACTCTTAACTCATAACTAACTAAGCCACGCTCTTCACTCCCCTCTGAAGTGGCATCCAGGTGCGCCTCGGTGAGCACAGCCTCTCCTCCAAGGAGGGCACCGAACAGTTCATCAACTCTGCCAAGATCATCAAGCACCCCAATTTCATCAGAGACCACCCAGACAACGACATCATGCTCATCAAGCTGAGCCGCCCGGCTGAACTTAACAGCTATGTCCAGACTGTGGCCCTGCCCAGCAGATGCCCCGTTCCCGATGAGACCTGCATGGTGTCCGGATGGGGCAACACCATCACCCGGGGAAGTAGGTACCTGTCTTGGAGAATGTGAGGACGTGTGTATGCATGAGGGTTTCTGTAACAGACTGTCATAGGAGGCTTCTCTGTTCATGTGTCTTAGAAAGTGTACCTCCTTTCAGATTAACTAAGTAGTAAGTAGTATGTAGAGTTACTCCTCTGTCATTATCTTTGTATACTT
The DNA here is from genome assembly GCF_900700415.2 of Clupea harengus. Taxonomy (NCBI): domain Eukaryota; kingdom Metazoa; phylum Chordata; class Actinopteri; order Clupeiformes; family Clupeidae; genus Clupea; species Clupea harengus. Next base: position 25,286,912 of record NC_045157.1, read on the forward strand.
ATGTGTTTTTATGCAGGACTTTTTCAGCATAAGGGCTCATTCTGAATGACTCCTACATGCCAAACTTGAATTCTGTGACATAGCCTACAAACATGAGTGTTTTCTGTCTATCAGCGATCTATCCTGACCGCCTGCAGTGCCTTACACAACCCATCATCGATGATCGCATCTGCAAGAATGCCTATCCCCAGTGGATGACTGAGAACATGGTCTGCTCTGGCTTCATGCGTGGAGGAGCCAGCAGCTGCCAGGTCAGAGCCATGTCATCACCAATGCCCCCTGGGATTATGACATCATAATCATAGATAACCCCAAGCATGACATTATAACTGCCCTGTAATCATGATGTCAAAATAATAGATCACCACTGAAAGCATATCATTATCACAGATCTCCCATGGAATCATGATATCATCGTCATTGATCACCCCTACAAGTATTTCATCATAATCTCAGGTCATCCCTGGAATTATGACATTATAACCACAGATCACCCCTAGAGTCCTCATATCATAATTCCTTAATCACGCACTGTGGAATCATGACATAACTATAATTTCTTACTACTAGAATACTGAATGCCTTGAAACATGAACATTCTCACTTTAAAGCTAGGCTATGATGCGCAACATTATAGTGACCATTTTCTCATGCTTTTTACATATTCAAGACCGTACAAGTACAGAGAAAAGCTGACAGAGTGTGAAAAGCACATTCTATATTGAGAAGAGAACTGAAAGCCTACTGAAGCAGCTGAATGACTTATTTGTGTGTGCGTGTTTCTGTCTATGTTGCTTGTGCGTCTACGTGTTCATTCCATACAGGGTGACTCTGGCGGACCTCTGGTGTGCGGTGGCCAGCTGCAGGGTGTGGTCTCCTGGGGCGACTATGAGTGTGCTATGGTGGGCCACCCCAGTGTCTACGCCCGCGTGTGCCGTTACAACAGCTGGATCGAGGGTGTCATGAACAGCAACTAAAAACCCATACACACCTCTGTTCCAATGAGACAATGCGGTTATGATGAATTCTATGGCCAATAAAGACATTTGGGACTGAAATATGGCTTTCACAGAGACCTCATTTAATGCACACACATACATGAACAAACCATCAGAAATGCTGTGACGTCATCACATTCAAGTCTTACACCTCTCCTAATCACAAATCACACACACCTGGCACGTCCCTTCATATATTCCTCACTCCCTTCACTCCGGTGTCTGGTCTCGTTGCTACATGGACTAAGTTACTGCCCGAGCAAAGCAATAAAAAAAAAAAAATGGCGGACCAAACTCCGTAGATGGTCGTATTTGTACATAAAAATTGTTTGTTTGACTTTTTTTTCCCTAGATTTTTTTTAAGTTACGGAGAAATATACATTGTGCAATGTAAAAACCCCGTTATTGTAACAAAAAATTCATCTGAGGGGATTTGTGAGGTGTCTGAGCCAGCTATCTAATGTCAGATTGCTACCTCCCACAAGGTAAACAGCGATGTATTGACGGATTGTGGGAGGTGCACCGAGAGGGTTTGCAACGACGGAGAGGGCTTTACGTGTCTCCGTAAACTGACGACCATAAATTGGGCTTTAGTCTTCGCGGGCAGTGACTTGTTTCTGTCAGTTCCGTGCCCTCGCGCTAGAGAACCAGAGTTAGACTCTGAGGACGCTATACGCTGGGTTCCTGAGTTTCTGTTATGAGTTTCTGTTATGCTATTTTGGTTCATTGACGCTATACGCTGGGTTCCTGAGTTTCTGTTATGCTATTTTGGTTCATTGTTTAGTCTTGTTTTCGTGTTCCAGAGTGTGACTCTGTGTAGTTTGGTTTAGTCTCGTTTTCTAGTCTAGTCTTGTATTGTCTTGTTTTAGAGTGTTTTTTCATTTGTTTATTAGTCCTCCCTGTTTTGTGTGTCATATTCCCCTGTTCCCGGGCTGAATTAATATTAAAACCCTGTTTGATCCTAAAACCTCCATCTGAGTTCTGACGTCTCATGACACTGATATTTTCCCTGATCAATTAGTTTCTCGATACATTTTGCACCAGTTGCTTCACACATGCACATCTGAATTGAGGAGGAGGTAGAGAGGGCTAGTTCCATCATCCTTCCCCTTTGGGAGATATCACTGTTTTTTGCTTGCAGCTGCAACCTGTGGTCATCCAGGCACAGGAATCCAATCTTAACACATAAATACATTTTTTTCTAAGAAGGCACACTCAAATGATACTGAAATACTGCATACATTGAATTACAAGGACAAAAGCCAGAACAATATGCCTAGCCCTCCATCCTCCAACACGCCATCTGCTGTTTAAAATGGTCCTGAACCTTGCAAGACCGATGCTGAAGTAGAGTCGACCTTTGGTACATCTATTACATGATATTTATAGACTCTCAGTCTAGTAAACTCTCAGCCCCTTACCCGCTTCTTAGCACTGCAAAATTGTACAGTGGGTGGAGTTCAGAGCTGGGGGTGAACTTACACTTAAAGGGTGTAAAGCATTCATGTATAACTTACCTGCCCAGCAATTGTGTCCAAGTCTCTTTGACCCTGAGGAACTGAGAAACCTCCATAGATTTTGATCATGGCACCCACTCCGACACCCCCTTGCAGGGTACAGATGGCATGCTGTGGACGCTACGGATCAGGCAGGGGCATTGGCGATTAGCTCACACGTTGCCCAGGCCATGACAGGTATTGTGTTTTGAGGCAAGCTTACAGGGTTCATCAGGGTTCATGCCTAGGTGAATCTAGTGATTTGGCTGGTGAATCCTCAAGCACGGTCAGATGAATTGAGCTGCTATAATACCTACTACGGAAAAGACTGCAGGCTCAGACCATTAGTTGTGTTACAAACTACCGTTATCCCTCTAATAAAGGTTCTCTCTCTTACCTGCTCTGGTGTAGAACCAGTTTTCATCACTAGGTGCCAACTCCTTGTGTTTGGCCAGCTTCACTGTGTACCCATTCTGGCACTTTCAGTTTTCCCGACCTGAAATAGGTTGGGCAGCATCTTAACGGCGTTTCCTTGACAGTGACTCAATGTTGATAGTACGATTAAGATTTTAAATATGTGTCAATGAGTCTATGCATCAATTCAACATAACCATTAACCCCTGAATTAACACATGATGGATGACGCAAAGCTCCTCACATCGAGGGAGCATACAGCTTTGCAACACAAGTAGTCTACGTCTTACTTTTTGAGGAAAGCAGAAAGTGCCTGCTGGTTGACGTCTTTCACTGTAACACCCAGCATCTGCAGGAAATATGTCCATTTGTATTCGCAGAGGAATGGCGGATTACCACTGTACCATGGACACTATACCATTTAGCTGTAACAGAACGGTGCGATTCTTGATGGGATGTAATGTTAGCCTAGTGCACTACCCCCTTAGATATGCAAAATACACCAAAGGCTAACATAGCAAAATATCACCGTTTACAGGATATTTACTGCTATATTTGTCAGGAGAGTTATATTAAGAACATTTAAAAAAAATGTTGCTCCTTCAGTATTAAAACAACGACAATAACAGCTATAAGTTACATGTGCGGCATTTTCTTGCTAATATCAAACAATTTCCATATACTGAATTCTGAAGTATGCCAATCAGAGTCCGTTGCAACTGTTTTTCTATAATGTACATAGAAAAATGTAACATAACCCCAATAATGTAGAGTAGTGACAGGCTTCTCAATGACCCAAATTAGAAATCCCCAACTAACACTGTCTGCATGGCTAACTAGATAATTTGTACATTTATATTTTGGTTGAACTTCCCATTAAACTCCTCCAAGGTTACTTCAACGGCTGTCAGGTTCTGGAATTTGAAGTACGTACTAGGACTGCAACCATATTCAAAGTTTAGGTCTATCAGGTCTTAAGTCAAATGAATTCGACAAAACCCAGCAATGTTTTCTTCAAGCATTACTGTACTGTGTAAGTGAATTACTGACAGTGTGGTGACATTTATTGCTGGTATTAGGCTTATCATGCATATTGGGGTTTTCAGGAAAATTTTTATAATGTTTTGTCTGTTATTCAGAACATTTGATGAGGACATCTGCTGATAATCCAGTTATACCTGGCACATAAAATGATTTCCTATGACCCAATATACCTAGACATTTTAACATCCTAGTACCTAGTACCTAGTCCTAGTACCAACTTGAAATTCCAGAACCTCACAGCCCTTGAAATAACCTTTCTGGAAATGTGTATTTCATTGATACACCTTTTTATACCTGTTCAGTGAGCAAGCAAAATATTATCTAGATTAATGCACAAAAATGTCCTACACAAATGTACTACAGACATCTCATTAATAGAACATCTGGGCTTTTTTTCTGATTCCACGCATTGATAACAGTGACTATGGACACAATCCTATTGAAAAGCTTAAACAGGAAACTAAATACAGAGGTAATTATCTGTTCAAACTTTGAAGCTTCTAGCATGAACACATTTGAAGATAATAAATCTGAAAACTTTCCCCAGTCTGCGAATGCTGTGAATTAAGTATTAGGTTGGAAGGTCACACTCTATATAGTAAAATTTTCAAGAACATCTGAGATGGTTGAGCAGAAGGCATTTGCTGAATTGAGGTGGAATTACCCTAAGGCATATCGCAGGGATTAGGCTGTAGGTGTAGAGGAAAATAATGGATAAAACTGTTTTTTTCTGTTTGAATTTCCATCTGTTTCAGCAACTTCCTGCATTTTCCATTGTCTCAAACATTTATCGCCGTGAATGACGTAAGATGTGTGGTCATACATGCAAATGCAAATCAAAGCATTATATTTTTACATCCAAGAAACACATGATCTATATATTTTAACAGATTCTGATACAACATCAACTGAACCGGGGAGAAGCTCACCTTAGTAAAACTAAAATAAATAGGCCAAATGGAGGAACAAGGTGAGTGCAAGGAATCTACTCTAGCAATTCCAGGTTCAAATGTATCCTTCAAGGGAAGGACATTTTTTACTCTGATGAAATTTCAGTTCACAGAAATGCCATTAGTCTATAAAATGAGATACAAGCTAAATAAATAGTGTATTGTAGAATAGAATAGAGGCTTAAAGGCATTAATTCAGAAAAAAAAGAAATGAGACCACTCACTTATGTCACTGTTAGCGATTGAGTCCCCCTGGCAGACAGACTGGTGCAGATTAAGGGGATTAGGACTGTATTAGAAAGCAGTGGCCGAGTTAATGCGATCATGGTAAGCACTGAAACCTATTAATTTGAGAATGATCTCGTTGAAGGATTAAGACATCATATGTCAGACGGACACCAAACTTCTCAAGCAATCATTGTTCAGCTGCATGTGGTCACGCTAAAAACAATCTGTTCCCCTCTCAGAGCATGATTCAATCAACACAAGATAAACAGTAACATGTATGGAAACAACAACTATATGCCCTTGGTGCAAACAGTTTACCCTTCATATACACACACATCTCACTTTAGTCCTTTATTTCAGGAACTTGCTCTTCAATATTTGCATTTTAAATAACACTTATTTTCTTAATTTGCTCTATGTGGTTTGAACAGTGATCTGTCTCAATGTTTTTTTTCTGTGGCTCTTCAATGCAGAGAGCAATATGATACATGTGGTTAGATGAGCACAATTCACCTCTGGTACTCCTTAGCTACTACACACCAGCTAGCCAATTTTTACATTTACAACAATACTAATTATTGGAGGGGAGGAGGGGGGATATTTTTTGTAGAGTGAGATATCACTGAATTAATTTAGTAGTTAGGTTGATATAAATGCTTCATGTCGTATTGTGAGGTGGTTTGCAAGTTTAGATGCTCTAGTGTGTTTGTAAAGTTATGCTTTTGTGTCTAGTCAGCTGGATAGCCAGCTGATCTATTTTCATAAAATGATTTCGAAATTAAGGAATAATAGCACTACCTTAATTGACATGCTGTCCCCCTTATACTAGGCATGTAATAACACAAACAAGTTATGTCAACCTGTTTAATATAGATTGGAAAAGGGGAAACTAGTTGGGACACTTTTTGGCATCTAGGGGCTGCCAAGGACTCTCAGCCTGTTTTATATTACCACGTGGTCTGTGTTTGTTTTTGTTGTCCATGTGCTTCAGTCATGGGCCCTATTCCTCATACGTGGTTCAACTAAGTCGATCAAATGTCCTATTAGCCAGTTTAAATTAACGCAATGATTGAAGGCAATCTCGGTTCCTCCAAGGCTGATCTGCGCTTAAACAATGTCTTATCCTGAAAACTATCTTGGTAACTCAGTTAGCGAGGTACGAGGAACGGGGCCCTGACCCCTCACCTTTTGTATTTACTTCCTGTTTTTGTTTTCCTGCCATTTTCTGTACTCAGACAGTCACATGACCAATTACTCAAAGTATTTATACCTGGCCTTTTGGCAAACTTGTCTCTGATTATTTGTGTGTTGTCACAAACTGGAGACTTGAAACAAAGAAATAGGATGCAAACGCTCAAGGCGTGTTTTACTGAGATAAATCAAAGTGCCACGATGGCCAAACAAGGCAGAGATCACAGGACTGGAGAACAGTACATCTTGCTGATCACAAACAATTACACACAAAGACAAAGGAAAAAGCCCAAGGCTTACATAGGAGCTCAGTGAATACATTGGCTACAGGTGAGAACTAAACTTAATTAACACATAGGCTACAGGTGAGAACTAAATTCAATTAACACATTGGCTACAGGTGAGAACCAAACATGGAGGGAAAAACTAAGGTGTGAGGGAAATACTAAAACACAGGAGAGGATGAACGGACTGGAGTAGCATATGGAGCAAGAGCAGGAACAGGAACAGATGAGTGTGCAGCAGAGGTTGTGACATGTGTAGTGTGCCAGTCATTCAGCATGCTGGAATTACCGTTGGGTCCTGCCTGTACATTTTTGGGACATTCTTGATTTTCCCCTTCACACTCACTCGTTCTGTCGATAGGATGTGTTGCTCTCCCGAATGTTTTCACTTTCTGCTTATATTAAGACTGGAAATACTTCTGGTAGATTCATGGAATGTATCCATTAGTTTATGTTGGTGTAATCATTCCTGCAGAATGCGATGAGATGGACACTCTTTATTCGGTGGTTGTTTGCACCGCAGTGGATGAGCAGGACATCTGAGACTGCTCTTCTTCACAGGTACTACTGAAAGAAGGGGAGGAGGCACACCACTTCAGTCCACCCCAGCCAACCACTTGACATGGGCACCCACTCCCAGGTCAGTTCCCAGTGACCTCCTTGCTATCTCACCCACTCCTAGGTCAGTTCCCAGTGACCTCCTTGCTATCTCACCCACTCCTAGGTCAGTTCCCAGTGACCTCCTTGCTCTCTCACCCACTCCTAGGTCAGTTCCCAGTGACCTCCTTGCTCTCTCATCCCACGGCAAATGTAGCTGTCCATCATTATCCATATTGAGGGACCTGCGAAAAATTAAAAATCCTATTACAATCCTAGCAATATATACTACAATAGAGTGTTTCTGTGGCTCAACTGGCAGAGCAACTGGTAGAGTAAGGTGCTAAGAACACCAAGATTCCCAGGGATCACTTATAAGCTACTAATGAAAATGTATATCAGTCTATTTGATGATATTTATCAGGTTATGAGGAAATTGAAGTCCCACCACAAAACTAATGTTACATGGTGAAAACCTGGGTGGCTAATGCTAGTGTGACCAACATGTGGGTGTGACATGCACATGAAAAACAAATGTATCAGATGGGGTTGCTTTACGAGTGCATTTATGATGTAACCGTTGCATACTTTTTAGACACTGGTCACTACAAAAACCCAGTTAGGTCGCCTCTCTTCACTGTAATGTTACCTAGATAGCGAACGGCCCACCATTTCTCCACTCGCTTTCAAAACATTTATACTTCTTCAGTCATTTTCACCAACCCATATCATTTTTTATAAATGTGACCAGTGTGTAACACAAGTCCTTAATTGACAAAAGCGATTTTTCACTTTGAGAACCTACTAGTACCATGAATTACTTTTGTTTAGTGGTTGATATTTTAAACAGACTATGTCAAGGATGTGATTTAGAAATTCCAGAAAATGCAAACATTTTATGTTATCTTCTTCATATCCACACAGTTACACCAAAGATGACGGTGGTCTGAGAGTGGACGAGAAGTGGCACACCAGCAGTGGGGTGGCGACCAAAATCCACCGGTCGAACGATATATGATTGCGATCTGGGATATGGCAAAAATCTGCTTTTCTGTATGTAGACTATATGAAGTGGACCATACTAAAATAGTGAATAAAAAACCATACTAAAGAGTCTACTCTAAACATGTGTGCACTATACCACCTTGGAATGGAGTGAAAACTTCTGTGTACCAATCACATGAGTTGCAGAGCTTAGATACACCTACCTAGCCTAACCTATCTTTGGGCTTTAACAGCAGAGCAAGCTCAAAATTGATAGCCTATACAACACACAAATCTCCTGTGTGTGATAGTTAGAAACATTTAAACTTGCAGTTCCTCTTCAGATGGTAAGTTAGTAGTTCATCAAGTTGTAGCTCCATCTCATTGTCCTTGGAATTTTTTTCCAGCTCTCTCAATATCTCTGCTTACATGCATGAGTGGAGACATCTCCTTCGATATAATTTCAAATTGCCGGGCTTGCCTCAAAATAAAGCAATTATATTTGGACCTGAGTGGAATTTTGTTTACAATAGAATCTCTGCCAGTGGTCTGTCTATCTCTGCCCTCTGCCCTCTGGCACAGGTAAGGACAAAGTATTTAGCATGTGAATAGAACAACTAATGAAGGGGTGGGTGTTTAGTACAGTAGGCTTGTGCAGTACTTTAAAGCAAAGGGTGGCAGAAGGGTCCTTGAGGATGATGGCCTGTAGGAGAGAAGCTATGGAGATGGCGGTTGGTTTTGAGTCATTAGGGCTCAAACTCTTGGTCTCTGCTGAAATGGAAACTGCTGAAAAAGAAGATGACCAGGGTGTCAGTAGTCTGCTATGATTTCCCCCGCCGTCGTAGATGAGTAAACATCTCCAACGGAGGGAAGCCGACCGCCAATTATTTTCTCTGCACAACGCACTGTTCGCTTTAGTTTACGCTAGGTGTGCAACGATGCAGAGCTGAGCCGAAGATGGACGATGTGATGATGAACTCTATGATGAACCAGCAGTGCATGAGGCAGCTTAAATTTCTTGTTGAAGGAAATACAAGCACTGCTGAGCCTTCTTCATACATCTGAAAGTCTGCTCTGCTGACTGTGGGTCTGTGCATTTCCAGCGGAGGCAGTGGGTCTCTTTCTGAAATCAATGATCATCTCTACAGTTCTCTGTGTGTTTAGCTCCAGGTTGCTAGTTCCGTACCATGACACTGGCCGTGTCGTGTTACTTCTTCATGGTACAGAGACTCATCATTATTTGAGATGAGACAGACCAGGGTGGTGTCATCTGCAAACGTAACGTAAGTCTAACAGTCATTTTTAGAAGTGCAGTCAATAGTGTAAAGAGAGTAGAGCAGATGAGAGAGCACAGAGGGTCAGCACTGGTGCTCACCTCAGACATAAGCTCAGAGGAAATGGGTTCCCTCATAGTTGTTTATACCCTTCTCATTTGAGGTGCTATCAGAGAATGAAGAGCATCAAACTCCATGAGATTTAGCCTGAAGTACACCTTAAACCTTTTTGTGCCTTTCACAAGAGGCAGGGCAGGAGGTCGTGGGACGGAGAGCCTCTGAGAGCGCCCTTACAACAATATGATATTGAAATACTTTCCGGTCACCATTGTCATAGTAAAAATACAAAAGTACATAATCAAAATTGTAATATAATGTTTCATGTAAGTTTATTTCACAGGTGTTATTGTTGTAGAGATTTTCACATCTCAAGTAATTTAATTCTGAGGATGCCTGGAATCCACTAGGAGCAGCCCCTGTCTATGCCCCTCCTTGGGCAGGAGCCATGGTACAATTCCTCAGTGCTTCTTGTGTCCATGAGGAGTTCTTGGATAAGGTTAACCTTATCTTAAAATTAGAGATACATCTATTAATACCTCAACCTGCAAAGACAACATGCATCACACTCATGAGTGTTGTTAAGTGATTTTAGAAGACCGTTATAAATTTGACTTGATAACTAAATGTTTAGTTATGGTAAGAGCCATGAAATGAATGCTGATCTGTTGGGGCACCCATGAAGGCGGGCAAAAGAAGTCTCATATAAGAAAAGAGGGAGTCCATTTGGGATCCTTTCCCCCAGAACCTCAAGAGTCATTACATAATATGGATGCAGTGCATGGAAGACATGAAAGATATTTAATGAAATCGGAAAACAATCGGATGTGGATCATGCCATTTGAGTCTCTTAAAGCTTGGTTTCTGGTAACCCGAGTTGTGACCACATAAATCAACATAAAACAAGGCATTGTTGTTGGAAAAGCAGCTGTTTAATGTTCAAAGAAAACACATTTGTTCCTTCAGTAATATCAGAAATATAAAATAAAAATCCATCTTATTTTAAAACATAACAATATGGTAAGTTACCAAAGGTAAATCATTTCAGTAAGACTTCATTTCCCCAAGCGACTTGAACGCATATATTACTTTGTTCATATAGTTACACTTAAATACATGTTCTTTTGTAGAAAATTTCATTTTGTGTCTATGATACTGACACATGCAAGAAAGCAGCTGAACTGCACATATATGGGAAAGTGTAATATGTATTTGAATTCTTAATAATTGCAATTTCAAAAGCATGCCAACTGCAATTAGTCTGGGTATCATAAGAAAATAAGTCAATCCATTTTGAGATTTGGATAAGGAACACTGCTAGGACTATTAAAACTACCAACAGATAGTTACATGGGATATAAACCTTAACAGCTTTGTTCTAGGATATACGAGGGGTGCTTAGTGTTACAGAAGATTAACCTGCCATAAGAAATGAAGTGGATCAACATATGAGTATGGTATATTGGGCTGGGACTAATAAATTGAAGACATGTTATTTTGAGAGTATGGTTGGCCTACCCTACTGTAAATGTATATATTTAGAAGCACATAAAACACATTATAGAAATAAATCACACAGCCATTATACCACTATGCATCACACAACTGGGTCTGGTAAATTTGACTGAGGAACTACCTTTCTATAGTTACCTTGCATTGCCATGATCTCAGTTATTGTGACATGAGCTACTAGATGGTCCAATCACTGTCACAATGCTTCAATGCTCATCAACTATGCCCATCTGAATCTCATGGAACAGGGCCAGACCTCAGTGAATGGAATGAAAGTGGGGTGATCACAGCCATTATGAAAATTATACTTAAACTCACTTTTACATGTGACCTGACAGAGACCTCAGCACTCTTCACCAGACAAAAGCATATTACCACCTATTTCTGTAAAGGTTTTACATGGCATCTCATCAACAATTATGTTTATATGAAATTCATGTCAATATGAAGATTAGTCTCTAGTTGATAAATAGGTGATGGAGGCTCATAGTCTAAAACAATTGCTCTAGAGAACAAGAAGTATTTTCATTGTTGTATGCAAATAGTGAGCGTTTAAGATCTTGAATGTGTTGAATGTGATTAAAATCCATTTCTGACCACCTCCAATTGTGGCTTGAATGAAGTACTGGCTTTTCAGGCAGTGAAGCACAATATCATTAATGTAATCTGAAGTTAATGCAAAGTAGACGTATCAACTGATTGAACATGTTACTAACTAAAAGAGCTAGGCTCCTATTTAATTCAAGAAGCCAGCTGTTCATGTCGAAAATGAAACTGGAAAATGTAATTTCTTACTAAACCATTTGCAAGAGGCAGAATAACCTGTTAACATGTAACGACTTATCACTCATTTCATAGTATTTTGTCTGCAAGTATGAATGTACAGTGTTTGAAGAAGGAACTTTCAGACACATTTGGGAATGTGCGTCACTTGGAAGTACATTCAAGTGCACTTTGAAATGTGTGATGCAGCACAAAGCTAACAAATTTCTGTAACAAATACTACATAATGTACATGTACAAATGTAACACAACTCTACGTGTAATTAAGATGCTACCATTTCTAGTCTGTCTACATTATTGGGAGGAAAACCTAAAGTAAACAAAGAGGCACAAGGCAGATATCTGTTCAAACCAGTAAAAGTAAGGCTGAAACATTATAATTCTACATCCTTCTCTGCATTGCCCTAAATCATGGGAACTTATATATTTGAATTTCATAAGATAGTTTTAAAACAGTTCACATGTGTACAAACCCAAACACCTTCTGTAAGTATGTGATGGCAACAGACTATCTTGGAGTCAGACCAACAGAGAGAAAAACAGCTAGAGAGAGAGAGAGAGAGAGATAGATAGATAGAGAGGACTTTGCAACTGCTAGTTCCTCTGAAAAGCAGTCTGAGCAGCTGTAGATGCAGCACTCTGGAAGGTTCTGTTACTGACGACACCGGTGGAGAGCTCCTGCTGGGCTTTTTGAAAGCTGGCCCCAGTTCTCCTGTACATGCCATGCACCTGTGGAAGACAGGTTCATGAAAATGGCATCCTATAAACTAGGGATTCCCAATGCTCCTGTTGGCATATTTTCTATGAATCCCTGCTCCATGCATTCCTGTTTAAAAATAGCATAATTACCATGCCCTTGATTAGCTAAACGAGGTGTGCTAATCTAATAATGACTGGTAGGAGAACCACATTGAGAATCACTGCTATAAGCCATTACCCTCCAGAAAGTAACAGTACATTTCATGAAATACTACAGACTTTGTTGAACAGCATAGGTCCCTGTTATGCAGACCTGCAGCTTGTCTCCCCCTTGTGGTTTATTTGAATGTACTGCAAGCCATCTTCTTACCTGTAATTGCTCACAGATTGCATCTGTAGTTTCCAAATGAAATGAAAGACATTTCCCACTTTTGCATATTCTCTTGATCTACTGTTTGCCACTTAGCAATTGTTCGATGGGGAGCCTGAGGACAAATGTGTCCCCTTCTGTTTCTATTTGTGCTGGTGCACCCGAGCGTTGGGTCTCTTGTTCTGGTTTTCATTTTCTTATTTTTTTTTATGTGTGCTGTGATGTAAAATGTTCAAGAGAGAAATCTTAATATATTCCACTCGCTTGTGTTACTGCCCTACTCAATGCTATAATCTTATTAATGACCTGATTTATATGCAAACTTTTCATGTGACATGAGATGTAGATGTAGAGTGTAGAATTGAGAAAGGGTAGATAGATACCATTTTCAACAAGACGACGGACATTACAGCGGACACTGTGAAGAAGCCAGCCACTACCATCATGAACACAGACACAGCCAGGTTAGTCCCGATCACAGAGATTGAGTATATCCAACCACTACAAAAGAAAATAAGAATAATTATTAAGCAGTTTTAGAGCATCGGTAAGTAAGCACCAAAACAAGTAATCAAAAACAAACAAACATAAACAAAAACATGGAAAGATTACTTCAAGTTATGTAACCCTCTTATGGACCCACATTATTGGGTTATTAGAACAATACAACAAAAACACAATTATTCATATTTAAGTGATTGTACACTAATAAAAATAGTTTTGAATACTATATTCCATTTCTGCTAATAGATCCCCCTAAATCCTATACACTGCACCTAAAAAAGTTAAAGTGGATAAAAACAGTAAAACAACAGAAAAATTAGACAAAAAGGCAGAGGGCCATAGATCAGCTGAAAGAACATAGAATAAATAAATCTGTAGAGCATTCAATCAGTTAACGATAAACATCTGAACAGTTGGGTTTTAAGTCAAGATTTGAAACTGGCTACAGCTGGAGCACCGTTGATGTCATCAGGAAGTTGGCTCCAGAGCTGAACAGCGTAGCAGCTAAAAGGTGCTTCACCACGTTTAGTTCTGACTGAAGGTATTACCAACACATTTCTCTCCACTGATCTGAGAGGTCTGGCAGGTGTGTACTGCTGGTATTTTGCTCAAGTGATCTATAAAACACGCAGCAGTGGTTTAAAGTCAGTTCTGTGACTAACAAAAAGCCAGTGGAAGGAAGTATTGGAGTAATAAGGTCAGTTCTTCTGGTGTTCTTAAGAACTGTAATAGCTGCATTTTGTCCATGCTGTAGCTGTTAGATGGTCATTGGTCAACATGGACTGCTGGATGTAAATGAAGGGGGCATACATATTAATTAGTCAGGACTGTTATGCAACAGTCTCGGAATTGGCTCATTTTACTACCTTTTTATGCATATACGGGATTGGCATTTGAGGGAGACGGTGTTAAAACTTCACAGTATGTCAGTACTGCACTGTCTTTATTGAACCATGCCAAGGTGAATACAGTTTTCCATTTGATGTTAATAAACTTTGAAAATGGGTCCCACAGACCTGACCACCACAGAATAGAGCGAGTATACGTAGAAAGTACAAAACCAAAACAAACACAGAACCCCTTGCACCCGGAGAAAGATCATATCCGAGTCAGCTGCAGAACCCTGCCAAAGACATAGCAAAAGAGGAGGAGAGAAAAGCTTTGTCTCCCACTCAGACACAGTGGCAGGATTAACTCACCTGAAAAGCTTTGTCTCCCACTCAGACACAGTGGCAGGATTAACTCACCTATTTCCCCAGTATGGAATGCCAACACTCTGGATGATGTACACCACCACTTGGAAGGAGAAGATGAAGAAGAAGAAGAAGAAATTGAAGGAGCTGTCTGACCTGTTGGAGGAGGAAAACAGACAGGGATATTAGGAGTCATTGAATTATATCGCTAATATCATATATATATATATATATATATATATATATATATATACAAAAAAGAGCAAAGCAACAGGTTCTGGAACTCACTTGAAGGCTTTGTATACAGGTCTGTACCAGCAGAGGAAGGCGGCTGGGCTGAACAAAATGAACCACAGAATTGCCAAGCCAAAGTCCACCCCGTGTGCAGCATCCACAGTGAAATGAGCCAAACAGGCCAGGATGTTAAGGAAGAGGGTGACACAATGGTCTGCAAAGAATAACAACTTTATTTATTATTCGTCATTTCACTCTATATCTAACAGCCTGTTTTATCTGTGGAGTTGTTAGGGCTGATTTTTAGGATAGATTTTTATTATGACTAATAACTTTGTGATGAGAGTTGTCTAAACACTTGACTTTGCAGCTTTATATTCTGCACCACTACTTTAAAGTCTGTTTTCATAAGCCCAATTCAAATATTTCAAACCGGTAAACATTATTTTAACCCACATTTAGACCAAATTCCTATGATGACTGTCTAGGCTGAGTTCAGTTAATGCTGTGTTAATTAATACTTTTTAGGCCTGTTTTATAGGCTTTTCACAAGACACACCAAATGCAGATTTTTGTGAATATTGGCCGTTTGATTTTAGGGCTAATAGGGTTTTTGATAATAGCATTATAATGTCTGTGCAGATCTAACTTAAGTGGCATTCTTGTAATCCCTGTATGAACGGGATATTGTAGTTCCGGTTTGGAAACCAAAACAGTTTAGCAGTGCATCACCTGAACCCAACCCAAAAAACACAGCCATCACGTTCAACTTTAGGCACACCTGCGCATTAAACTCCAAAACTTCCAGTTTAAGTAGTACAGTTCTCAAGTGTGGCTAAGCTAGCCCAATGCTTAGCTATAGCTCAAAAATATAACTTTAATGTACATCTGACTCAGTGAAACTACATATATTAAGATTCATACAGAACTAGAGAGTATGGACTTACACATCCAGAGGTAGTACATCATCTTGGAAACCCTATGGTACTCTACAGGAATTTCTTCATCGAAATCCTGATAAAAGCAAGGCTTTATGGGGAAAAACTTTGGCAGTGGGGGCCAGTTATTCTCTGGACCTGTAAAATTTAGATTAGATTAAAACTCAATGTAGAATATTTATTGCAGTTATAGTACAATCCAAATCAAGTTAAGTGGAAACCACAGGTGGTCTTACCCAAGGAGGATCCTCTGTTCTGAAGTTCCTGCTCCTTGCGTTCTAACTCAGCTGCCTTCTTCTCCAGCTCTTCTTGCTGTTTGAGGAGCTTTGCCTGACCAGCAGATGCTGAGGCCTATGCCAACACAATTTTGTTTTAATTTTGACTTTTGCACACTTTTACATTAAAGTTTGCAGATGTCTATCAGATTGCACTAGCATGTATGCAGAAAACTGAATCTATAAACAAAAAGATTTCAGGAATTTCTTTCTTATTATTATTTATACCCCCTCTTTGGAATACGATGGCGTATTAGGCCCATTATAGGTGGAAATAAATATGGATATCCTCTAGATATTCTCTGTATAATTGGATTCCCCTTCATTTCTTGGTTCCAATGATACCTTACTTGTTAAAACTGGACCATTGTTAGTTATTTGGTGCCCCTCCTTTTTGCACAAAATGGGGAAAAAACCTGCGTCTCAGCAACTGCAGGTCCAATTGAGACGAAACTTAAAATATTGGCTTTTCTTTCTTTCTTTCATTTTACAAAAAGAACCAACATAACACATTTGATTGAAATCAGAGAGGGTAG
The DNA here is from genome assembly GCF_900700415.2 of Clupea harengus. Lineage (NCBI taxonomy): Eukaryota > Metazoa > Chordata > Actinopteri > Clupeiformes > Clupeidae > Clupea > Clupea harengus. The sequence goes on from NC_045157.1 coordinate 25,303,473, forward strand.
GGTTTAACCCATCAGGTGATCTGACAGGGAAGAACCCTTCCATATGACACTGCTGTAACCTGATGCACCTTAAGGCGTCCACAGGCAACTAAATCACAGCCATTTACTTTGTTCTCTCACTTATTGCTCTCTACTACCCGGGCATCTGCTGCCCATCAAGTTGAGTCACAGAGTGGACAGAGACAGAAATTGACTGCTAACAGAATAAAAAAAGTTTACAAGTATAAGAGCTACCTGGATTCTTTGATCGACAACATTGGAGCACATCACAGCTTGGACAACCGAACTAACCTTGCCCTTACCGAAAAACAGTAGCATTATGTAACACTAAGTTACATACCATTGGTGTACTTCTGTACGAAGAAAAAGGCCAAAAGTCCTCCTAACTATTGTGTAGGACTGATCAACAGCTACTGGGAATGTTTGCTTATAGTTAAATAGGTTCACACCAGTGTCCTAGTAAAGACTGCCAGAAATCTTCTGTCTTAGAACAAACTTCCTTGAGCCCAAGTCATCTGGCTTTAGGACTGGTCAATCTATTGTATGAACGCTATCTCCTTGCGCTCACATGACTTCTGCTACCACTGCAATGTTGATGACACCCAAATTTTTCTAAATTCTCCATCTGGCTAAGCATGCATCTCTGCTTGTCTCACAGACCTTCCCAGTTGGATAAGCGACTTAATTTCTCCATGACTGAAGTGCTTCTCTTCCCAGCCAGCCCTTCCATACAACACGACATCAGTGTTAACTAGGGGTCCTCACTGACTGTCCAGACAACCCCTTTAACTGTGCTCTAAAATAAGCATCATTTGACATGTCTATACACCTGTTCCCGCACGTACACTTACTGGCCAAAGTATGTATATTCCTTTTTGCTCACTCTTCTCTTCTCCCCTCTTTGTTGTCTCTCTCCCTCCTTTTCATTACTTCCTCTATCCAGACTAACCTCAGGCAAAGGGCAAAGGAGCTAAGTTTCTGTTAAAAGAGAGTTTCCTTTCCACTGTTGCATTTGTGCTTGATCTAGGAACGTTCAGGCTTTGGGTTCTGTGCCTTCAGGTGATGTTCAATTTGAATGGCAGTACAGAAATGAATGATATGAAAACCTGACCTGCAGACTGGGCTCCGGGGAAGGCTGCAGAACTGCTGGCTGGGAAGAACCCTCAGAGATGGGGATGGTAGTTTCATTATAGTTCCCCTAAGAGCCAAAAGATTTAAGTCCAAGTTTAATCATGCATGACATTCAGTGCTTCTTTAAACAGAAATGTGAGAGTTAATTCTATGCCAAAAATAGGTTGACAATGTATACACTACCCAATGCTATACGGTGTGTTTAATAGCAAAATTCTAAGTGTATGATACCTCCACTTTGCGTCATGGCTGCATTACCACATCAGCGCACATTATTTTCTGCTACCCAAACCTGGTTTCGTCCATTATCCATTACTTAACCCAAAATCTCTTCACACAAATGACATTAAACAATCCTTCAACACTAACAGTTGCTAGCCAGCAAGTAGGAGGGCATATCATTAGCTAAATTGTTGTATCTCAAATAATAAACAACAAAAAAAAACTATGTTGAAATGGACATTCCAAATTCTCTTATGTGATATAATATGAAATCTATACCTTTTTGAAGATGCTATATACTTGAATACAAAATCCACCGGCTCTTTTCATGACAATTGTCATCTTTAATTAAATGTATTTAAATAACTTTAAAAAAAAAAATGTTTTAAAAAGCCCCTTTAAGGATTATACTTCATGAAACAAAATGGTGTTTTTTTTCAGCATCTTCAAAGAGGCATAGATTTCATGACATAAGAGTAATTGTCTGGGAGTGATACTTTCTGCTATTTTAATATAGGCGAATGTGAGTATTTCACTTTAACCTTGGTTGCAATTCCTGAGGCAGCAATTACATATGTGTGGCTTTGAGGTAGTAGAAAATCTTACCTGTCCACTGGCTGAGAAAGGGTTGTATTCCTGAATTCCATCCATGGTTGTGCTGGTTACTTCAACAACAGATGGATCCTATAAGCATATCAATAGTTTTGATGACCACACAGAATCAATTCCACAGTAAAACCCAGGTGCCGGCATTAACGCCATTATCTGCCAACATGCAGTAGGCCTATTATTCTGTTTCAGATCCCGATTAGTCTGCTTGTATGACAGTCAGTAATGTTCTTTTGTGTTCATCTAAATCATTACTAAAAAATACCATACGGTAACATGCCTCGTTCATATACACTGAATGCATTATGGTGTCTAGCAGTGATCTACTGCACCACTGTGCTAATCATTTCAATGTTGTGCCTTTAGTCACTTTGATTGATCTTAAATTGTATATAAAATGTGGGTGTAGAGTTATGGGACAGATGATGAAAACTGCAAACATGGATTACAGTTTTAAGCCTCCTAAGGGGGCGCAATGGCCATTTCCCCCCTTCAACAACACAATAGGGGAGGTGACCAATATTTAGCTGGGCGGATCAAAAGATGAATCTAACTGGGTGAAATTTCACGCCTGTGAAAACCGTGCCTTATTTCTGGTGCAAACTAAGAAACAAAGACAGGAAGTAAGAGTATATTCTCTTATCTACTAGATAAAATAAATACAATAAAATAGCAATTCCCTGAATCACAAAAATACACAGAACACACAGTGAGGTAGGTGAAAACCCAGAATACACACACCCTAAAATAAATACAATAAAATATCTAGTACATCTAGTACAAAAACGTCGCTTCAATTTCACAGCAGAACAAACACTTTCTGACCTTGCTAACTCTTTTGATTTGTGTAATGCACACTCTTCACTAAATGAAATGGTTGATGCATTAAATAACAACTTAAGAAATGCATTGGACAGCCTTGCACCAGTTCAAGATCAAAGATCAAAAAGAGGTCATCAATCACATCATATCACAATTGATAAATAGTACTCTCCGTGAGCTTAAGAAATTGTAAGGAACAGCCGGATGGGCATGGAGAAAAACTAAACTACAGATCCACTGTAGCATCTTGAAGGATTTCCAACTATAATAATGGCATCTGCACTGTGAGAAGAACCCAACCATTGATCGATTGTTAAGTCCCCCTCCAGCCTCTGACACTTTTAGCCTAGCTTCTACCTCACAATGTGAAGAATTTCAACAATTCTTTAGCGACAAAATAACAACTATTAGGGCTGGTATTATCAGAAACACCAGTAGCTATTATGATCTGCCCTAAAATAGCCCGGTAATCATGAGGAACTTTAATGGCATCCCAACTAAATTAAAAGAAAAACGTTTTTAATAGTGTCTCCAGATCCTTTCCAAAAGTTATTAACACATCTCTGTTGTGAAACCACTACTATAGAAACCAAATCTATACTACAATGTAAGTAATTACAAGCCTATATCACATTTTCCCTTCAAGAGCAAGATACTTGAAAACATACAGTACCAGTCAAAAGTTTGGACACACCTTCTCATTTTTTAAGAAGATTTTTCTACATGGTAGATAAAACTTTTTTTGTTTAGTACATCATTCCATATGTGTTCTTTCGTAGTTTAAATGTCTTCAGTATAAATCTACAATGTAGAAAAAAATAAAAGTAAAGAAAACACTTGATGGAAAAAAAATGAAAGGTGTGTCCAAACTTTTGACTGGTACTGTAAGTCTAGTATTCAATCAGCCAAACAACTTTTTAAATGAAAATAGTATTTTAGAGAAGTTCCAGTCAGGTTTCGAATCTAATCACAGTACAGAGACTGCTCTAACTGAAATAGTTGATGATCTTAGATCTTCAGACTGCTGAAAACAAGGTCTCAGTTCTTATTCTCTTATTTGAGTGCTAAATTGACCACAGCATTTTAATCAATCAGCTAGAAAACTAGGTAAGTCTCTCCAATTGTGCCCTTTACTGGTTTCGAACAAACATCATGGGGAGACAATTTTATGTTAACCTTGGGGATCACGTATCAAAAACATACAACATATCATTTTGTGTGGCTCGGTCCCATTCTTTTCTCATTATATGCTACCGCTAGGTCATAATCAGAGAACACTATATTAACTTCCATAGCTATGCTGATGATACACAATTACACAATTATAAATGTTTTTGTCTAGCCTAATGACATATTAACGCTAACGCTCCCTGACTACCTGTCTGTCCGCAATTAATCAATGGATGAGCAATGTTTTTTTAATCAAAAGAATATAAGACAAAATACTCTTTGTTGGCCCTAAAGCCTGATCTGCCTCTTGAGGAGTAACGGTCTCTACGAAGGACACCATAGGACTGCGAAGGACATTTTAGACCAGACCAGATCGGAGCAGACCCCTGCGGTGCCTCCTGAGGAGTAACGGGTCACTGCGGAGGACACCAGAGGACTGCGGAAGACACCAGAAGACTGTGGAAGACATCAGAAGACTACGCAGGAAACCTGAGGACTACGGAGGACACCAGAGGACTATGGAGAATACCAGAGGGGCACACAGGATGGACAGCTAGAAGACTGTGACGAGATATTCGCTGACAAAAGTGTACTCTAGGGCAAGGACCACGCATCTAAAGTTCCCAACAGCTATCAGAACATTAAAACTCAGATGCACTAAAACATGCACTAAAACCGGAATTCAATGTGCAATATTAACACTTAAGTTACTTTATTCTATTGAAAGTCACTTATGCCATCCCAGGCACCTTATTCGTGTGTATTTATTATTTATTTACGTATCTCAGGGGGAGTACTTGTACTCTATACCACTGCACTTGTTGTTATTTGTTAGTCATTGTATTTGTGTTGTGATATGTTGTCCCTCGTGGCACCAACAGGAACAACGCTCCAAATTTCGTTTTACGCGAATACAATGACAATAAAGGCTTTCAATCTTCTCTAGTATGGTAGAGGTTGGTCTCCCATCTGAAGGCAACAAGGACAGAAGTATTTTTGGATCTCGCGAATGCCTTTGGATCGATGCCTTTTACACAAGTAACTACACCACATCCTGGCAGCATTTGGAGATTGGTATCATGACTAGATGTACCATTTCACCAAATATCAACTGAAATCCAGTCTGTCCCGCTTCTCAATGCAGACGAGAGAGGCAAAATGCCAGAATATATCTTTTCAGGATGTAGTTTTCCCCTCGTGATGGTATTGTACAGACCACAATTCGTATTTACAACAAATGCAAAGTGCAAGTACAAATCAAGATACTGTAGGGGCGTTCCTCACGAGTAATGCATAATGCTACTTCAAATGTGAGCCTTCAGCAGTGCTTCCAAAACCTCCCTGGTACAGAGATAACCACACCGTCTTAAGTTGCCCAGCAAGTATCTCAAGTATCTCAAGTTGTGTCAATGCCAGGTTGTGACTCCAAGCTCTGTTGAGCATAGCCAGGCAAAAAGGTCATCAGGCCAGCTATACCAATGCAGTAGTTGCTCTGCTATGTTTAGGGATTAGAATCAATTGGAAAAGACCTACTAAAGACAATAAGTGAGTGTAAACCTATACTATAGAATAGTTAAATAGGTGCAATGGTAATGGTAAAGTAAACAGGTTTAAGACCTTGTTTGTTACTGAGAAGACATATCGAACAAGTATGTAGCATATATTCTGTAATGTTTTACTTACAACTGTATGTGTTAGATCAATTTGCATAATGAGGATACTTGTTGTTAAATATTTAAGGTTTCTGTTGCATACTTAAGAAAGTGTTCTACTATAAAGCAATGGTTACGCCATCTCCACTCTACCCTTACCCACCTGACTTCAGTCCAGCATTCAACACTGATCCCCTCCAAGCTGATTTCCAAGTGTAGCCAGCTCAGTATTAGCACATCCCTCTGCAATTGGACTTTCCAACCAACAGACCCCAATCTGTTAGGTTAGACAATATCTCCTCCTCCTCTCTCACCTTGAACACCGGCGTGCCCCACTGCTGTGTGCTGAGCCATTTTCTGTACTCCCTGTACATGGTTCTAACACCATAATCAAGTTTGCAGACGACACCACAGTGGTAAGTCTGATCAGACGGGATGACAAGACGGCCTACAGGGACGAGGTCCAGCATCTGGCCATGTCGTGTACTGACAACAACCTGGCCCTTAACACCCAGAAGACCAAGGAGGAGAGACCATTGTGGACTTCAGGCAAGCTAGGAGCCACGTATCAATGGTGCTGTAGTGGAGCGTGTATAAAGCTTTAAATTCCTTGGCATCCACATCTCTGACAATCTCACCTGGTCTCCATCCTGATCAAAAAGGGGCAACATGCAGCACCTTTATCTCCTGTGGAGCCTTAACAAAGCTCACCTGTGTCCCCGACTGGTGGACTTTTACCGTTGTACCATCGAGAGCATATTCACCAACTGTATCTCAGTGGGGTATGGCAATTGCACTGCATCAGACCATAAAAGACTGCAGCGGGTGGTGAAAATCATCAAGGATGCATCCCACCTTAACCATGGACTTTTTACCCTCTCATCCAGCAGCCGCATTTGCACTTCTCATTCTTGCACAGGATGAACCCCTCACATTGTTCAGATTATTCTTATTTATATTGTACATACAGCCACATACAGTGCATTCAAAAAGTATTCAGAATCCTTTCTTCACATTTTCTTCAGGTTTTAGCTGTTAAACAGTTTATAAGTGTCAAATACGGAGGTAGGACGGCAGTTTAGTTAACCGTAGAACAAACATGATAGGCGTAACAAAGTCAATTGTTGTGTTTTTCTGATCATTTAATGTTACTTTGCAGCTAATGCTAATTTTGTTGAGTTGGCTGCAACAGACAACATCAGTTTATGTATTTTTGCTGTTTGTTCCCATGTTTAAAAGCATCAGACGCCACTGCCCTACAGGTATTAAGCTTTCTGTCTTCACTCACAGTGAAGAACTTCCACGCCGGCGACGTGTGTGTGTGGCTGATGCTACTGTCTGTGCCACTGTAGCTGCGATGTGAGCCATCATGCAGTGCATGCATGTAAATTTTACCTGCACAGAATCAGATACATCTAAGGCGAATCAGCCGGTTACCAGTCGAATAATCGTTGCATCTTTAATTTAGACCCTTTGCTATGATTCTTGAAATTTAGATCAGGTGTCTCCGATTTCTCTTGATCATCTTTGAGATGTTTCTACACCTTCACTGGTAATCCACCTTGAGTCCACCTGTGGTAAATTCAATTGATTGGACATGATTTGGAAAAGCATAAGTATCACATAGACCTGTCAAGGTATCACAGCTGACCAGCCAGTCAAACTGACCAATTGGGGGAGAAGAGCCTTGGTTAGAGAGGTGACCAATGGTCACTCCGGCTGAGATCTAGAGATTTTGTGTGGAGATGGTAGAAGGACATCCAGAAGGACAATCATCACTGCAACATTCCACTGATCTGGGTTTTATAGCAGAGTGGCCAAACCGAAGCCTCTCCTCAGTGGAAGACACAGACACAAGACACAAGTCTGCTTAGAAGTTGCAAAAAAGAATCTAAGGGACTCTCAAACTGTGAGAAACAAGATTATCTGGTCTGATGAAACCAAGATTGACCTGTTTGGCCTCAAATCTAAACATCTCAAATCTCAAAGCTTTCCACTGTCAATAATACTGCACATATTGTATATGTAATATAGCATCACTTGTGCTGTAGTACTTACTTACACCAATTGGTGAGAAGAACTGTCAAAGTCTACTACTGGTGGTAACAGATTTTTAGTGTCATGTTAGTTTAAAATGTTATATCACCATATTTGCAAAACTGTGTTCAGAGGTGTTACAAATCAGAAGGTATTACACCAACCACCCCAACCTTAAAATGCTATACATACATGTATATTTGAATGTATTTTAGTGTCTTTAAATTATGTTTAGCAGTCATTTACTACTATTCAGTTGTCATCTGTGTTATTGTAACATATATTGTGACATTTCGCCATGTAACCCCTCTAAATATGGTTTACTTTACAATGTGAAATATAAACTCCACAGATGGCTATAGCAATGGCTTAGTACATCTAAACTGACTGACCTGAACTTTCTCATAGGTAATATAGTCTTGGCTACAGGTTGACCTACAATTAGGCTACAGTCACCTGGTGAAGAATACATAATTGTTCTTGCAAAGCCAGGCCAACAAACATAAAAAATATGACAATAGGGCCAACCTACTGAAAATGTGCCAAGCGAAACAGCCCACACTCAAACACTCATTAATCTAAACTAGCCGACCTGATCGCATGTCAGTCGGCTACTCGACATTTCATGACACTAACGTTACATTTGTAACTCACTAAAATGTCCGAGCCTGATATCAGTAAACGAGTTATTAGACTGCCTATACTTCTCGCTCACAATGAAATTTTTTTGGGGTAAAATGTCCACCCCTTTACTTTTACAGACAAGTAGGGCAGGTCTTGTTAGCTTAATGCATCAACCGACCCGACAGGTTCCTATCGAAGCAGAATTATCAGAGGTGTGTTAGGCTAGGCTATAGAGCTAAAGTCCTAAACTTTCTTGAGCCAATTTTCAGTGAAATAACGTACATTACCTTAAACGGATTAACGTCCACAGGATCCACAAAAGGGTTATCATCAAATCCTGACATCTTTTCCAACAAATTAACAGTTGCCTAGCCCACTACTTCGATGTATGCTTCCAATTCTCACAACATTGCATTCGTCACTGCGTAAATGAAACAAATCGCCTACGCCTAACACGTCATCCAGGTAATATGAAGTCTTACCGGATAGGCGTAGTTGTGAGGATCGGTACGCCTACTGCGCAAGCGCAGGTAGCATACGCCAACTGAACAGGTGCAATAATTTAAGTAGATACCGTGTTTGCGCTTTGACGCGCGCCTGCGCCTCAATGTGTATTGAGAGATGCAAACTTATCTATAAAACCGACTGTAACCTGCTTTTTTTTTTAACCGATTTTCATGACATTTGGTTTTGAGAAATTGAACATGATATTGGTTACTTATTGAAATTAACTTCAGTTACTGGGGGCAGATCTAATCAGCTCTATGCCAAAACATTAACCTTATGAATAGCCACAACTTCCTCGGTGACATGTAGGCTCTAATCTATGAATAAGCAACATCAAGTGTAAATTATTTAGAATTTCAGCTTTTGTGAATTTCCCCCAAAAATGTAGATTTCTACACCTTTTATGTTATAAAGCCACCTGGTTGCTTGTTATTGTATTGTAGAGACCCTCACACACATATACACTCACACAAGGATTCAGGTTATTGGGGTCAGAGGTGAGACACCAGGCCCACAGTAAGCGTTTGTGGCTCTAGTTTTTGAGGTGTGTCCAGCAGCATTGGCACTAATTGGACCCCTGTCAGCAGCTTTTCAGCCAATCAAGCATGTTGTATCAGTGGCAGAGCCTGGCGATGAGAGAAAAGTTCCTTCAACATGCGCCACTAAACCGGAAAGAGCTGGGTGAAAGTTTTCAAATCTAAGGTTTCATTTATCTCCAGCTCTTGACACAGGTTCAGGAAAGCCTCTTGAGCATCACTGGAGCATCCATGATTTCACCTATTTAGTAAGGTTTACCTTCACCTTGACTAGCGCTTAACTTGCACTTCAGCAGTTACATTGCTGCACTTCTTTTTCCTTTCTAGGTCGTTTTTCTAATTCTTATGTAAAGTAGTATTTATTGTTACACCATGTTTTTTATTGCTCTTAGCTTGACTGTTCTCTCCCTTGTACGTCGCTTTGGACAAAAGCGTCTGCTAAATTACTAAATGTGAATGTAAATGTTTACAGTTGGTTTTCATAACAATTAGACTACCTCTGTGATGAGCTTTAACATCCTTTCCACAGCCTAATTATGACACTATCTGCTAAAATCTTAAACAAAAGACTGATCAAATTGTGAGACAACTGACAGTTGGAGGTGTTGTGACAGACACATTGGCGGCTCTACACTCTGTCATGTATGGCATATACACAAAAAATGTAGCCTAATGAAAATAAACATGTACATTATACTTGTACATTAAGTTACACATGTACATTAATTTGATTATGATAGAAACCAAACTATAATTACACATGTATATTAAGTGTCTGTTCTTTTATTTGATTCTGATACCAACCAAACTATAAGCTAGCTATAAAAAGATGCCAACCACGAAGTACAAACGTGTACAAACATGGGTGAAAATAAACACAAACACATACAGAAAAACCAACATAGTTCAAACAATAACGTTAGCTGAATGTTGGTTTACATCAGAGAATTGACAACAGGCTCACACGTGACGTGATACACGTGACCCAAGGTAAAGATAGTTAGCCATTATGTTGTTGTTGATGGGAAAACTTCTAAGATTGTAGCACTGTTAGAGTATTTTAACACCAGATGGTTGTTAATTCTTGTTTGAAAAATGTGATCCAAGACAAGACGCTCTTTAACCTCAAGCCAGTGTTGAACTGGACTAATGGAGTGATGAAAGCGTTTTAATATTACTTTATGGGAAAAAAGGTTCCTTGTTTTAGGAACTCCGTAAGAGTAAGTACATATTTAATATGTTGTCATATATGGTGTGTGGTGGAAAACATGTAAATGAAATAATCTGTGAGTGAAGAAAATCAACAATCAGTATAACCACCATGGTAGTCTGACAAACTACTGAAAAGATTTACACAACTGAAATGAATTAGAAATAAGTGCACTTTATGTTTAAAACATGTGTTTAGTATAGCAAACATACTGATGTGTGAAATGTCTTAAACTTCTACGCTGAGCCTAGAAGTAAGCATGTCAGGGGGGCCTGGAAGTGACAGGACACCAATATGTATGGGCCTTGGAAAGCACTGGGCTCTCCATGTTGTGGCCTTGAAAACAGGTGCAGGAAACAGACCAAATATGAAACAAAAATATTTCCAGGCCCAACGGATCCTCCAATTAAAAAATAAAACATAACCCTCTGGGAAGGGTCAAGGATGATCTAATAAGTCAGGACGCATCCATCAGGTGCATACAAAAGGAATGCAAAAGTCTGTAAAGTTTATGTATTGCTTACAAACCTTTGAAACATTGAAACATTAATCTGAAGAAAAAAAACACTATCAACACAAACAACAGAGCCACAGTGATACTCAACCCCATCTTACCCATTCAGCAGAAGAAACAGTAGTGGACTTGTTGGAAATTTGTACAGAACAATTCATCATAATCCAATGCACTTAAAATGTGTGTTTTCACTGGCCCTGACTCCATACCTTTGACAGTAAGTTACTCCCAATGATAGGCTATAGCTAACTGATGCTTTGAAGTTCTTAATGCTGGATTTGTCCAAACATGAGCCCAAGCACCAATTTTTCATTAAGTGATGTTGAGGGATACAATTTTGAGCAGGGTAAAGTTCTTTAAATAATTTGTGATGTTCTGCAATCAGATACCCTCATACCCTCAGTGATGCTAGGAGAGAAGACTATGTTCACAATATCGAGCAGAGGTAAGAGTAGATTTCAATGATTGTCTTCCTCTGGAACAATATTGCCATATACAAGCGGAATGTTTCTCAAAAGAAGCCCCAAGTCCCAAGTCCATTCCCCTGCATATTAATCTGTGTTGGCCTGTTCTTGTGGTTTAAGTATCTGTAACTGTATCCATAAATTCTCAGTAGGATGTTTTCACTGGTAAAGAAATTCTCTTCAAACAGTAGATTGACTTCATATTGTACCTTCAAGGATGTATTGCATTACATCAACAACCATATTATCTGCTACCCTAACAAACTCGCAAAGACAAGATAGCAGCTCATGTGGTGAATCCAGCCCTCCGCTAGGAGTCACGTCTGCAGAACAGATATCATAATTAAAAAGCACTCAATGTAAAATGAGCTCAATTCAAAGTTCTAACTGGATACCCACGGTACTCTGCAGACACTGGCCACCTCAGGAGTCCTCACTACAAAACATAATACCCAATATAGATAGAAGTTTTGAGGACCAGGGCAGCTTAACCATACAGACGGAGCATACCTGAGAAAACAGGCAGAGTACTCAAAGTCGGCGAAGAGGGAGAAGACTGCAACCCCAGGTTACAGACAGAAGGAAGTAAGTGCACAGTGGAATGTTTAAAATCCAACATGACTAACTAGATGCCAAAAAAAAAAAAACACAGAGGGAGAACCAGGAAGCCACACTTGCACAGGAGGTGGCAGTACACAAGTGCAGATACCGCAGCAAACTCACTGGCCTTTATACCCACACCCAGGCAGAGCCCACTAAATAATGAAATAATTGATTAGGTGGAGCTAAATGAACGCTGCAATGAGAGCAATAGGTAGGGTGAATCCAGCTTGCTACATACACATTGGCTTTTTGGCTTAATTACAGCATTAATTACCGACCTGACTAAAGCAGCATGTGTTCTGTGATCTCTCTAAAGCATTATATTTCCTCACTATTCAGGAGTGTAACATCTGCAGGTTATACAACTCCCTATTTAGCATAAAAACATATTAGTGTTCAGATCAGTAAAAGGGTTCTGCAGATTGGCTAGCACATCCTCTACTGCCCTTTTACTTGGGTTGTGCCACAACCTTCATGATTTGAATTTTAATTGATGTGTGGATATCATTCAAACATTCCTCCCTAGCTTATACAACCGAAAAAATTACATTGTTCGCAGCACCACTTGCTTGCAACTTGGCAACTTAAGAATGATCACTTTGATTGGCCAGATCTTGATTTGAGTCCAAAGTTCGAATAGAAGGTAAATTGTCAGAACCATCCAAAGACAGAGCCGGCAAACCTACAGATGATGTGAGGTCAGGTCTCGCTCATCAGACTAATTCAGTTCAGTACCACTAGTGTCACTGTGAACATTAACAGATAAAAGAAAATAGAAAAGGAGAGAGAGAAAGAAAGGTAAAGTGAATTATAACAATTAAGAGAAAAAAGCTTGGCCACTATTTCTAGCGCTCTTGCCAACCTTTCACAGCCTGTCTTCTTTTCATCTTGGCTTCAGTGCCCCAACTAGTTTGCAAGCACCTCAGTCACAACTACTGGTTCATTTTTCAGCAGCTTCAGAGAACTTCTTTAAAACTCCATTGAGTGACCATCCTCGAAAACCAAAATCCAATAGAAGCGGTGTGGTTTAATTTAGCTACAAAGCTCCAGTGGTCTTTTGTGTGCCTGCCAACCTTGCTCCCTCGGTTCTGCATATTTGGGATTATAAATGGTTCCAACGATTAATTTAATGCGGTTAGTGTTCATAACCCAAAGTTCTTTCCAGCTGATTTTCCTCGTCTTGATACCATTGCCCTTGCTTTGCTTGAGAAGCGGCTGCTGCTCATCTGGTTTCCTCTTCTTGTTTGCGAACAAAGCTAGTTACCATCTGCCTTCTCTCTGGCAATGTACCACATGCTTTCCATCTGTCACCAAGCCCTAACCCAGCTCTTCCACTCTGTACCTGCCCAATGATATCTCTAAGCTGATTTCACTTCTTCACTGTTTTTACTGTTCCACCAAGCTGGTCACTGGTAACTCCAAAATTCCTTTTCCATACAAGTACTTAGATAACATGGCACCCAAGCCATTTCCTAACTGCCTTATTCATGACTTTCTTAACTGTAGGTGCCATATGACTATTTAATGTATTGGGATACAGGCCTAAAGTCATGATTGTTGATGAATTAGTATTTAGTATTAAGTTCATGATTTGATGTTAATTAATTTCATGATTTACCTCCATTGATATATAGATTTGATTGATTGATAATATAGGTGCCTGTAGCTTTAAGGGCATTGTTTTGGGTTAACTGCACTGCCGTAGCCGGGCCATATATGATCTGTGGATAGCACCAGAAGTCAGGAGTCTCACGGTTTTCTGACCGTGTCAAGGTGTCAGATATTTGTTAATGTCTTGGTTAAAATAAAACTTCAAAATCATCTCCGTTGGAAGACACACTTTTTTGGATTAGAACACGCGTCAGCCATAGACTCAATTGAGGGATTTAGAAGAGTTTTATTGGAAAACCCTACATTAACTTTCTAATAATTGGGAATAATCATTATAGGCACAACATGTTTCAGAAGTACACACCTGCTACATCTCAGATCACTGGAGAAATCTGTTGGTATTACCTACTGTCAGAACAGAAAAGGTGACGCACTTTTAGCTGATATCCTGCTCAGCTCTGGATCAAGACTTATTTTTCTGTTATTTTACCTTTTTTATTCTCTTATTCTCTACATTCTCATATCTGCTTTGTAAAGCACTTTGAATTGCCAATGCTTGAAAAATGTGCTATATAAGTAAACCTGCCTCACCTTAATTCAAGTTCATATCGCCGGGGGGCTATCCCATCCCTAACCCATTCTTCGGTTCGTCATAACCATACCCCCACTCCTTACCCTTGGTAGCCTGTGGCATGTCATAGTAAAGAGTGATCTCGGATTAGTGTGAGCTGGTTTAGTTACATATAGGAATGCATTGGACATTGCGAGATCTGGTTATTGTGTAAGGCCCCTGATAACTAGCACAAGGAATTTAATATCTTTTCTTGTGTATGAACAGAATTCAAAATAGCTAATTTTCTGTCAGGTGTTATTGAGTTCAGCTTATAATCACACAGATCCTCAAAACTGATAGACAATATGTTGATCTTTAAGTCTACGGTGAAGGCATCGATCTTGGTGGAACATGCCTATCAATAGTTAACAGGGAAAAGCTGTTGTTTTAGTGGGTGTGGAAGTTTCTGATGTGATAGTTTTAGGACCATTACTTACACAAAATGTTTGTGACATGATGGTATACTTTCAAACTCAGAAGAGCTGAAAAAGGTGACAAACCAAATCCTTGTAGGGGGGGGGGGGGGGGGTCAGGGGGCAAATCCCCCAGAACAATTTTGCGATTTTAACATGTAAATGAAGCATTCTGGTGTAGCCTACATCAAGAACAAAATGAAAAAGTAAAAAGACAACATTTGCTTCAGGTAAAAAAAAAAAAAAAAATGTATTAACATATAATCCCAATCCATGCACCATTTTGTAAACTACTGATGTGCATGACAGCTTCAGCCCACTCAGATCTACTTTGTCTTCAGCCACCGCTTGGGCCTGGTTCACCATCACTGGTGCAAAGGTCAAAGGAAGTGAATGTGCACATTTGCAACTTCAGAAAAAATGTTAATGCTATATATTTGCTTAAATAGGATTTCAATAGCCACAGTGGCACTCGCTTGGGAGTGGCTTTTGGGAGCAGGAGAGGTCAGCTCTATTTTCTAAGGAAATAAAAGTTTTGCAATAGAAACATGTTTATTAGGAGTTTCATTCCTTTCCCCAAAAGGCAACATACAGTGTGGTGATGCAAAGGGAGTGTTATACATTTACTGCACCAGCATATCAAGCTTGTCTCAGGTAACCATGTTATGATAATCAGACTGAAAGATTATCCTTTATAAAAGGTAACCCTGCTTATGTTTAACTTCTATGTTCAACACATATTTTTTCAAAGTAATAAAATAAGGTTAAGAAACTTGATTTAGCATTTGCTGTTTTTAATGCAAAACAACTTTCAGAATTGATGATTGCATGATGATTGAAGGATTTGAGGAGGTCCAGAAGGAGATTTCGATCTTGATTGCTGCTGATGATTGCACAAATGTAAAGCAGCAAGCAACTAAGCTTCAAATGTATCTCTGTATGTTGGGGTAAAGTTAAAAAAGAGTCAATTCAGGGGTGGAAGTGTCGCTCTTGGTGCTACATCCTTTCGTTGCACGTTTGCTGACACCAGTCCTGAAGGACCCTCACCAAGTGTCAACCAGGTTAAGCTGCACTCCAAAGGCCTGAAGCCTAGCTGGGCCACAGGAATCCCAAAATTGAGAAGCTTCGCTTCAAATGTCCGCAACAAGTCGTTATGAGCCTGAAATGATAGAACATGCTGCTATGATAATGCATCTTGGTAGAATGATGTATTGATGTACTGTATATGAGGATAAAGAAACAATCTGCTAGAGCAGTTATTAGGAGTGTCACGGTTTTGTCCTGAAATATAACATGGTTTACTTGACCTTCAGTTTTGATACAAGGGTGGTGTTTAACATTCAACAGCAGTTTTGTAAATGTAGTTCTTGTTAATGACAAACTATAGGGATACAAATTGTTACCCTGGGATATTCTACTCCATTCAAGCTTTTAAACACATTACTCACCTTACAGGCCCGAGCAAGCTCATACTGCAAGTCTTTAATGGTACTGTTCTTCGTGTCCAATGTCTCCTGAAAATTAGTGAAAAAAAAAAAAAGCAATGTGTGATCTTGGATATAAAGCCAAATTAATTAATCTTGAATAAGTGTGTTCATTCATAGGAAAATGTTTAATTTCTTGTGTTAGTAACAGGGGCCTCACACAATGGCCAGATCTTTCAACAACACATGCATTCCTATATCTAACGTCGCACCCTGCCATGTCATGCCACGGGGGGACGGGGTTGAGGGTGGGATCGCCCCTTTGGGATCCAAATTGGGATAAGGGTAAAGGGAAGAAACTAGGATACAAACATACACCACAATTACCTTCCAGATTAATACTGCACCTCTCGAGAGCACTTCATAGGGGTTCTCAAGTAGGCACCTTCCATTGTCAGTGTTTTGTTTAATTAAGCTGCGTGTTCTCTGGCAGAAAAGTGCTGGCAAGGTGCTGGGGAATGGCTCAGCCCAGTGCTTCATCATAAAAGTGCTACCATGCTGCTTTGTTTGTTTTCTATGACAACATTATCTTGACAACACATCACCAGGGTGGTTAGCTTGCTAACTTGGTAATGTTAGATAGTTGGCTGGTAGACAGGTGGAACGGGAAAGGCGGCTTAAAGGGTTAGCCAGATGTTGTAGTTGAGTAGTTGACAGATTACTTGAGGCTATGTGCCTTAACCAATCGTGAACATTGAGTGCCGTGGGTCTGGGACACCAGACACCACTGCTGAACTTTTGAGTTGTTGATGGCCTAATTCAATGCAACACCAATGCAGGTGCCTACGTAACCACTCCTGTGAAGTGCTCACAAGGGCAGTTCCTTGAGGCTGAAATTGGGAAGTTTTACTGTGGTAGTTGTGGTGTACACTGGTACGTCATAGAAGATCATACTTTGTAGTAAGCTGGTTGGGTACTGTTTAGTTTCTGAATTTGCTGGTGACTAGCAGTAATTAACCCTTAAAAATGTTGTTGGATGTTGTCAACTTCTCTGATACAAGGTTGTACTTCACTATTCTTTTTCCACAACCCAGACGGTTAATCAGCCAGTGCCACAGATGTTCTCTACTAAATGTTCTAGCTGGAGGACATCATCAATTGCAGTTGAGTTCTTTTTAAGAGAGACATTTTTTATAAAGGACCTACAGACCTTACAAAGATAACATATTCCTAATTTACCCATCTATGAAAACATTTTATGTAAGCTATATAAATACAAATTAGAATAAAACTTCCAATAATGTCTGAGTATCACAAATAAGCCAGCTTGTTATACTAGCCGGGCAGAATGTCCTTTTCCGGCCTTTAGTTTGAAGTTTGTGACTGTATTTTTATTTCTTAAAACTTAAAACACGAAAGTCTAAAAGTTTGCGTTTTAGTTAAACAAGCTTCGTGCAAAATAGCAGACTGTGCCTTATTGTTGGTTATCATTTTTCTAGCTCATTTCCTCACTGTCTCCTTTTCTCTACAACGTCTTTTCTCAATGACTATGTTTTCAAAAACAGACGGGTCGAAGATCATTAAATAGACTGTCAGTTTTCTTTGTTCTAAGATATCACTCAAGATACTGTTCTAATTGATGTTCATTTTACAATTTTACAAGTTAGCACAGAATGACCCTCAACAGGTTTGTGGCACATACCTCCAGCTTGCGGGTTGCCACACTGACTGCAGTGGGATCCAGATTAGAGGCAGACAGTACTTCGTTGAGCTGGGCTTCCTTTTTGACCAGGGTCTCAATGAGGGCGCCCAGTTTTTTCTCTAGCAGCAAGTTCTTAAAGCCACTCTTCTGCTGAACCTCCTGGATAGCCTTGGTGAATTTCTGATAAAGTTCATCTCGCTCTGCTTGGACCTAAAGAGCATGGGAGTTGTCAGTGTATGTACAAATTTGCTTGCTTTTCTTAAGTGAAAAGGACTAAAAGCAGATAAATCAGTGATTTTATTTGCTATTTCTGCTTGTAAGTACGCCTGAAGACATGAAAACACCACAAAACAGATGGAAATGGACCAATGCTAAAAATGACTCTGCCAGTCATCCTGCATACAAACAGACAAACCACACTGAAAACCTAACCTTGGCAGAGGTAGTACTCATGATGAGGCCTCTAATTCCTATTGCAATTTATTGTGTATGACTGAAATAACAACAAACAGAAATCTTTATGAACAAATCATCATATAGCCATAGCCATTAGCCCTCAAAGTTCTTAGCCAAGAACACCAGCCTCTTGACATTTTCCGACTTGAGGGATGTAATTTACTTATGGAAACATAATTTACACATGATATAGAAGACATAGATGACTGTGTAGCGCAATGTCATCTACAGGTGTTTGCTAGGCATTTTGTCGAGCTTTCCATTGTTTACAATGGTAAACTTTGAACAGCGCCACAATTTCCACCTGTTATAAAAATATATTACATCCTTACTGGATTTCACAGTTTGCTGGTACCTAGCTATCTCATTTCATAATTGTAGGCAAGAGATTTAAGCAGACTACCGGTAACTGATGTGGAATTCTCGGACTGTCGAAATTCTGGTACATTTTGATAGATAGATAAATAGATAAAAACTGTATTGCCACACAACAATGTTGGTGGTATTCTTTTGTCATAGGTAGCACAGTCCAGTAAGGAGGGGGAGATGGGGATAGAAAAAAAAAAAAATAGAAAAAGTCCAGGTCAGCTTTGGGAGTTCAGGAGTCTGATAGCAGAGGGGAAGAAGCTGTTATTGAGGCGCGTCGTTCCAGCTCGCATAGATCTGTAGCGTCTTCCAGAAGGCAGAAGTTAAAAAAAGTCATGGCTTGGATGGGAGGAGTCTCTGATTATGTTCTTTGCACGATTTAAGCTACGCTCAGCATACAAGAAAAGGACTGATGGAAGGTCACCACCAATAATGTTGGAGGCTTTGGTGACCACTCTCTCCAGTGAGACTGTCAGAACTTCCATACCAGACAGATATTGATGCAGTGATGACAGTTTCTATGATGGCTTTATAGAAGAGCACCAAAAGGTGTTTGTTGACATGAAACTTTTTCAGTTTTCAGTATTTGAAAAAATAGTCAGGTTTTGACAGTACAGCTAAATGAATGCCCAAACAACTATAATACCACCCACCCCCAACTCGAGTCACAATTATGTGACCATGTGCATTTTCTTCAAATGCAATATCAAAGACCAGGTCCGTGACTTTTCCTTGTGCTTAAGCTTTGGTGAATAGCCCTGTTTTCATTACGAGTTGTAATATCAAGGACATCCACAAACAGAAAACATTCAAGCCAGAAACTTCTAAACAGTGCTTAGCAACGGTTGTGTGAGTACATGTGGAAGAAATGAAAACATTTTAACATAAAAATGAAATTGTTCTTGATTCTCTTGAGGATATTTCCTTTCCAAATACTCGTCCTTTCTGTTGCTACATAACCTAAACGAATGCTACCTATCTACCTACATTTCTGCCATTTTAATGTTGTGCCTAGTTCAGCCCTGATTCCGCTCTACCCCATTCCAGTACTGATCTGAGACGGAATACCAAAATCAGTAAGGTTAATAGATTGCAATCATGCAGGGCTTCTCACCTTATTAAAACTCTGCAGAAGTACTTCATGTTCCCACTTGAGGTCCCTCATATTTTTGTCTCCAACCTTCAGACGAGCCTTGGCACCCTGACAAAGCATAATATATCATCATTAATTTCTCCCTTATTTTTTTTCCCAGAAGTCCAGATACCTGTACAGTGACATGCAAAAGTTTGGGCAAAATGTCTGTTACTGTAAATAGTTATGCGAGTAAAAGATGAACTTATCTCTAAACGGCATACAATTAAAGATGAAACATTGTTCAGAAACATGTTTTCAACATTTTAAGCAAGATAAGTGTATTATTTTTGTTTCATACAAATTCAGAGTGAAGAAGGGCAAGGAGCACCATATAAATGTTTAGGCACCCCAAGAAATTTGAGCTCTCCAATAACTGTTACCAAGGTCTCAGACCTTAATTAGATTGTTAGGGAAGGCCAAGTGATGCACATTTCAAACCTTGCCATGGACTTCACTATGCAGCACTCTGAAAATTAAAATCACCTGACCGTTATGCCTTTTGGACATCAGGTCATCTTTTACTCACTTAGCTATTCACTATTCACAGAAACTCTGACCAGGGGTGCCCAAACTTTTGTATGCCTCTGTATGTTAGTGTCCTGAATACAGCATGTTCAACACATGGTATAGATGTGTTTATAGTCATTTGTGACAACAAATAGAACAGTGGCAAAATAGATCCATTACACGACAATGCCAGTATGAACTATCCAACAACACAACTATCCAACTCAAGACACTGAAAAAAATTATTTCACATTGTTTTCATATTGTTTCACATTCACATTACATGATATTTCTCAGATCAGAGATACCATAACATATTGCCATAAAAATATATATATATTTTTTTGTAGGGCACTTCCCTATGCAGACTTGTATGTAGACACACATTTAAATCACTAATCTACAAAAGTCAGTGTATAATCTCTGGAAAATAAAAAAAAAACAGAGAATATGATGACTGTTGAATCATGTGATGTCTGACCAGTTTAAAAATCCACAGGTTAAATTAAGTATATATTGTAAGATGCCACTGCTCAGCCTTTGGGACAGTTACCACGGATCAGTGCTGAGGTTAAGACAACTTTTTGAGGGGTGGGGGGTTAACCTTACTACATTTGGCACTACATCTGTAGGTCTAGACTGATTCTATTATAAAAACCAAATACAAATAAAGCTGCTACAAAGGAGCCTGTGGGGTATATATTTTGGATTTATATTCATATTTTTCTATGAGTCTCAAAAGAATGGGTTGTTGTGCATGTACCGCTAAAGAGGCCTTGTCCTTCTCATAGTTGGCCAGCCTTTTCTGGAGTTCAGCCACATCCTCTTTTGCCTTTTGCAAGGGTTCTGTCAAACGCTTTCTCTGTAGTTGCACCTCAGCCATCTCCTTCTCCAGGCGCTCTTCCTTCCTCTTCATCTCTTCCACTTGTTCCTATTAAAGCAGGAAAAGAGGCTGATGGTGAGTAATCAAGCATAGCAACACATTTCAGTGAATTTCAATTAGTTATTTTCAGAATCCACAATTACAAATGGACTACCTTACCTTCAGTGAGTTGATAAGGGCCAAATTATTAATTGTAATGTCATTATAGTAGTTCTTCATGTCACTGAAGGCTTTCTCATGATTCTTCATCAGAGTACTGATCTGAGCGTTTTTGTTCTCTTCAAGAGCGTGGTTTTCAGTTTTACGCCTTTGGTCTTGTTCCTGACGCAGAATATGCATTTTTTTCTCATACTTGGACTCAATTTCTGAAATACACAGAAATGTGAAGTTAATATTGAAAAGTGTTACATTTAATTACATATATGTACAATTCTTCCCCAAAAGTGACTTTTCCTGAAAAGAAAGTCTAAATACTACTCAGTGGTTATTTAACAGAACGGGCCACATGTATCAATGGAGCATTTTTCTATGCATGAAACAGAATCCATGAAAAGATACTTGCCGGTATCGATAGTTTGAAAATCAGATTTGTGCAGAGAATGGGCGTATGTTGTGTTTGATAACTGATGAAAAACCTCTGTACACAAATCATGGAATTGTGCAGACACATGGTCCTACGGCAAATTGAACGCAAAAATTGATACATGTGGCCCAACAAGAGACAAATATACCTCTAACCAGCCTTTCACAGTCATTCCTTATATTGGTGATTTCCTCTTCATGTTTCTGTGAAAAGTCGTACAAATATGTTACAATGCCATTTTAACACACATTTGAAAGCAAGATCAATGTAAAATAATTCAGGGTCTACAAACCAGCTTTATGGTCTTTATGAGGCTTTGTTTGGACAGCTCTTGATCCCTTAAGCTCATCTTCAGGGATTTCATTTCTTTTTGCAGATCACTCTCCAGGCCTGAATATTCCTCCTGCATTACTTTGGTTACCACGACTCCCTCTGCCTTGAGCTCTGAGACACTGTTTTGGTGTTCATAGAGCAGGTGTTTTACTTTCTGTTTGTAGACCTATACATAACAACAGAAGATGTCAAGACAAGAGGATATTTGCACCTCTTTCCAACAAGAATGTGCACTCATTAGACAGTGTCATCATTCTGGCCACTCACACAGGCAACAAAACTACATTTTCAGTAACAATGCTTACAAAACGTAAGACGTCTCATTAAAACCAAATCAAATAAATCAATAACAGAAGCACAATCATTCAAACAGCAGTGATCAAACCATCTATCAAAAAACCTTCATTGTATCCTGCCACCCTTACTATGCATAACTACAAAATCCCCATGCACCAAGCCAGCAAACATAACTAAACATTTACAACAACTCATCACAATTTAACACAAATAAAAATCCCCAATATCAATAAAACTGGGCTACTGACAGTGCATGTTGTACTGTGAAGGACGGTCTTTTTACGGATCCAAAGGTACACGCGTGTTGCGGCTGTCGCCAGCCAGCTGGGCACTGTTGTGTATCCTACCACCCTTGCAATCCTAACTAAAATCTGCACCTGTCAGCCAACCCACCTAATTTGAACTCCTGTACACCTCGTCGGGCAGCCTCTCCCTCTCCTTCTATATCATATTATGATACTGATACAGTGGCCATATTACCTACTGCTAATTGTTTACCTAAATGTATCTTTTTATCTGTGGATAAAATTGATGTTTAATAATCAAATTTTCTCTCTCTTATAGCGTTACCTTTGCTCGCAAATGCTGATGGCTGTGGAAACATTGTTCCTCATCACCATATCGTTTACACACACATTTTGGCAGCCGAACTCTACCCACTCACTTTGTCTCTTTCTTCCCCTCCTAGCCTAGACTATCTTCGCTGTGGGATGCTGATGTAGTCTCTCCACCTGATCTACTTGTAGAAACCCTGGGCCTACACCTACTCACCCCCAGCACACTTTCATAAACATATTCTACTCCATACTCTGTGCTAGCATTTTCCTGCAATGTAAATAATGGACATCATTGACATAGTTTTCTGTTTTCTGCCCACTCCTTCTAAACACAACAACAAGACCAGCAAATGGACCAAAATGGACCAAGACCTTACCGTCACAGCAGATATCGGAAAGGAAGTCAGTGTCAAGAAAAAAATAACCGCACCAAGATGGGTCTAGAAACTCCCAGTATAAACATAACATATGGGAAAAATAAATCGCAATGCATCACAGAATCAAATCTCAATACTTAAAGAAAAATTTAAAGAATTGCAATAATATCATATTGTGGCCCAAATATCGTGAGACTATCGAATCATCGTCTCAAACAAACAAAGGATAACCTTCCATAACCTTGGTCAAAAGGTTTTGTGACCTTTTGCAGACTCTCTCTTCGGTATCTTCTTCAGCATGATGCTCCAACGATGATGACAGCATCTATATCCAGTTCCGAACTGATGGCAGGCTGTTTAATCTGAGTCACTTGCAGGCTTGCACAAAGACAAGAGATGCTGTTTACCTACGATGCCACTCTAGCTTCACATAAGAAGATAACCATGCAGTGCCTCACACCCTGCTTTGCAGAGGCCACACAGCTCTTCGGACTAGAAGTCAGACTGAAGAAGAGGTGCTTCACCAGCCAGGACATGAAGCGTACCATCCTCCCCAGATCTACGTGGACAAGACAAAACTGAAAGCAGCCCACCAGTTTACTTACCTGAGGCATATCATCTCCTCAAACGCCTAACTTGATAAAGAGATCATCAGCAGACTGGCCAAACCAAACAGTGCCTTCTGCAGTCTGTACAAGCAAGTGTGGAACAACAAGCACTTGAAGAAAGGCACCAGGATCAGCATGTACAAAGCTGTCGCACTGACCACTCAAGGAGCTGGCTCCGAGTCATGGGACATTGCCGACACCACCTGCAAGTCTTCAAGCACTTCCATCAGCACCATCCTTGACATAAACTGGAGCGACTTCATCACTAATGTCAAGGTCCTCAAGCAAACAGAGGTACCCAGGATCGAGGTCATGCTGCTGTAGACCCAACTACATTGGGCAGGACATGTGCCCAGAATGTAAGTCCACCACCTGGCGTTCTGTACGATGAGCTGTCCTCTGGACACCACAACAGATGGACTCAAGTCTTCCCTCAACACCGGTCATATTGACCCCCATCACTGGTCTACTCTGGCTGCTGAATGCAAAGGCTAGAGAAGCACCGTCCACCAAGCTGTCTCCTCCTTTTAAGACAATCGCAGAGGCAGACTGGAAGACAAAAGGAACAGGTGGAAGCAGACAGAGCAACATGCCCCCCCACCGATCAGACCTTCACCTGCAGCTGCTGCGGCAGGACATGCCTGTCCCACATTGAGCTTGTCAGCCACCAGCGAGCCTGTAGCAGACATGAACAACCGAGCCTTCCTATATCTTCTTTCATGAAGCCAGGCCAAGAGAGAGAAGATTATTATTATTATTATTATTATTATTAATAAGTTCTTTACCTTAATTTCAGCCTGGTGCCGCTCTTCTGCCTCCTCCATTTCCCTGTCTCTGTTCCTCAGCTCAGCTTTTTTGTCGTCTAAATCTCTCTTAGTGATCTCCCAAAAGGTATGGATCTTGTCTCTTTCCAGCTGAAAATAATTGCGCTCTTCCCTCTCTCTATCCAACTCCTCTCGAAGGCGGACAATGTGCTCTTCCAGCTGCAAAATACAAATAGGTTTCAACATTAATCCATCTGCATCAATGAAAGATTGAATTCCTTTGTGGTTTTCAGAATGTTTCCAATTGAAGTGTTGTATGTTTCAAGAAGACTGCATGAAGAGTGTTGAATAAAAAAGATGTTTGATTAAGAAACGGAAGAAATTTACATTAAAAGTGTGCAAAAATGCCACTGAATATGAAGCCAACGTGTAAAATCAAGGGTCAAGGGTTTTTATTATCAATAAATACAATAATTACAACCAACCTGTTCCTTCGACATTTCCTCTGTAGACAGGCCATCAACAACAGTGGGTGTCTTACCTTTCGCACCCTTCTTACCGGCTTTCTTCTTGGGAGGCTGAAAATGACCACAAGTTAACCTCATAAGCTAGGTTTGCCAAACAGGTTACCAACATTTTTAACCACACCTCTCAGGCCTTTAGGATACTCAAGTAAGTTTAAGTGCGTTCTGCTTGAGTACATGACAAACATGACGAATTAGCCACTGTGACCACCAAATATGTGGTCAATTAAGTCTCCCCAATGGTAATCTTATCATGGTGACAAGGGATGTGGATTAAAAGATAAGAATCATATATTTTAAATGACATGACATTGTTTTAAATAATGGACCTATGTTAAGCATTTACATTATAATATAATTATCTATTCTTGGGGGAAAACATTTAATAAAAAATAAATAAATACTGATTTGCTGAAAAGTCAGGAGAAAGCCCATGCTGTAAACGCGCTCACGAGAGAGCAAAGAAAGACTCTTGACAGTTGCACCAAGTGATAGTTTACCGTGGAAAAGCTATGTAATCATAACCCTGTGTGATTATAATCTGCCATCGAACACATAGGCTACGTGATTATTACCTTTTATATCATATTTATTATTCACCTAGGGTTGGGCTGCCTACAATAGACAGCACTGCAAGTGCCTTGGACGAAATCAGAGATTAATTTTATAATCATAAAGATATCTTAGCAGGTAAGCTAATTGTCTTTTCAAAAAGTATGTTCATTTAGAAAGGTGCAGCTCCTGACTGAAGTTGGCTGAAAAACCATTAGCTAACAGTCAGTGTGTTTACATGATGGTATAATTCGAATCTTTGCTTAATCGGACTATGCTTTCTTTCGAGGGTAGGTGCTATTATCCCAATATACATGGCAGTGAGTAAATCGAATCATTGGCCGAAAGCATGTCATATCCGATACGATAGGTGGCGCTGTTTTTATTACAACTAGTGGTGATACAGCCCTTTCCGCTTGACCTCTTCACCACTACCAATAACAACAACAGTTGATTGAGCATGAATCGCGTCTGTTCATCGGTCCAGAAATGCGTGTTGCCTCTTTGTTTGTTTGTTTGTTTGTTTCTGCCAGGCCGATGTGTTTATAAGTTACATTATTCAAAGGTGAAAGATAAAAGGCGAGAGAAACGCACGCACATTCACACACGCGCGCAAATAATGGGTTACAGCCTAAACGCATTGCCCTTCTGCCAGTTGCATCAAATTGTTTTAGTACTTCTTCGCTGTCGATTTCCAAATCTGTGTGAATATTCATGAGAGCAAGTCCAGTCAGTCTTTTCGTAGATAGATACAAGACCTTCAGGACGCAATGAATGTTTGGCTAGAAATTTGCCGAACTTTCCAGGGCTTGATAAAGTTCACTGCGTAACTCATTTAGCTGTTTCCAGCTCTGTATCTGCATCGTCAACGCTGGGCATTAGTTGTCTGTACTCCGATTTTATAGTTTCCCCATTTTAATAAATATGCGTTCATGATATATTTTTCTTCTTCTCGCGTAGCAGAAGGTACGCACAGTGCGTACGGCTGCATGCGCCACTGGAACTCTGTGCAATTAATACAATACATAATAGGCTAATTGATACAATATCTCCTCGTTTGAGTGTGGTTGTTTGAGTGCAATGGGAGTGTATGATCGATGTTGTCTATAAAGGTATTTAGGTAAAGGTATTTACGGGAAAATATCTCGATCCACCTGTCACGTCTCTGTCTTTAGAGGGCAGCGCCAAATAACTGAACACAACTAAACTCACGCGTGCCTCGCGGCCACAATACCAAATTGCATCATATTTGATAGAATGAAGGACATATTAGTTGTGAATAGTATCACCGAGTTTGATAGGTATTGGTCAGGTAATAGCCGAGTGACAGCTGATTTGCTTTCTGATTTGACAGTACTAATTCGTGGTTTTTTTCAGCGCCAGATAACTGAACACAACTAAAGTCACGCGTGCCTCGCGGGCACAATACCAAATTGCATCATATTTGATAGAATGAAGGACATATTAGTTGTGAATAGTATCACCGAGTTTGATAGGTATTGGTCAGGTAATAGCCGAGTGACAGCTGATTTGCTTTCTGATTTGACAGTACTAATTCGTGGGTTTTTTCAGCGCCAGATAACTGAACACAACTAAAGTCACGCGTGCCTCGCGGGCACAATACCAAATTTCATCATATTTGATAGAATGAAGGACATATTAGTTGTGAATAGTATCACCGAGTTTGATAGGTATTGGTCAGGTAATAGCCGAGTGACAGCTGATTTGCTTTCTGATTTAACAGTACTTATTCGTGTTTTTTTTCAGCGCCAGATAACTGAACACAACTAAACTCACGCGTGCCTCGCATATAACGCATATAACGCATATAACTTTTCCTAGGCAATATTTGTTAACTTAGCCTACTCTGGTTTTGAATATGGGGTAGGCTACCACTCATGCGAAGGAAATCAACGGCAGATTGTCGCAGGACATTACGCAGATCTTGTCAAGCACTGACAAAGCATGCATGCGTTGGCAATCATACAAATATTTTTGTATCATCGCGATGCAAATGCATGTGTGTATAATAATATTCTGAATTCAAGTTAATGCTTGTGAAATAAAGGCATTTATATGTTTATGATTGTGTGATTCATTGGGATGTGCATGTGGGCAATAGTGGTTCACGTTGCTGTACTCACAATTTCGGAACAGCGGGCTGTCGGAAAAATGGGCTTTCGGAACATTGCCATGGAACCTTGGTCAGGTAATAGCCGAGTGACAGCTGATTTGACAGTACTGCTGTTGTTTTAAGCAAATAAAATGTGGAACGTCCTTATACGTGTTTAAGGAGGGGTTGTAAAGGTGCTCATATCTTCGGACCTCTTCTGTTATGTTTGTTCATAATCAACAAGAATAAGCTTGTGAGACAGTCTGCAGGATATTCATAAAAAACCGTGTCATTAGTATGAACAGTTGAGACAACTTATCCCTCTTTCGTCTTCCGGGTCACGACCTGGCAGGGAGAGAGGGAGCATGCGCAAAGACGCAAAGTCCAGTTCCTTATCCAATTCACCGTTACATTCCGCAATAGTCGAACTATCAACTGGATCGGATCGAGTTATCCAGGGGTGTTAGTCCGACTATGTGCGGTCCGACTACGATCCGACTAAGGTGCTTACATGAAACGGATAATGCGATTTCAGTCCGACTAAGGCAGTTATTCGAATCCATGTAACCACAGTGAGTTAGCTAAATAGACCTGTTGCTGGTGTCTAAATTGACACCTTTTTGAGCTGTATTAGAGTTAATGCTATAACTGACTTTAGTGTCTGTGCCATCCGAAATTTCCAATAGCGATTGAGTGCAGTCCCTTCTCAATCGGACCACTGTGGCCACTACCATGCAGATATTTTAGTGATAGTTGACCGCTACATTCTAAGTTGTTTTGCGGCAGGAAATACACACAGGAAAACTGTATTAAAAGATACAAATTGTAAGCGAATGGGTCATAGACGTGGCTGGACTCATTACACTGTTTGCTTGCATGCACTGTTTAACACCAAACAGAACCTCCACTTTCTCATCTTGGAGACTGGCAGAGGTAACACTGGTACTATGTAAAAATGTGAAAATGTATCAATAAAGTTATATAGTCTACATATGTGGTGTCTAATCTCTTTATTGACAAGGCTGTGAAGTAGTCTTTAGGTGTATAAATATAAGTCAGTACCATTTACAACTCATGGAAACAGCCTGGCCGTCGGTAGCCATTACAGTGAAATTGACACTAGCCATCTGTACATTTGTAATTGTCACTGCCGTCACTAGCCCCTATGGGGTCTAGAGGGACCCCCGCAGACACAGGGAAAGTGGGGACTGCACGGAGCATGGGGCTGCACGGAGAGTGTGAGAGAGGAGCAAACTCTGGCATGACTTTACTGAAAAAAACGGGTTAGGTAACGCAACATCAAACTTCATTGGTATAAACAGTATCGTCTCATCATATATCTCTTTTGAAAATATATCCCGCCCAGCCCTAATATGATACAGAAAGGTTTTAAGGTAATCTATCTGTAAATCCCTCCATTGTTAACTCATTGTATTGTAACTCATGATGCTGACAGAACGATATCTCAGCAACTCTTTGATGACACAAAACGTGGTATATGCTTCAAAAATGTTGCTTCATTTGACCACTGGGGCTGTGGAGGAAAATGTAGGCTAATTTATTTAACATTTGGCCTTGTTACAGTGCATGCAAAGCAATGCACTGTTATCCAGTGACTTTTTCTTCTTCTTATTATTCTTTGTACCTTTTTCTGTGATTAATACAGCTTGAACCACACTTCCTGATATTGTGGGTTTACAACTTGCTAGAGTACGTCACTCTTGATTTGTTAAGAGGTGTAAACCGCGAGGCAAAATTAATTTAAAAAATCTTGAAATATAAGAGGACCCTTTCACCATTGCAACAGCCCAGCAACAGTGGAGCCAAATTTGATATGGATCGCTCAATGACTGGTTGGCTGTTCTGAGGCAGTGAATATAGTTAACATTTACTGTAATCTCACTGTCCTTCGGATGACACCTTTCACTGCTTATAGCGGTCTTGAGCATTTCTGGCCTGGTTGAAGCCTTGTTCTACACATCACATACATTTCTCATTGTATGTAAGCCATGACATGCAAATGGTTTAAACCAGTTATCATTATGTGTCAACCATCTTCATCAGTTTCAGTGACATTGTGATTTTGGTATGGTACAGATGGGCATTTTTTATATGTTAAATGAATTATTGTGTGTTTCTTTTCTCCCTCAGGTTTACCTAAAGAGAGGCACAACTGGGAACCATAGCAACATCCAGGCAGGACTGTATGTAGCCCACGCCTGGCAAACAAAGCAGCACAACAACCAAAGAACCTGAGCAGCCAACACAAAGCAGATCAGGACATGGCCCCCACTTCACTCCGCTTTTCCCCTTCACCGTGGCTCCCTTGAAGTCCCCTAGAACAGGCATGCAATTTACTACTAGCGAGGTTACAGCTGCGATATCAGTGGCACACTATGGTGTCCTCAACATCGCCCACACTGAGTAGTGTGACTAGCGGAGTCTATGCTTCTCAGGTAAATGTCCCAGTGATCCTGATTTTCATTACAATATTTTGTCTGGTCCACTGTTTTAAAATATTCTCACTCAACCAACCTGTGCTTTTATGGATCCTGGGGGCAGGGCTGGCCCTGACAGTGTTGTTGGCCTAGGCAAGACTTTACATTTACATCTTTACAAGACCTTACATTTACTTTACATACTTTACTCGATGATCTAT
This sequence comes from Clupea harengus, assembly GCF_900700415.2. Classification (NCBI taxonomy): domain Eukaryota; kingdom Metazoa; phylum Chordata; class Actinopteri; order Clupeiformes; family Clupeidae; genus Clupea; species Clupea harengus. Next base: position 25,334,051 of record NC_045157.1, read on the forward strand.
CTCAATGATGCTGGACTGGAATTCTGAACCCTATTAAACCCAGTCAAATGACTGGCTTATGCTTATAGTGAGGTCCCTCATGTACACTCTGAACTGGGAAAGTTAGCTTTTTGTTTTAATGCCCCAACTTCCTGGAATGATCTTTAATGCACTCTAAAAATCAATTCCCCACTTTCCTAAAGACTGGAAATTGTATCGGTCTTTTGATGTTTTTTTTTCATAGTACGTTTACTACGTTTTATTGTGTTATTTATTATGTTTTATTTTGTATTTTAATTCTTGTCCCAAGAATGAAATAGAGGTTGAATGAATGATTCGTGCATTTTAATGCATCGAAGCACGTCTGAGAATCAATCTAGACTAGAAAAGATGCGTTGAAACAGTATAGCTGCCAGCATTGTAAACCAAATTTTTTTGTTTTTTGTTTAGCATGCCAAATGAGTTAAAGTACTGCAGTAGCTTTGTCATGTTTCTCATGTTCTCAGGCAGCGTATAATGTCAGGGGAGAGTGTGGTCGACCAACGGAATACGAGACCGAAATCAAACTAATGCATACAACACAAGTTCAGGATGTGTGTCATCAATTGAAACCTTAACAGTGTGTCTATGAAACAGACAACAACATATGGGGTCCTCCAAAAAAGTTTTGTGGCTCAACTTCCTCCATGGGAATAGTTGTGTTCTCCAGCTAATTGACCTTTATCGTACGCTATTCTTGGTTTCGGTAAATTCCAGCAGACAAGGTTAGCAAATCTTAAATTCAAGTAAGGACATAAAGACCACAACCTTTAACGTTATCTAAATTAACTTGGACGTAACGTTTACTTACCGCTAGATATAAATTATTATAACGTTATCGCTATGTTGTATGTATTGTTTAATCTTAGCTACTGAAAATTGAACAGCACTCACCATCTCAAAAACGTTAAGCACATAAACGTGCAGAAATCTTAAGCCCGCTGATGTTACTTATAACTGTGTTGAATTTAAGGAATAAGTCTAGCCATTTAATACTGACTAATATGATCCCAGCTCGTTAGCTAGCTAACTTGCATCGTCGTGTTGATGTGAACAACAACATGGTGTCGTAGCAACGCAAAACGTAGGGAAGTCCCGCCCATTTAAGACTCACATGTGCGTAATAGAGCATGGGAGTCGACCGGATGTTTGTAGTTTTTAGTGTTAGCATTTTAACACTTCCTGGTTCCAAAGGAAAAATCCCTATGGAAAAATGAATGGGTTTTTGCAATATTGGCGAAAAAAAGGTGTGAGCAAAACAACTGCAACAGAAAACCTAGGCAAACGTTTTGGTGAGTTAAAATGTAGTTATCAGTAACTTTTGTAAAGAACTGTTGTCTTGGCTCATAAAAAAATAAAGATGTTGCTACTAATATGCTAAAGCAGAAAAATACTGGACTATGTCGGTAGATGATGGGTGGCAAGCCAGAGAAGGAAGTAAGTATAAGTGATGATTGGTTAAGACCATTCACCTGACCGGAACAGAAAAAAAAAACAAATCCGTCTGATTGGCTAATAACAGGACCTTTACTTTTTCGTTGAATAATGGTGTTGATTGCCTGACTTTTAAACAATCTTTTGTTTTTATACAGCTTAATGCTCAACTGACTTGTTAACCGATCTTTTACAAAATGATACGGCTAAACACACAACTGAATTGTTAATCAAACTTTTACACTGTGTCAAATAAGATGTTAATAGTTACAAGCTAGTGTAAATAAACTAATTGTTGTCTTGGCTTGACTGTTTATTTCACATGGGGTTTAATTTTGACAACACGTCACTTACCTTGAACATCTGCTGCTCATGTCATGAAGTGGCTGCACTTACTTGCCGTAACATTATGCGCAATGCAAAATATACAAAACAATAAAGGACACCGTTGCAATAGCCTAGAAATGCTAAGCCCCCTGAACACTTCCTTGTATGCATCATGCTACATATTATTGAAATGACTTTCCGAAAATGTCATACAAAAAGACGTTTTTTTTTAACAAGAAGCAGACAACTGAATATCATGTTTGAATTTTTGCCAAGAAAAGAGCAATCTTCCTCACAATTTCCATTCATCTTGGTTACAGCTTTGCTGTCCACCTCCCAGCAGTCAGCCTGTTTGAATGAGGCCATTCATGCTTCCATGAGTTAATCCATGTCCACCAAATACAAAAATATTACTACAAAATGTTTTTCAGAGGAATACAAAAAACTTGGTGATAGAAATTATTACCAAAAGGTTTCAAAATGAATGTCTTTGAAACAAATCTATTTTCTTGGTGAAATAATCGTCACAGTGATGCATAACTGCTCTGAAATTGAAGTTATGTACTGACAGCTGACTACTTACACATTACAGCCATCAGTAGAGCTATCAATAAATACATTTCACATTGATTTACAGGCGTGGCTGGCTTTTAAAGGGGAAAATGGAGAGAGAACCACAATGCCCCAGTTATGACAAGCAAGTTAGCAGTGCAGGGCCAAACCTAGTGCAGTAATAAGACTAGGGTGCTGTGGGAAAGAGATGTAGGCCTACACGCAAACACATAATGTACACATGGCATTACTACTTAAGATAAACAACACATAACATACACATAGCAATACGAGTTAATATTTCAAATAAACTACACTTACCTGTCCCCTTACAAAAAAAAAACCCCACAACAATAACAACAACAACAACAACAAAAAAGGCGCTTCTAACTTCAGGGGGGTATTCGTCGTAGCTCGCTAAACGGTTCAGCGAGCTAATTTTCAGGCTAAGATAAAAAACGCCCCTCTTTTTGGTTCGTGGAAGCAACTTTTGATAAATCACCATAGTTACATATCGATTAGCACTAACCTGCTCCAGGGCAGGCTAACTTAAGTGTAGCTGGATAAGCTTGCCACACCCCCGGAAAAAGGAGGGATCCCATTGACCAAGGACTGATATTAGAGTTAGATTAGCGGAGGGAGAGAGTTCTTTGCGATCGCCAAGATCCATTATTCTTGTATGAGCGCTACCGATTCAGCCGACAAGGAATCATTAATTTACAAGACCTTCTCGAGTCATTTATTGCAAACACCACATTGACTGTCTTGCGCTTTTTTGCGAGTGGTACATTTTTGTAGTGTCGGTGATGCGGAGAACAAAGCACTCATAATTATATGAGTGTTATTAGTACACCATAGCATATCATTATTGTAGAAAATGATTACGGTGGACTCATGATAAGAATAGAGAGAAATACAGACAATTTATTTTCACTGCTTCAATTTATTGCATTTGTTATTAATACATTTAGTCATTTAACAGACGCTTTTATTCAAAGCGACTTCCAAGGAAATGTAAAACTACATTGAGGAAGGAGGTGAGGGGATTTGAATTAGCAACCATGCAGATGCAAACCGGTAGAGGAAACCTCTGTACCAGCTGACACTTGCCGTCAGGTACTCATACATAGATATCACCCTATAAACATCCCAACACACCTTGCTCTCACAGCGGTGGTGGTGTTGAATTTTGCCATGATTATGGTCTTGTATTCTTCATAAGCGTTCATGTTCATCTCCTACTCGCCAGCGGAGAAAAAAAGAGTTCTTTTCTTTGAGTTTAGAACCATTATACCGTTAGAAAATCATGGTTTTGGTGATCGACCTTTCCTGCCTTTTGAAGTAGGACGTGCACGCGCAAATGCCATGATAACTTTAGCCTGCTTGAAATTAACCACATGATTAGGATGCGGGTCAGCCGTTAACGAACCGATATTTGCTGTTCTCAATCAGCTCGCTAATCTTAACGGGCTAAAAGGCCAATTGATTAACTTAGCTTCAATCCTACAACGAACGTACCCCAGGTAACAGCTTGCATGTTGTAAAATGCAACTAATAGAAAAGAAGAACCCCAGGTGGCCGGTGACAGATTGCATGTTGCGCTTGGGATCCGTAAAAGGTCTTGTCCAACATTACTTCATCCAATTCCCTAATAGCTTTCTTGTTTGTTGCCAAGAGGACCTCATCCCCCTCCTTGACATTAAAACATTTAACTGTACGCTTCTGCTTCGATTCAAAATCTGCCTTCTGTCTAACCTGGGCAATTGAAATGTTCTCCTGATCCTTGGCACGAACTTCAGCAAGTAGGTGCTCTTCTCTGCATAGTCTCTTCACTATTGTCGATCACAAAGTCACCTAACTGTGGATCGGCGCTGCTGCCAGGATGTACACCATAAACAGCAAAAAATGGGCTCACCTTTGTGATGAATATGGGTGTAGCCCTTGCTCGTCTCTGGAAGCGGCCCAAATAGATCAACGCCCAGGACCTGCCAGGGACCCTGGACCTTGATTGGGTGTAGTGTGGGTGCTACTTTGACACCATTCACAAGATGCAACCCATTTCCCTACGTTCTTTTTTAATGATAACTAATAATAATTTTGAACTACCTTCTGTGTAGTCTTTTGTACACCAGGGTGCCCTCCAGTGGCTGCACCGTCATGGCACTCAGGGCTGAGTACTACCAGACGTCTTCTACCTAGATTAACATAATACAACTTACTCATATGTAATACATAGTGCTTTGTTGCTCTAGAGATGGAAGAACTCTGCAGCTTACTTCTGTCTGGTTGGTGGGAACCAGTGGCAAGGCAGTAACCGATTGCCGCCAGATGTGCAAAACTCTCCATCTTGGTTTTGTCCTATGTAAAAGCAAAAGCCACACACACACACACACACACACACACACACACACAAGGCACACACATGTACGTTTTGCACCATATGTGAGGTCCTATGTGTCCTTGGATGTCTAGCGTGTGTGTGTTAGTGACAAGGGCACTGCTAAAAATTCTGGGCATACTGACAGAATTTTGAGTTAGGCCCCCCCAGCGAGATTTTCTGATTCAGTTTCCGAGAGCTTCTATTAGAGGTTGGGAATCTTCAGATTTGGAATAGCCTTTCCCCCCCATAAAAGTCTGGTTAATTAACATTTGGTAGCTTACTTAGTTGTATTGTGGTTATACCAGAATATCCATCTTAGGAATTCAGGTTAGAATTATGCCTCACAATCAAACTGAAGAAAAAAAAAGTGTTTTGGACACAGGCATATTTATTTCCATTATGTAATTAGTAAATCAAATGAATGTGATATAGATAACTCTATGATACGTTAAGCAAGCCTATGTTGTTTGATTCAGGTTGGGTCAGTGGCAAGGCATGCCGGGTATTTATAAAAAAAAAACATTGTGTTTGTTTGCAAAGCATGGTGTGCATATTTTCTAACTGTGGGTTATTTGTGAAATATGTTCTGTTTGTTTGCAAATCAGGAGACATTTGCAAAACACATTCCATGTGTTTACAATGTTTGTACCGGAACATAGGCCTAACTGATATGTGACATTTCTTCGTCGCTGCTCCACACTCCATCACCGTAGGAGGCAGTAATGCACGTTCATGTTGGTGTGCAAACCACCCATGATTCAGTACAGAAGAAAGGGGAAGAAGGAGGGAGATAAGTGCTAAATTAAATGCTGAAATGTAGAGGTTTGGTTAATGATATTAATTCGATCGTAGTATCATTTGTCAGTTACAGTTTCAAGTGAAATTGTGAGTTTCAATATAATTATCTACAATAGACACAGTAGTTTTCGTCACATTTAAACGTTAACGTTAACAGCTACTCTTCAAAGTATGGAGGCTAGCACAGAGCGTAATCCACCGCCATTCCCTGAGCCTATGGACCGTGAAATAAATTCGGATAAATTAGAAGAGGAAAGTGACGATGAGGGTGAAGACATTTTCACTGGCAGTGTAAGTATACAAGGTCAAGTTACTATCGGGTGTAAATGCTGTAAGTACTCAAACAAACTTCCTGTCTGATTGACTATTCAGCTTTCAGTTAGCTTGTTCAGATTGCAGGTAAACCTGGGAGGAAAGCCTGCTAGACTGCAGGAAAGTTAGTTAAACATCTAAGATTCTTCTGATAGTCAACATATCAAGCAAATATAATTTACAACACAGAGTTGTCTTTGCTACAAAGAGTATGCTAAGTGGGCCATATGTGAGGTCCTGCGGTGTCTCAATAGTTGTCAAAAATGGTCCAATCGGATTTCTTGTGGAGTAATGATAACAGGAATCAGTTTTTTGCTTTAGGTAGCATGTAAAGTATTCACAGAACAGATGTCAAATATGTTATAAGGCGCAGAGTTTTGGGTGACGTATATAAGTTCGCAAGTAGCAATTTTTGATCACTGCTTACTGTAGTTGATAGTGTAGTCTGATTTCACCATTTCCTTGCTGGCTGGTTTTAGAACTATGAGGGAGGTTAATCATGAATAAAGAGAAAGTGTAAGTGAGAAATTAGAAAGTTAATTGAAGTATCTGTTGTTAGCCATTTAATGTGTGGTGAACATCAGACTGCCATGGCTTGTTTACATTGTCACTTTACATCAATGGCCAATCTCTCTACATCAAAATATAAGGGAGTAGGAATTAAAAAAAATGTACACCAATTTTTTTTTAACTTTTTACCAATAGTGTTTGAACAATACATTAACATGTGTCTGTTGTCATTTTGTGTGCGGTGGATTAACATTTGTCCAAGTTCCGGTTAAAACAATCCCTATGGGGTTTTATAAATGGGGTTTGGGGAAATAACATCATTTGACAATAATGCCCGTGGTAGTTAAGTAACTGTTTAACTGTTCAATAAAATGCATGTGTCATCTCCACATTGATCTCTAAAATATGTCTGTTGCTATCCCTCTGCTAACAGTGAAATATAATGGACAAGTCACTTAGCTAATGTGTCACCAATTTCACAAGGTGAGCAGAAGCTTCTTGTAGTTAGCGTTACCAATCGCTGTTTTCGCTTGAGTTTTCGGGGAATGTGCCACACAGTAGCGATACATTTACAATTTTAAGCATGTCTACTGCTATGAAGTGAAAAACGGACGTGAAGAAGTTGGTGGGCAAAAAAAAAGAGAGAAGTTCAGTTTATTTCTACTGATGTTAAAGAAAAAGGACTGTTTTGCTTTGCATATTTCAGTAATGTGTGAAGCATCTCTTTATGGATTTCATAGTGGATCTAGAGTTAGTATTTGCACAACTTTCTGTCAGTCTTCCTACACTCTCTTTTCAGGAGTGTACAGTTGGATGTTGTTTCCATGGTACTTTGTGTTTGTCGGTGACAGTCTTAATATTGTGTCATCCATAATATTTACCATTTTTGAATAAAAATTGTTCAGCAGATCATCTACAGAGTCTGACTGGTGTCTTGGTGATCATTTATGAGACTCTTTCTTACAGTCATCGATCTGTTCTGAATGTGTGGGGATATAGACACTTCAAAGAACACACAGAAATGATCAGATAAGACAGTTGCAGAGATATTGAGACATTTGTGATGACCAGGGTGTATGATCAAGAGAGTGAGATGGCCCCTAGGGCTGAGTGGTATATGGACTTTATAAGGGATACTGATATATTTTCAAATCAGACATAGGACGAGACAATACCGTTTATACCGATATAGTTTGATGTCGCTTTACATTAAACCTGTTTCTTTTGGAAAGCTGTGCCAGTTTGCTCCTCTCTCCTCTCTCACACTCTCCGTGCAAGCTGGCCCCACTCTCCCTCTGTGTCTGCGCAGTTCCCTCTAGACCCCACAGTGGCCCCACTCTCCCTCTGCGTCTGCGCAGGTCCCTCTAGACCCCACAGTGGCCAGTGATGGCAGTTCTGTATTTCACTGTAATTCTGACGTCTGGAATGTTTCCATGAAATAAGTATAATAATAATTGTGAAATAAATATCTGGTTTCGTCCAAGGCACTTGAAGTGGTGTTTATTGTAGGCAATATGGTTTTAGTGCTAGCATAATATCTGTGGACAAAAATTCATTGTGGTGCTTTGCCTACTGCAGCTCTTTAGAAGAATAGAGATATACATGTTTGATGGCAGATTATAATCATACAGGGCTATTATCATCACTTGGTGGAAACATTAAATGTAAATATTGCATTCAATTAAACGTAAATACGACATGTGACGTGTAACTATAAGTGGCCGTTTCGCTAGTGATTGCAATGTATCCTAATTGTCATGTACGGTAGTTTTATGTGTTTGTGCATATACTATGGTAAATACGGTAATAGAGTCGTGCTGCCTGACAGTGATCATGGCAACACGACAGTCATACCATTCAGTGTTTGTAATTAATAATCGTTAAATTCTTTCAGCTCAACAATTTCAACATAGTATAAGGGACAGGTAAATTAATTAACTCGAAGGGCGCTCAGAAAGTGCAGACCATAATTTGGATCCGCTCCAGAAATGGATGGGCACTTCCTTGGCCCTTGCTACACCTTTCCAGCTAGTTTCATGAAAGTCGGGCTGGTACTTTTTGCATAATCCTGTTAAGATAACCTCCTTGGTGGAGATAGGCTTATAATTAAATACAGGGGGCTTTGTTTGCAGTATTACTGCACAATGGCATTCTTTGAATACCGTGGTAAGGACATTTCTATACCGCTTTAGCCCTACTGTGTATCATATTCAGCCTAAAAATACTGGGATATGATTTTTGATCGCCCCCAACCCTATTGGTCCTTGTTCATCCTGTGTTAGGCTGAAGGTATAAAGTAGTGCATGTAGTTCCTTAGCATAACTGTTCTCTGGATTATCTACATGCAAATTGACATCCCCATGATGTAATAAAACAATCAAAATCTGTACAAATTATGTACAAGTAATAGTTTGCTTAGCTCACCAAGGAAAAGTTTAGCTGGATGTTTTGGAGGCCTGTAAATAGTTAATAACAAAATATGAGGAGAACACATAATGAGAACACATAGGTAGAAAAAGGGAGAGCGACCGCTGAGGTGTCCCTTTATGTACAAATATTGGACGAGGCATTGTTGCGAAGCCCAAATCCTTTGGCATGCTATCTTGCCAGTTGTTAGTTCTCCAGATAACATGTTATTTACCCAGTGCGAAAAGTGTCCTGTTCACTTGAGAGCAGGAAGTAAAGTACCTAAAATGTTTAGGTATGCTCATCTCTCTGTCACAGTTACAGTAAGACAGCATAAACACTCTCCTTTTCATCAGTTGTTCTATTTACATGCTATATTCTTGAAGAATTTTTGTTATGAAAAGTCAACGGACTACTTGCAGAATGATATGAAATATGAAATTAGAAGCACAAAACCCATTGCCAATGGCAGCAGTCATTATAAAGAAATATCAGACCTCCGAACTTTGAAATGGCCCATTCAATTCAATTGAACTTTTGGCAACATTCTGAGGAGCCGTGTAATACATTTATATATCCACCCTCTACCGATGACCCAATGCCCAGCTAGACAAGCTTTCGTTCACCTGTTTGATTTTGCTGGGTTTTTCAGTGCATCAACTGCACCAAATACAGTTTGTTCCCTTTGTCTAGGATCAGAATAATAATAAAAAGCCATGTCAAGGAAAAATATTTTAGATTAAAATACAATTTGAATCTAATTGACAGGTAAAATATCATGGTTACCTGAGACAAACCTATTAAGCTGTTGCAGTAAACGCTACACACAAAATTACACACAAATTTAATTAAATTCAAATGTATTTATATAGTGCCAATAACAATTGAAATTGTTCACAGAAAGCACTTCACACAGCCCAGAGCCTCAGAAGTACAAACCCAGGCTAGGATATTGAGTATTGTGCCACTGGACTGTATTTTTTCTGTTTCTCCTAATTATTCCAATAATGTACTCCATCTCTGAATTGTATGTAGATTAAATCCACCTCCAGCACCCCAGTAAACCACATGCCGACAGACATCTTCACTGAAGAGGGATCCGGCCCAACTCCACAGTCCCACATAGTGCCCCAGCATGACACGAATGGCCTGCGTTCTGACGAGGAGCAAGATCTGTTTGCAGGTACATTTGGTGTTGATGTAGGATGGTGCAGGGAACTGCTATTGTACAGTTACTCTCATGGCCTTTAGACCAAAGACAGACTTCCATACTAGGTATGCTTTCTGTGGTCCAAACTAAAGTAAAGCAGGTCTGGTTTTACACGATTTACCTGAGCCTTGGTTCACTTTCATTATCGAGAAACATCTGCTAAATTATGTTTGAGATGTTTCGAGGCTAGAGGAAACCTAAGTACAGAGGACGTACCTGTTGCTGTCGTTTGTTTTTATCAGTGACCACCTATGATGGCGCACATAAACTGCTAGCTGATAGCTGAAATGGTGTTGGCAATGTTTCAGTGTGCTAGCTAGTTCACTGTAAACAGAAAGGTTACAACAAAAGTGAACAATAATCATTGACCATTGGATTGCTCCTACTATTCTGCCATACCTCACAAGCTGGGGTTAGACTAGAAAGTATGCAGTCTGCCAAATTCTGATTTGTATGCCTGAGTCTGCCGACTTTGGCACAGACAGACACGTTTCAGAGCTGTCATGATGAATCCAACAACATTTATTGGCTAATCAAAATTTTTGTTTATTTATGTTTTAGCCTACTTTTTCGTTTTGTGGTGATGGCAGAAGAGGTCATTGAGGGGATTCTAAAATAATTTTTGCATTTTAATTTTCATCAAATCATTGTCAGTTTTGTTCTCAAGCCCAAGGTGTCTGTAGATTAATTGAAAAATGAATTTGTGTTGTTTTCAGAGGCAACTGTGGAGTTATCCATTGACAAGGTTAACAACAGAGAAAGAAAGGAAATCTCAAGGCCAAACCCTTCTATACAGGACATTCCTTACAAGCCTAGTGTGGCAAACAAATCATTGGAAGAGGTAGGTCTGAGATAAAGGCCGACATAAGCTGTTAAGAGTCACAGTAAATAATAATAATAATAATAATAATAATAACAACAAGACAACATTGGACATAAGCCATTTATATCTTGCTGATACAAAGTGCTGTTGATAAGAAACTGTTAAAGTTGTTTTCCTTGTTTTGATGTTTCAGTGGGAAGAGGAAGAGAGTAGAGACAAGTTTGAGTTAAACATTGCAGTGACTAATCCCGAGAAAGTTGGTAAGATCCTTTATTTATATCATATAGGAGTAAAAAGATCCTTTATTTATATCATATAGGAGTAAAAAGATCTTTATTTATATCATATAGGAGTAAAAAGATCATGCCTGTCAAGGAGTGTAATTCATCATGATCATCTTAATTTTGATGATGTCTTGTTGCAGGAGATGGCATGAATGCGTATATGGCTTATAAAGTGTCTACTCAGGTATGCATTAACATACATCTATGAACATACATGTTGGTCAAAAACATTTGAACTTACTTTATGCTCCTCACTGGCCTTTTGTAGACCACTCTACCCATGTTCAAGAGCACCACATTTTCTGTGATGAGAAGGTTTAGTGATTTCCTGGGTCTCTATGAGAAGCTCTTGGAGAAGCACTCGCACCATGGGTATATTGTGCCTCCACCCCCGGAGAAGAGCGTTATGGGTGAGAAACTGATCTTGGAGTTGAACTTTAACTGAATGTGGTTTTCACACTGGCAGCTTAGTTTGTTAAGTGAACAGCCTGCCTCAAAAATGTGGAAAAACTTGTCTAAAAATTTGAAAACATCAGTGGAATAGCCATTAACTCACAATTGATGTTTATCTGGTAATGTAGTGAAAATAAATTCCTAAAAATTACTCCCCTGCAGCATGAGTACAGGTTAGGCAACTGCTTGCCTATTGAAAAAGTGGACGGTGTTTTACATTTCTGTTGCCTTAGAAAAAGTCAACATTCAAAAGCCTGGGAGTAAATGGCTGCAAGCAATGCTTACATTGAAGACAGCAGTCTCATAATAAAGCATACCTGTTTCAGGTCTCATAATAAAGCATACCTGTTTCAGGTCAACATCAATTCAACATGAAACCACCAGTGGGGACAAGGGGCAGCTGTGCAGTCATACTTTCATTCAGATTCCAGCAAATCTAATGTGAAAATATAACACTTTTGAACTATTCTTAACTGAGGTAAACCTCTATTTCATGTCATAGTATTTGAAATTGTGATGTTTGCCTTGCTAGGTATGACTAAAGTCAAAGTGGGGAAAGAAGATCACTCCTCAGGCGAGTTTGTTGAGCGGCGGAGAGCAGCACTGGAAAGGTCAGTTTCCTCATGTTTAAACTGGAAGACAAGCAATGTCAGTTTCCTCATGTTTGAACTGAAAAACAACCAATGTCAGTTTCCTCATGGTTAAACTGGAAGACAAGCAATGTCAGTTTCCTCATGGTTAAACTGGAAGACAAGCAATGTCAGTTTCCTCATGGTTAAACTGGAAGACAAGCAATGTCAGTAGCACCTTTTTAGCCCATTGGAGAAATGTGCATGCCGAGGACATCCAATTGTTAAAATATCATACTCTGTGTATAGCTTTAATCCCACATAGTCAGAATTGAAGTTTGCTTTAGGTTGGCACCATTCCCCTCTTTGTCCACACATAGTCAACCTGTGCAAAGATGGAAACATGGAGGTCTGAAAAATCAGATTGTCTTTCTTTTATTTTAGAAAAGTTTGCATATGTTCTGAAATTTGTAATTAAACACTTTGCTAGTCGCTAATTAATCATTCTGATATTTTTGTAGAAGTCCAATCTGGAAGCTGCTACAAATCTTCAGGGCTTGTGATTTTGTTTTTACAGCAACTTCATTTAGAGAAACTCTTCAAGCTATTTACATGGTTATAATGTTCATTAAAAAGTAAATTGTATTCCTTAATCTTTCTTCATCTTAGTCTTTCAAATATTTCTATTTAATTACTTTTAAATACATCATTTTGGTTATTGTTGCTGAGTTTGGGCAGATTAATAGCATATGTAGCATCAATGTTTTTAGATGGGGGGAAAACATACAAATGTTTTAAACATAAAAAAACATAAAAACATAACTCCAGTGCGTTAAACCCTGTCCAAGAAAATCCTCACCACATGGTCTTCCAGTACTTTGACATAAGTGTACACAGTGTTAGTCTCTGAGCAGGAACTGCAGACAGGGCTTGGCCACTGAGGATGAAGCTGGGGACTCGCCTCATCACTAGCTATCACTCATTTCCCTCATTACTCTGTGCATGTGTGAAGTGTCTGTGTCTGGTGTGAAGAAGGAAGACCAGGGAGGTAGTGCTGAATGGGACTGTGTTATTTCCTCTCGTGCTCATTGGGATTGCTGTGGGTGGGCTGATATCCAGGCGATGGATGCGGAGTAGGGACATACAAAACGGCCAATTCACACTGACCTGCAACTTTGATGGCATCCTCCAATATGATAATGCTAAATTCATAAACCTTGACTATTGGTGCCACATCTTCAATGACTTCAACTAGCAAAACTCCATTGCAACTCCATACCTCCAGAAGCTCATTACTCTGATGGGGCCATACATTCATATATTTGAAATATTATATGAGTTTGTTGGCATATCCAAAAAAAACGGCTTGCCTTTTTGCACTTGTGCAATAATTCTTTTCGGTGTCATTAGGCAAACTGCACCAGTAAAAGGTAAAAGTCTTGTAGCTGACTTCAAAGCGACGTGTCCATAGAAAGAAGCTCTCACCTTTGAAATCAAGGGGCAATGCAGCGGAAAAGTATCCTGTAGACATGTTGTTCACAGGCACCACCAAAAGGGTAATTCCATGTCGGATCACCGCTCAGCCTGCTCACTTGTGTGCTAATATAGCTTACCAGTTTGCCTGCTAAAAAGGTTACTATTGTGTGATAAGTGTGTGTCTTCATTCCGGAAGAACCTTGCTAGGAATTCATCAATAGTGATTATACCACTACTGAACCATTAGAGAAATGCGATCTATGATGTAAGATCTATGAAGTCAGTAATTTATTAAGTAAGATCAGACCATAGTATTATTCTTACTTGTTTTAAAGTATTATTTGGTCAGTACAAGGATTTCTGGGCCTTGTTTGGACATGTTCACGGTCGCCATTGGTCTTTGCTGTTGAGCTAATTATTGAAAATGCTTTTAGAGGTATTTCATTTTCCCCATTAGTCAGACATAGGCCTAGTAGTACTTTTTTACTTTTCAAAATTGGATGAATGTGGCTGTATCAGGGGTTAATTTGCAGAATCTCTCCAATTTGTTGTAGAATGTATGAATGAGGCTCAGTTGCTGTGTAGGCCAGATTTGCATTCAAGTCTTAATTTTGACAGCGCGTTCAATTGCTTGGATCAGTGGTTTCCTTTGACATGTTGTATCCATTCACAGGATATGACATTTGGATTTTGTAATGTGACAACTGTAATGCTTATGGCATTGTTCTTTTTCCTCTTTCTAGGTACCTGAAGAGAGTTGTGTCTCACCAGAGCTTGCTGCAAGACCCAGATGTCAGGGAGTTTTTAGAGAAAGATGAGGTCAGTTTGTGCGCCTGGAAATTTGGACATGAGGTATAAACATTCTCAAAACCGCCATTCTGGTTTTTATGTGTTTTTTTAAAGACTGTCCGTTACTTGCCTTGTATCAGGTTCTCCAGCATCACCCAGTCTCTACATATCAAAACCTAATGAATGAATAAATATAAATAAAAACACTTTTCTATGTTAAAGGTTAATGAAGAATTCAAACCCTTTGCATAATGTCAAAATAAATTCCTGATACACTTGAAGTTGGGGCTGATACTTTTCACATTTTTGTAGTAACCACAATACAAAACTAGAACAGAAATACAATACATGCTATACAGATAATTATTTTTTTAGAATAGTGTGTCTTGCTAATCTAATCTTGTAAAATATGTGGTGACTGGGCAGTAGAACAATATTAGGAGGTGGATATGTGTGTTCAGTTACCTAGGGCAGTGAGCACACAAGCACTGAGTGGAGCTGGCTTCCTAAAGATGATCAACAAAGCGTCAGATGCAGTCAACAAAATGACAATCAAGATGAATGAGTCTGACAATGTGAGTAATATAAATATAATATGTCATAAAATATGTAATTTCAATTAAGTGCAGGATTAGCATGCAACTCTAGAGATTTTTTTCACATAGTGTTTGCTCTGCTTGTTCTGTTCCATACACGGGCTGTTCTAGTGGTTTGAGGAGAAGTTTCAGGAAGTGGAGAATGAGGAGCAGCAACTAAGAAAGCTCCATGCAGTGGTGGATGCTCTTGTCAACCACAGAAAAGGTGAGAGCTTTCTCCCAGCCATTATTGTGTTGCATAGCTGCTAAGGCATTTTATCAAGTAAAAAATGGTCCTCATCAGGGTACCTTTTCACCTGCTTTTGTTGCCTTGTTTTTTTCTGTTAAGAATTGTGTGTGAACACGGCTGTGTTTGCAAAGAGTATGGCAATGCTGGGAACCTCTGAAGACAACACGGCCTTATCCAGAGCTCTGTCCCAGCTAGCAGAGGTGGAAGACAAGATGGAGCAGCTGCACCAGGAGCAGGCCTGCAGTGACTTCTTCCTCCTGGCAGAGCTGCTGGCCGACTACATACGGCTGCTAGGAGCCGTGCGGGTGAGGGTTACACATTTCAGAGTTTTAAAGCCACAGACTCGCCATTCATGCCTTTGTCTACTCCCATGTCTCAGAAAGTAGTACTGCTTGTCCTGTAGATGCCATTTCACCCAGAAAATAATTTGTTTGTACAAGGCATAGAAGAGCACATCAGCTACCTGTCTAACAGGTGGCAGTACTGTTTCCTAGAGTGAATGTAGGTGGGAAAATGTAGTTACCACCTAATCTTGCATCTTCAATTTAATAGCTTCACAAAGCAACATTGCGCTATGTTAAAGCGATACATTCAGTTAGGTGAGCATCTTTATGGAGAATCCTAGTGCAATAAGATTTCAGCCACACTCTCACAATTGCATACAGTTATCTATACATCTTGGGATGCCACACTTAACAGTTCAAGTCCGCTGTTTGGTTTGGGGAAAGGTTGACGATTTTTTTAAGGAAGTAGGATTTAGGGTATTAGTTAATTTTCTAAAATAAAAAAAAATAAAAAAGTTATCATGTGACAGAATTTATGCCTCCCTAACTGAGAGACATATCATCAAGAATATCAATGGAAAATACTTAAATGTTTTGCTAAATATTTATTTGGTCAGTGGTGGTTTTTCACTTTCTAAACATATTTGTCATGTGTAACCTACAATTTGTTCTGCCTTGCAAGTGCTGGTATTTTCCTTCTAAAATGTGAATGTAGTTGTGGTTGATTTATTGTTATTGGGGTGTGGTTGGGCTTTGTTTCCAGAATTCGTTTGACCATCGAATGAAAACTTGGCAGAAGTGGCAGGATGCGCAGAACACCTTGCAAAAGAAGCGAGAGGTTGAGGCAAAACTTCTGTGGGCTAACAAGCCTGACAAATTACAACAAGCAAAAGAGGAGATTACAGAGGTAATTATTTGGCATTTAAATTGTGAATCAACTAAAAAGTTTGAAATAACACAATTCTTGAATGTTTTCTTTGTGGCCCTCTCCAGAAGACCACAAACCCTCATAGGTATTGTTGTTGAATTTGTGACGTACTGTTTCATTTTTGATTTCATGGCTGGCATTGTTTTGAATTAACCAATATATTTATGGCCAATTGTATGTGTATGTGAAAGCAAATGTTGATGGCTTACCTTTGTTTTTGAGCAGATGCCAGATGGTTATTTTTTTGGTGTTTTTAAACATGACACTAGTTGTTCCTCTCTTACGGTACGAACACATGCCAGCGTAGCGATGGAAGAGAAATTCTAAATCCCATTCATTTCTGTTGGGAGGCAATCCATTGTGTCGTAGACCAGCGATTTGGGCAAAGTGAGCGACAAAAGTTGGGGAAAGTTTAATCCTATGCAAATGAGGAACGATTTTCGTCGGCAGCGGCCAATCAGATTGTTTGGTGTTGTCTCTGACGGTTTGAAAATTGCAGGACTGGCGTCGTTCGGTCGTTGGCTTGGATGGCCTTGTAAGGGTTTGTTGTTGTTCCTGGTATGTTAGATATTTAATCCTGGGCTTACTTTAACAGAATGACAGTTTTGATATAAAAACAAGTGACTAGATAGCCTACTAGCTGGATAGCCTGCTAACTAGCTCACTAGTCCAGTCTGTTATGCTATTTCCATATGCTATGCCACGCCCACTCAAAGCGATGGAAGCGTTTCATGTCACTTGCATGTGTTCGTACCGTCAGTGCAATCAATTAACCCTCCTATTATGTTCAAATTTTACCCACATCTATTATGCTTGGGGTCAATTTGACCCCAGCAATTTAAACCTCTAAAAAATGATTATAATATTTTTTTTTACTCAAGTTTATGTGTCAGGTACTTTAGGTTTGTTTGTTGACTACCTAAATAGCCCTTAAAAATAAAACAATACCCCCACCCACCCCCCTTATACATCCAGAATACATGTTACGCTACTATGGAGAAATATGCAGATCACCATCAAATCTCACTGATTGACTTAAAATTGGAAAGAGATATCCTTCTGGTGTTTTATGGCTTCATATTATTTCTAAGTACATATTGTTGTTATCTATAACATATGGAATAGAAAACTATTTCTGTAATCAAGAATAGTATCAATGTGATAAAAAAAGTTTATATTTCTTATATATTTTATACAATTAAAACAGCCTGGGGTCAAATTGACCCCAAACAACACCTATGCGTAAAGCATGTGTACAGGACATTGAAAACATATCATCATGTTAATTTTGTGTTTACCCAGTTCTCCCCATTAGATTAGGAAAAGTCATTAAATATGAAGCAAAAAAAACTATGCCAATCATTTATTTAGAGACGTTAAACATTGAAAAGGGTCAAATTGACCCCAAACATAATAGGAGGGTTAAAGTATCTTGCCATGTGGAAGGAACAAAAAGGTTTCCTATAATTAGGTTCCAGAACTGTCCATGCAGTGGAGAAATATATACATTATAGCTCATGAAATAATTAGTGCTGTGGAGAAACAAATGTTATAACATTAAGGGCCAAGTGTATCATTGTTTGCATACAACTTGAGCGCGCACAACATATGCCCAGTCCTCTCCATAAAGCTGAGAGTGAGTTTAGTCGGTGTCAAATAGGGCACATGAACGCAGTCAACATCCGCTCCCAAAATGATCCTTGTAAGGGTCGATTAGCATGTAAATCTTTCAGGTTAACCTGCCCACAGAAGGTCATTGGTGCAAAACACATTATAATATTGGTCTCCATACTGTTAAATATTCCTTGAAGTCAACTGGGTGAAACTGGATTTCCCATAAAATTTGCATGACAGTTTAGTTCTGACAGTATAAGGCACAAGAACCAACACGTGCTCTAGAATTCTTGACCACAGTAATTGATACACAGACCGTTTAACCTACTTGCATCATTGTTAGTTGCTCTTGGTGTTGTCGATCTGCAGATCACAAACATAATGCATATGCCAAATCGACATCCATGCGCAAAGGCATGTTTTCCCAGCAAGTGAATTTTTATTTAAAAAACAAAAAAACCTTTTATGAGTAAAAAAGTGCTCAGCACAATTTGTGCATTGATACGTAAGGCCCTAGATTTGGGCACATCGGGGCTGGTTATTTTTTAAAAGCTCACAGTTATATATTTTTATTGTAAACAGTGGGAGGCAAAAGTCACCCAATATGAAAGAGACTTTGAGAGGATCTGCACAACAGTTCGCCAAGAGGTACTCAGGTTTGAGGTATGAACATTTCCTGCATACTTCTAGAAATGACAATAGTCAATCATGCACAGATGCATCTGCTCATTGTGCTTGTACTGAACTGCAGAAAGAAAAGGCAAGGGATTTCAAAATCCACATCGTAAAGTATCTAGAGTCTCTCCTGCTCTCTCAACAAAGGGTAGGTCTCTATCTGTTAAATGTGCATCATTGAGTAGATTCTGTTTTGCTTACATTATGTTTAACTTGTATTTGAATCATTGCTAACCAATATTTCTGCACATCTAGCTCATCAAGTACTGGGAGGCATTCCTACCTGAGGCAAAGGCAATTGTATGAGTGAATTCACGGCTAAGAAGATACTGTCAGCACACTTGACCAAACAACTTGAAAATGACCAGGAACACTTCTTTTGTATCCTGTAATTTTATGCAAGTACTTCCATAGCTCTGCGGTGTTGCTTATGTCTGTACTCTCATTCTCCCAATATTACTCAGTTTCTGGGCCTTAGAGGAAAGTAGTACATGAAAAACAAGTATCAGTTGCCCATTGTGTGTAAAGCCAAGAGTTGGAAAGAGCCAAGACACAGAAATGGTGTTTACCCTGGAGTGGTCAAGCAGAAGACATTGTATCGCAGTCTGTCACCCCCAACAACCTGTCCAACTGGATTGCAGCTTGTGTATGGTGGTGAAGGTCTCTGTTAGCAGTGTCAGTGTATTTATCATATTACTTTGCTTTGTTACTTTAAATATTAACACTTTTTTACAATTACTTTGTTATTAGCTGAAATGCATATGTAATGCTTTACATTCATTAGATTAGTAGTAAGTGGTTACTGGCATTTCCACATTATTTTGTGGTATATGGCTTGCTTCTTTATCAGACAGTGTTGAGAGGCAGGGGAGAACATTGAGCTGGGTACTTGGGGAGCAAATCATATACAGTATGGGTTAAATATTTTGATTCCACCTTTGATTCAGCAGAAGATACTTGACAGTTTGAGAATTATTTCCATACATTAAACTAAGTGGTAGTGTTGACATTGTTGGTGTTGTCAAGCTCTGCTGTATTATAGACTGCAAATCAGTGATCTTACCAGCTACTGCTGGCTGATTTTTTGCACTGTGTGTTAACCAGTTTTGCAGCTCAGTTGCATTCCTTGTGCACTTTGTTAAAGAAGGAGTACTATTAATAATAAACATTTTACTCCTTGTTGTGTTTACAAGTCATAGACCGATCTATACATTAAAGAGTGTTGTTGCTAGGGTCAGGTCAAAATTTAAAGGTGTGATGCTTGATCCTGGCGAAAGGTCGTTGCGCTGAAAGGCAAATCAAATACAATCCACCGTTCCATGCCCCTGAAGCAATCTGATTGCGCAGGAGTACCACTTGCCGATTGGCTGGGATCGTGTATGGTCTGGTCCAACCCACTTTTTGGTTCATGAACGGTCCTGGCTCTTTAAATGGGAGTTTCTTTTTTTTGAGCACACACTGGATGGACCAGTAGAAGAACGTGAGAAGAATTTAGCTTAATTTGGTGAAAAGTGTAATGACCTACCCTGATGACTGAGGGATAAGGGATGTAATGTTGTAATGCATTTCACATGTGGTAAAATGTTAGTAAAATCATTGTATTTATTTGCATATTTCATTTTTACATTCCCTTTCCTTTGCCATTTTAAAATATTCCATATATACAGTCTGAGAGAAAATTGGACACCTTGTAAACAATTCATATAAAAAACAACTAGAACAAAGCTTATATAATTTTACAAATATTTAGATCCTCACTACAGAGTGGAAGTCAGACAAATCATTTCAGTATTAATTAATTACATCCCATAAAGATGTCCACCAGGGGGATTCAAAATCTAATTTATTATATAAATACTAAATTGGCACAATCATTTTTGCTTGAGGTGTTTTCCAAAATGTGCAAATCACTGTCAGGATAATTCCATTTGACAAATTATTGAAACATAAAAAATCATATCAATTCTACCACACCATTATTAACTCTTCTGTGGAAAAAAATGTGGAAAGTTGGTCAATTGCCAAGCAGTAATCAGGACAGGACTGGACAGCCATTGATTAGTTGAATAGCAAGTAGCATTGTATTAGACAGTGTACTAAACATAAAAAGCTAAGAGACATGAAGCACTACCAGCTATTCCCTTTTGGTGGGTTCACACAACCACTTTTTAAAGTGGCACAATGACCGTATGTAAACAGAATTCACACAAAAACACAACCATGTTGGTCCCTGTCAAGGAAGGACATAGTCAATACCTTGCTCCAAGCAACAATTCAGTGGACATTCACTGTGGTTACTGCATTGTGACAAAGGCAACAATGGATAAACACACAGATATCATAGCAACACCTAACATAGTTTTCTAGATTCTTCCAGTAGATTTCAGTAATTTTCACTGTAATTCCGGGCCAATTCATCATGTGGCAAACAACTCATGTTCGGCAGGTAAGCGAGACAATTTTTGCAGCACTGTCAAGTCCAATCTTTTAACTTATTGACAAGCAAACTCAAATTCTTAAGTACAATCAGTCAACATATTTCAATATGTTCTCATCCGTTTCATCCTAAACAGTATGCTGTATGAGGGGCGGCTCGATGTATCGTTCACAGGTCATCCTCGCTGTCCCATGTGTCTGCTTTCCTCAAAAGCCGGTATGACTGTCAGGAGTTCTCATCTCCATCATTAATGACGTGACTGTAGCCAGTTGAGGTCTCCCGTTTCCGGCAGAGCACAGTGAAGAGGAGCACGATGAGTAGAAGGAGGAGGCATGCACACACTGCCAACCCAATCATCACTTCTGAGGGAGGGAAGGCAAATACAGATGTTACATTCAGCAATCTCAGGGAGTAAAGATGAAAGATCAGCCTAGAACAGTCAAGTTACTGAAAAATGGACACACGGCTAAATAGTGATGAATTCCACCAAGTAAATGGAGGTTGTATATTCAACCATTTAGTTATGGTAGTAACTCATTCTTTAAGAAATATTTACTATGTGCTGCTCATTTCAGAAGTGTTTTTTATTTTGCAGTATAACACATTTAGTTTGAAAACGTGTGCACTGAAAATGTTCAAAAAAATGCACGGAAGCAGGCTTTATTAGAGTTGCAGACCTGTGGAAAAGTCTATATACATTCTTTTCTAAGCGTTTGAATATGGAGTATGTGTAATCTAACAAAATGTTGTTGGCGACATAATAAAGGCACATATTGTGCATAATATACATCGGACAGTGTATTGGTCCAACCCATCGCTGTTTACCTTGTGGGTAGTAGCATGCTTACATTAGATAGCTGGCTCAGACACCTTGCAAATCCCCTCAGACGTATTTTTCAGTTACAATAACGGGGTTTTTACATTGCACTATTCTATTTCTATAGTCTATTTCTCGGTAACTTTTTAAAAATCTAAACAAAAAAAGTCAAACAAACAACTATTATGTACAAATACGACCCTCTATGGAGTTTGGTCCGCCATCTTTTTATTTTCAGTGTCGCAATTTCATTGCCTGGTCTTCAAAAAAAAAAAAAAACATCGCTCCATACTGTTATGGAGGTGAATTGCTTTGTGACACCCACCAACCGACGGAGAACTTTAAAGGTTCACAAGTCCATCGAAGCAACTGTGTGGCCACACAGTAACGCAGTCATTGAAGCATATTTCGGCCTTTACCGACTTTCAGTGTCATATAAGGAAGCACCACTAGATGGAGTTGTAGTAGCCTGCCTGTTTGTGAACTAGCAGTACAGTTGTCAGGTCAGATTGTTTCATCATCACAAATCATTTCAGCAAATGATAAAAGTTAGCACACTGAATGAAACTAAGATTGTTTATTCAAACACATTCCCACAAAACTTATTTTGTGTAGTCTAGATAGAACAATAGCCGGTGATTATGTTAAAAGTTATGAAAATGTTATCAAAGGTCAAATCTGTCTTAACAGTTAACAACTTGTCAAGATTAATGTGGGCTGTATCACATAAACATGGTCTCACATTGTGTATTGTGTTAATAGGCTACTTTATTAGTAGTTTACAGAGCCCCTGAAGACTTGAAAAGAGAGTATTTTTATCTAGCGCGCACAATTTATTATTCTGGGAGCATATTTTATCATCTTTTTTGTACCATTTGTTCTCTTATTTGTATGTAAGTCTTGTACATAAAATACTTTTCATGTTGACAAAATGTACTATCTAGTTCACACAGTTTATTATATCGTCCACACAGAATAGATTTCTGGCACGCACAACATACTTCTGTGCTCGCAAGATAATTATGTAGGCTAGTGCTCACAAGATAATAGACCACATTGGTGTCACAAATGGGTGTATCATACATTCTGTGTCACCTGCTTGCTAGAATCTTACAGAAATCTTACAGTTAATAAAGTTGTATTTCAATCTCAGAACATTTTACAAAGATATTGTTGCTGTTTTAGCCAGAAGGCATTGTGATCAGCCAAAATCATCTGCTTCAAATTCTGAAGGAACTTGCAGTGGTCCTATCATGACTAAGTTCAAATGGACAAAATGAAACCAAATATCACAGATAACTTTACTCAAAATAAAACATTTTAGTCATTAGGAATTACAGGCTGGAAATGCTTTGATAAAACCTTATGCTGCTTTGCGGGCATGAAATAGCTCCTTTCAGATACTGTCAGTTGCTAAGAGGAACCTTTGTTGAGTGCTGTTGAAACATTAGATGAGTCAGATCATTTATCATCCTCTGGAATTGCCATGAGCTGACCATTCTGCATGACAGCTCTTGACCTGCCTTCTAACGAGTTCTAATAATAGTCAAACTAAATAAGGCCTAACTAGTTAATATGAAGTTTTTAGACTTTACAAGTGGAAGGGTGCCAAAACATTTGGACATGCCATATAATTACTGGTTAATCTTTTTCTATTTCTATTTTTAAGGTCGTGAAGTAACATTTTTTTTTAATGTCTGTTTGTTGCAAGTTGTATTTCCACATAAAATGTATTTGTGCAACTCCGAATCTATACATTAAAAAGTAAATGAAATTCTGTGAAAACACTGACCTGTGTCTTTTGCTGTAGTTTCCACCTGACATTCCTTCTCCCAGTCCGTTGTAATGACCCCCTTAGTGAGACGAATGAAGTCTTGCAGAGGGCAATACTGTTCACAGCCCGGCAGGGCCAGTGGATAAGGTGGTTTACTGCTGTCATTGCGGTACAACATGGACACAGTGAAGGACCTAGACAACAAGGCAAGTTACCAGATAGTAAACAAGGAGGCATGGTAAACTAGAAAGATACCTTCTGGCTACTTCTAGCTGCATGGGTTTGCCACCTGGAAAATGCATATTTATAATTTCACTGACACGACAATAGCATATTTTTATTTGTTTACACTGTGACTTTGTTACATAGCATCAAGCCAGTTGTGGAGGAATTTGCAATATTAAACAAAATAAAGGCTTCTTTCTTTGTTGGACTGAATCGATACAGAAGCAAACACTCTAGGTTGTGTGTTATTCACCACAATATGTTGATGTTATTTCACCAGAATATATTCCCTCTGGTGTTCTATTATTGAATTAAAGAGGAACGGTCAAAATGGAATTGTTTTGTGTTTTCACTGACACAAAATAATTATATATAATTATATATATATAAAAGATTCAGATGTGTACTTGTTGAGTTAGAGTGCTATTTATCAGAGTTCATCCAGAGGTTCAAACATACAGATTAATACATTTCCCATGCTCAGCTAAAATTCTTAATTACATGCACATAGTGTCAGTTTTGTAGAAACCATACAATGTTACATTTCTCTATAAAATGCTTCAAAGCAACATTATCTTATGTCAGACAGCCTAGAGTGTGGCCAAACAGCATCAGTATTATTTTACCAATATCTAGTCTATTATCCAATACCTATAAATACATTTGGCATATAGAGTGCACATGAGCTCAAAAAATCAAATGTGGCAAGAACATACCCATTGTCTTCCTGGTACAGCTCAAATATGTGACATGAGGCGTATGGGGGCTGCCGCCCATTGAATACATCCAAAGCTGACTGCAGAGCCACTACAGTGGTGTCATGCTGTAGCGAGTAAACATACATTTCACAAAAATTAAACCTTTCTGGTGGATCATCAAAAGGGGCAATTATTCAGTGTAAAATAGAGGACCCAGTATGCTTTATTTGTCTGTGTTATTCATGATTATTCCAGCTATGACAACAGCAAACTCACTCATACTTTCTTCAGTAGTTGATAGCTGAGGCAAGCCTCAAGGCTAACCTATCCCCAGTCTTTGCATTACCATTCAGAAATCCTAAATCCTTTACAGTGCGTATGAAAAGGATCCATCCCCACCTGTTTCAAGTGATTGTAGTATATACACCTGAATCTGGAAAGTCCAGGTGAATCAGTATCCTAGCAAAAACTACATCATGAAGATAAAAGAACACTCCAAACTAACTCTGCGAAAAGGTAATTGGAAGGCATAAGTCAGGGGATGGATACAAGAACATTTCCAAGTCACTGAATATCCCTTGGAGTACAGGAGAAGGAATGTGGCAGAGCTGTAAAGGAGCAGGCCATCCTCTAAACTGAGTGTCCACGCAAGAAGGGTCGAACGGTTGAAAGGAGGGTTCAGAAAAGCTCATGAAATCCTGACAGAGCTTGAACAGTTCCAAAAACTTGCAGTGTTCTGATGGAGACAATCCACAGGCTCAAAGATGTAATTACTGCCATAGGTGCTTCTAATAAACACTGGCTTTCAATTTGAACATATATTTATATTATAATTTTAATTAATTCAGATTACCTGGTAGAGATCTGTTTTTATTTTGACATGAGCAATCATTTTTCTGCTGATTAGTGTCAAAAAGCCAAATTAAATCAAACATAATTCAATGTTGTAAAATGATAAAAGGTGAGAACGTCCAAGGGTGTGAATATAGGCACTGTATCATTATATGCTCAGTAGATATTTTGCAGTGCCAGACTCTCTCATATATAGTATGCAGTGCCAGACTCTCTCATATATAGTATGCAACATAATGAAAGCATATTTTTTTCACTCCAATGTAGCATGCAACATAGAGACAGTGTTTTCCCCACATCAGTCAATATTTCTACTAACTTTATGCCTCTTAATCACCATTCATAAACTGTTGAATTTACAAAGCCACTTAACACTGACATTGGTAGCACCACATGAAAACCTGTACAAATAGCTTAACTCACCGCTGAGTATACAACCATCTTCAGAGGGGCTTTAGAATCTGGAACAGCGTGTGCAGAGATGTTGATAATGATCTGATTCAAGAGCAGGCCTTAGATTTAAAAGAATGACAAAAATGGTAAGAGGTTAATTTTGCTTCTTTCAATTTAGTTGTTGCAGGTGAAGTAAACTTTCCTGGAAGAATCAGCGTTTGTGGTTCTAAAAGTGGCCAGAAAGAATGGGACAGAACACCCTGTGAAAAGCTTTCACAGCACGACAACGCCTATTATGTTGCCAAGACAACAGCTAGCATGTTAAAAAACTTGTATCAGAGCCAAGTCAGCTGTTGGTGGTGCTTGGAAGTTTACATGTATACATAAGGAACAATTTGAGCTTTTTTGTATAAATGTATTTGACATTTGTTTGCAAAGTATTGAATATGCTTAAAAACAATAGTCAACATAGAGTATCGACATAGAGCCCGATAGCAATTGTTGTTTGTCTAATAAATATACTTATATACAGCTCCGGAGTCTTGAGGTAACTAGGGTGAATTTTCACCTATCACGGGGTACACAGTATCATAATAATACTTTTAAATATAGACGAAAGCAGCGTTTGTTTGGGTGAACTGGCCCAAATGGAAAAAGGTGGATGATGACTGCTTCAACAGGTAAAAGAGGAGGACCATTTGAATTTTGTAAATGTTACGTAAGGATTTAAGGTTTAGGTTTTCGAGCTACTGAAATATGTCAGTTGCCACCCATGGACAACCTTTTATGAAATTTGGCGTGCGTCTAAAGAATGTGATACAATTTTTGGCAAAACAGTTGTTGAGCTATTGCCCAAAAAGTGTTTTGAGCCAACCCAACTTCAGGGGGTGCTAGCACGAAGGGACACACCCACCTAGGGACACAAACCTTTTATTTCACATCAGCCATGTGGGGTTACAATCATGCAAAGTTTCATGTGGATTGGTGAATTCTAAGTATATGATATCAGAGACCAAAAATAAAAGGAACTGCTGCAGTGGTGGTCAGCATGACACAATCACTGTTCTTCTAAGGTCTTCTTAAGACTTTTTTACTTCTTTATTCCACCTGTTCTTTGGCACCACCTCTGCTCCTTGTGTCTGAACGTTTGGCACAGAAGCAGTGGAGAGGACAATCCTTCCATCTACCCTATTGATCATTTCCATCTATGACATTCAGTACATCTCTTTTAAAAATGTCTTTAACCAGTTTGTTGTGGCTAGTTGAAAATTATTTTCTGCTATCTGCAGAAGCATTACAGTCAGAGACACTAACAAACTGATCAGACCATGAGCTTGTGGGGACGAGGATGTTGCACAAACATGGAGAAATATTGAGAACGTATTGCAACCTCTCCACACTCTACTGGTCAAATTGCGAAACACTTTCAGGAAGTCAATGACTCCTCTGTGTCATGAGAAGAGACTCCTCTGAGCATTGTACAGTCTACACTGCAGCTCCACTGATGAGCTGCCATCGATCAGACCACATCCCACAGATGCCCGTTAGATTTCAATCCAGAGGCCTGGTTACCTTGAATTCATGGTCTTCCTAAAACCTATCCTGAACAAAGTCTGCAGCACAGCAAGGGTGTGTTTGGCTACTGCAAGAGGCCACAGTGATTAGGCAATACCATTGCCATTAAGGGATTTACTGAGTAACAATGTTCAAGTAGGCGGAACTTTACACATTGACATCCACATGAATATCTGACCCAGGGTTTCCCAGTAGAGTCCATAGCATCACACTCCCTCTACTGGGTCATCTTCTTCCAATAGTGCATTTTGACAAGAGTCGCAGTTACACGCTAATCAATGTTATTTGCTTCATGTAGTCATAAAAATAAAAATAAACTCCCTGCCACAATGCACCAATTATTGAGGATTGGTTTGAGGAACAAGACAGAGTTCAAGGTACTGTCCTTGTTATGTTGGTTAGGTTAGGTTGCTGGGTATTGCTTTGTATATTGTGTATAGCATGTGGCAGTGAGAGAACTGACCGCTGTGGGAAGTCCTCAACCAATAGCACTAATAGGAATTAAACATCTTTTCCTGTGTATAGCCAGCTTTAAAAGCTACAAGGAATAGCCTTATAGGCTTTATAGTCTACTGTATATGGTCCACTACTGTGATTTATTTTCATGAATAAAATTGTTTTAAGATTATCACCCCCTCTTTTCACCCTGTGTAATACAAAACAAATCAGTACACTTGTCAAATTCACCTAATTTCTCCTCACAGTCCACTAGCTGTCTGGTCTGTGTGTGGGTGCTTAGAAAAAGCTCTAGTGTTCATTCACATTCCTGGCTGGGAAACAAACAAATTGGCTCAGACTGAGCAATACACTATTCCACCCAATTCAAATATAAACGTACCTCCTTGAAGCCGACACTTCTCTTTCTGCTTATAGACTCCGAACATCAGCTGGAAGCCGAAGTTCTTTAGTCTCCCCAGTTTCTCCATGACCTCAGGAGTCACCCATGATGGAGCTGTCATGTTATGTTTGAACTACATTGTAAAGAATACAAAACACACACACACACACAAATAATGTGTATGAATTTTTGAATAACAATATATGAATGTCCTTCCCTCAAAATGCAAAGCTTTAAAATCATTTCTACAAAATTGACAGAATTTTCAAATAATGACAGGAGTGAGTGTCACAGGTTCAGGGAATATGTTGTCAGAGATAGCTAGCCAAAGTTAGTGAAACAACCTCTGTAAATGTCATTATCTCAACCTCTCGCAATTGGTGTTTTTAAAATGAATACAGAGTTTGCCACCTTAATGGTGATGGAACCGAATATTGCTGTTCTCCTGTTGTGCCAAACATGAACTAAGTGCTTACATCATTTTCTATCATCTGACTCTGTAACCCATACCCCTGGATGTATACTCTGTCTTTGTCTCCCCCCAAGATAGCCTTCTTCCTGCTATCAGTGTGGATAGTACTAGAAATTAAGCAGGTATTTATGGCATCCAACCATAGCAGTTGCTCTGTGATGTGAATACCTTTACCACATTTCACTTGTTTTAGATGCCTTCATCAATAATTCAGTGGTTTTATTGGAAAGGAATAGCTTTTAGGTTTACTTCAATACTGTGGTCACATTTGAATGATAAAGAGGTGTGAAGTTTTTAATTGAGACTTCAGAGCCCTGGCTTGCTGTCTTCTCCCTTGTTCATCTGGGGAGCACTGCCCTCCTTTGTGTAACAAGTTTACTCTTCACCTTTGCCTGCAGTACTTCTCTCAGTTCGTCATCTGCCTTCTCTCTTGAATAAGACTCTATTTGGGCACCAAGCAATGAAGCAAAAAAGGGAAAAATTGGAGGTGTGTATGCACACAACTTTTCAACCATATGATATCAAGTTGCCATGGTGACAAGGCACTGCTGACCTGCTTGGCCCCCTCATCGCTGCTTGCAGCTATATTTCTATGCCAATCTGTGGTCTTGACTTGACTTTGTTTTATCTTCCCAGCTTCCTCGTGAATGCCATATCTTTTATTTATTTAATGCTGGTCTCAAACACCACAGTTAGTTAGGTGTGTTAGTTGCGAGCTTTACAGACATTTTATACTTTACAAAATATTTTTTACATTTTTTAAATATTTTATGTTCTACCAAAATAATTATTACAGCATATCAAGATTTAAGACAATTATAGTATACCAGAACCATATAAGTCAATACAACTTGCAATAGAATGTTTGTTTCTTAAAAAAAAAAAAAAAAACCCTCTAAAACCGGCCAAAATGAAAGTTTACGCCCTCTCAACCTGACATAAATAAAGTGGATAATATTGAGATAATTGCATTTGCAGCAGTGTGTAATTTAAACAAGGGTTGTGCAGCACTATACTATAAACTATGGCTTTTACTGCAAAACTTTGATTGGTACTAGTGACAAAGGTGAACTTCCTTGTTTTTCCATTTGAGGGGGAGTTTGGTTCTCTGTTCCCTTTGGTTTCTGAATAATTCAGGATATTGAATTCCAATCTTAATTAGATGTGGATTTTATTTATAATTTTGCCATCTGTCCACACAGGAGAGGGGACTCATCTTTTATGTTTTTTTGTATTAATCCTCACATTCCCAACTCTGGATTGAGGTTTGAGAACATTAAATGCCTTTCACACTCTGGTACTTCAGCAGGGTATGAAACTTCACTGCATGTCACGAGTTCTTTCAGCTGTCTAGTCACAAGACACCAGCGGTCAGAAGTGCCCCTTCTTCACAGTTATACTCTCATGCTTGACAGCTTGCATGCATGCACTGACACTGACACTGCTTCCAGCAAGTTGTCACTCCTCAAATCAAAAACAACATATTCAGTAACCAAAGGGTTGTTAACAATATGGAATTGAATGCAAAATGTGTATGAATAAGGCCTAATTTCTGTTCAATCAAGGAATTCTAAATTGTGAACCTGCTTTGAAAAAAATATTGGTGATATGCATTGTTCCTGGGGGACATTTTACAGAGAAAGATCAAGAAAAGAAGTTATCTGATCAGTAAATTTGATTTAAGTATGTGTTGAAGATTTGGGAAATGTACAGTTGTTATGCAGCCTGGTCAATTCAGAAGACTTGCTTTGAAATCATGTGATACATGTGACCCTTATGTTCCTCTTTGAAGTCAGAGGGGGAGTGCATATTGTGCAGTTTTTCTCACAAACACAGATATATGCCAATTTTGACAGAGGTACTTCCACATTGTTTACATATACCCTTTACACGACATTCTATTGAACCATACTCACACCTTCAAGAAATGTAGGCTGCAGTTTTTAACAGCTGAACCAGTTGTATTTAGTCTAAACTAAACTAACTGCCCAGCAGGCAACAACCTGGCATCGGCTGTGAAGATTATGAAAATATTCTCATCAGGGAGTTTATTAGCAGTACCAGGTGATGCTTTACTTTAACACGCAATGGCCGGTACTTAAACAGGAAGCATTATGGAGTCAGTATAAGGCAATAGCTGAGCTGGTTAACATTTCTAGTCGGCTTTGGCTCTCACCTCACAGTACAGGGTGTCATGGACACTCCAAATACTTTCTACAGTGGTAGTAGTCAGGCCTGTTGCATTCCGCACCATTTCCAGGAAATCCTGAGTGAAGAAGGAATGAAGAAATGAGGGATCTTATGCCTATGACTACAGCATTAAAGAAACACAATATTGGGGGGAAAAAACAAACAAACAAACAAACAAAAACCTTACTTTGTATGTTTCTGTCACATTAAGGAAGAAATCAGTCTGCTCAGTTTCATTCATGAGAATCTTGTAGCGAGGGCAGTCATCAATGGGAAATGAGAGCAACTAAAGGCAAGAGATCAGACAAGGCATGACTATCCACATCAACCTGACAGAGGGTAGGGAAATATTCATCCCAGGATTGGAAACACATTTGATAGGATATAGGGATACAGAATATAAGAATTATTGCTATGTTAATTAAGTTCAGCAAACGTTCTTCATGCAGCATTAAAACTAAATATTTATAGGAACTCTCTTTATAATACATAATTAAAATATAATATAATACAAACTACCTTCCAGAATGAGCATAAAGTGCTAACTGTTGAACAATTCCAAAGATTAAAGTAAGCTTGCAGCTATATTACATTTTGTTTCCATTCTTCACCAAAAGACATCTTGTGCTTGACTTGACGACAACTGAACATGATTGAACAGTAGCCTAGATCACCACTCAAAATGCACAAGCTATTTAATCCTGTGCTTACTTTAATAGAATGACAGTTATGAAATAAAGACAAGTGACTGGATAGCCTACTAGCTGGCTGGCTAGCTTGGTAACTAGCTTGCTAGTCCAGTCTGTTAGACTATTTCCACACGCCACGACATGCCCAACCCAAATGAAGCGAGTGTTTGTATCCATGCATTACCAACACCATTTGTTTGTCTCTCCTCTGTGAGCTCATTGTGTGCAGTGTGCTCAATAATAGACTTATAACACTTACCCTCTCCTGACTCTGGGGAACTGTGTGAACAGGTATAGGTTGCCAATGCACACTTGATTCAAAGACCTGCGAATTATTGGGTGGGTAAAGCCCAGCCAAGTTGGCCTCTGCACTCATCAGTGTTCGATCATAGTCAGTACTCCGTACAAAAATCTGGAAACAAAAGTGAACCATGATGAAGAATTAAACTTCTAAAGCATCACAAACATTGGTATTGAACAGCACAAACTCAGGGTCTTGTTGAACATTTTGAAATGTTAAATCTAAAATGTTATGACCATTTTCAGTATGCAGCAAATTAGTGTAGACAACAGTTTTCATTACACACATTCGCAGTGCTTTGATTTTCTTTTGAGACTGTTAAGAATTACCTCATGACGGTTGTAGCTTTCATTGAGGAATCCTTCATAACGTTTGCGAAGCATCTGTCCCAGCTCATAGTGTTGTTTCATTCCTACCTAAAAGAAGAGTAAGGATGAGATCATGGCTACAAACATAAGTGACCGAACACCATAGCTCTCTGAAAGATACACAATATGCAGATTTCTATGTGTAAAATGGTTACTTGTTCTTACTTGTAAAAAAGTGGAAGTAAATAGGGTTAATATGTAAATGTAGGTTCCACGTTCCCTAAAAAAGTTTTCATTTTTAGGCCATTTCTATCTCACTGTAGAGCTTTTGATTTTTATTGAAGAACGTAATTAATGTGATATGCAAGTACTACATATAAAAATCTGTAGAAGAAATACTAAGAAATTACTTAAGATATTAATTTATATACGTTAATGTTTGCATGCTCGCTCATGAAATATGACCTGTTGTAGGTCATTAGATAGCTATATGAACGTTCATTGTTTAGGTTATTAGAGCTCCCCTTATGATGTTACCTAAGCACTAGCTTTGAGCCTTTGCTACAGTGCAATATTAAATATGCTTGTGGCTAATATAATGTAAAAATACAAAATAATAGAAACACATCAACACAACGAAATACGATTCAACAGCACAAGAAACTGCAGCCTCCATAATGAACACACAGTTAAATCAACAGCTCTCTAAATTAGTTTCAACTAATACAGAATATTATAACCTCCATAAGGCACCCCTTTGTATCTACGTACAGACAGGACTGGCAAATGGGGCAAAACACGGGATTGGAAATTGCTGGCTGATCTCGGTAACCCACTTCAAGTTCCACAGTGTATGGTTGTGACTGCTATGAGACTAGGCATGTAGTTCTATTCTGAGTGTGAGTGCACTGTGTACATCTGTGTTAAAGATTCCCTATGAAGATGTGATTAAGGAAGCATTTTGGTTCTATGGTTGGGCAGTCCTATTGTAGTGTTTAACACTTGTGGGCTACAGACAGATGCATGGCGTACTGTGAAGGAGTCCCTTTACAGATTCAGGATACAACATGCAGTGTGTGTTACGGCTGTCACCAGCCAGTTGTGTGTCGTTGTATCCTGCTGCTCGGGACCTATGGTTGGGCAGTTGTTATATTGGTAAGGTTGCTGTTGAGTCCTTGCATGTGACAGTGAGAGGATTGGCTGCTGTAGGAAGTCACCAACCAATAACAAGTAATTTATAATCTTTTCCTGTGTATAGCTTAAAAATGTAGTCTTTTTTTCTTAGTTTACTGCGTGTGCTTACTCATACAGTGTGGGCTTGGACAGTTATGGAGTGTAACTTGTGCCAACATTACATTTGCATGTGTAGGTATAATGAATACCGCAGATAGTGTGAAGATTTCTGTAAAACAGTTGCCTTATTCTCTTCTCCAAAAGGCATTCCCTTGTGAGAAGACTTTGTGTTAGGATGGGGAGAGT
The DNA here is from genome assembly GCF_900700415.2 of Clupea harengus. NCBI lineage: Eukaryota > Metazoa > Chordata > Actinopteri > Clupeiformes > Clupeidae > Clupea > Clupea harengus. The sequence goes on from NC_045157.1 coordinate 25,367,766, forward strand.
GTTAATAGCCCCCTTTGAATATGCAATAGCCCTCCATTGTGATACTACGATGATAGGGTCATAAATGTTAGATGTATTTGCTTATATGAATAGCATGATTAAGAGCCTTTGTGCTTAGAGCATACCCAAGACCCTAGAGAACCAACTTAAGCAGCTTTTGAGGTCTCTTGCTCTCTCTTTTTATCTTCCTATTCTTCTATTCCTGTAGTGAAACTAACTAAAACTAAATGGAAATTCAGACTGAATACAAACATACTATATTAAAAAAAAATACATTTAAAAATGGAAAACAATTATATCCTTGCTTCTGACAAACAATTTTTATGTACTAGGTCACCCCCACTTTTGGCCTTACACAACCAATCCTATGTATTAAACAAATACAAATAGTAATGTCTCCAATCACCTTCCCAGTCACAGTGAGACACAGTGCGAAACACAAACTTGCATCATGTGAAGGACATACCTGAGTCAGCTGGCCAAAACCCTGGGGCCAAGCACTCTCTTTGTACGGATCTGTTGGGTAGGATTTGACAGGGGAGCGGTCTCCATGCCGATATAGCTAGGTGTAAACACACAATCAAAAACAAAGTAAATATCTCTCATTCAGGCACAACATAGTGGACTGTTATCATAACATAATCTGCTACAGTTTAGTCAAATAATGAAAATACAGCCGTTTTGCTCCTTGGAGGCATACCTAACCCATGCCTCGATAGCATCTGTTTTTGGGGTATGTATTCAACCGACTTCCACGGTATGTGAAAGAAAAACCTAGGTGTTCATTACAGACACACTTCCGTTATAATAACTTTTGTAGTTTATATACTTCACACAATATAAAGACAAGCTCGACAAAACAAGTAGTTTTGACGTACTAATATGCTATACCATGAACAAAGAAATGTAGGCATGCCTGCGGTAAGCAAGGCTATTCTTAGGCAATGACAGGCATTGCAAACCCCATGACCTGTGAGACTGGCATAGCGAGCTAGTTATTTCTTTGTCCACTTCAAATGTAGCAATAACATACGTGGGTAGCCTCCTGGGGCTAACGTGATAACCCAGTCGAGTGAAAACGGGATGCTCATGTAGGTAACCAAATATTCAGCATATGGCTACTTGGTTCCTTTTTGAACCCACTAACGTTACTCTTTATGCTTGTCCTTTGCAAAGCGAAAGTCTGCTTAAGTTTTCACCTTAATGGCAAACATGAAAACCAAAAAAAAATTAGCAAACTCAGTGGCTAGCAAAAACAGATTGTATTTTCCTAAGGTTATATATAGCAAGAATATCTAACGAAAACAACGCCTTGCACTATAGATAGGCAGTTGAGCTGACTGCAAATTATGATATAGGCTGTAAAGGGCTTAGGGCTACTAGCAGAGTTGACGTTACGTTAAAAGAGTTAAAAGTGGTTGATTAACAACAGAACATTAATCTAAGAGGTTTTCTTCAAGGTTAATATGGTTAGTATGGACTTACTAATGTGACGTATTTTAGGCGTCTTTCTCCAGAACAGGCGTTCAAAGCAATATAAAATACCCACAGGAATCGTAAAAATGACGGCCACATTCTTCAACACTTCAAAATACAGCAGTGCAGTGGTCACCAGTCGCAAAGCCGGTGTAGCGGCGCAATAACTACTTCCTTTTTGATTTGTTGGGAGAGTTGACACTTTCTAAATTGGTTGCTGCCACCTACTGTAAGTACTAGGCAACGTCCCAACACATTCGTTAGCGAGAAGGGTCTGACTGCAGACCCGCAGAGCCACAGATTCAAATTCAGCAGTTCTTGACCAGCAGTTTCAGGGAGGTATGTAAACTTTCGAAAAGTGCGAAGAGCCCCCCATCAGAGCACCAAGAGGGTCTAGCCATAGAATTTAGACGGGTTCTGCTCTGGCTGAAGACTGAGCTCCATCTTCACCGGAAATACGTTACTTCGACGCTTGACCAGAAACAGATGACCTCTATGCTCGGAATAACGAGGAAGTGGCTGAATCGAAGGTGTTATCTTTTTTAATCAACTTAAAGCTACAGAGTGTAGTTTTTTGGTTTGAGAAATGGCTTCAGTTGGTTGCAATTCAACAACCTTACCACTAGATGGCACTAAAACTTCAATAAGTATACATAAGGATGTAAAAGGTATAAACAATACAAATATTACTTTTGAATACGTCATTCATGTGACTATAGAGTTGTCCAGAAATAACACATTTACATAATTGTTTTGAAAGTAAACGTTTTGCATCCTTTCTGGTTCTCAATTTTCATTCACAGTGGTCTTGCTCGCTTGAAGGTTAAATAAAAGCTTTGTTTTAAATGTTTTCAACGAGTGCATAGTACCCAATTCATTAGAGTTACATATGTTCTGTTAGGGCCAACTAAATATAGCACAAAAAGTAAGGAAATGTGTGTTTGGTAGATTATTTCTTTGTTGTAACAATGCTTCTCGGCAATACATCTTATACCGTTGGAAAGCCTGTTTAGTTCCCTTTTAAATGGTGCCACATTTGTAAGGAGCATGCAGTATGTGGGTTTCGCCCATGAAAAATATGCCAAAATTCTCCTATTCTCCTGTTGGTATTCACTCTTTTTTTGAGTTGTTTGTTGGATTGGATGATTGAGCTCTCGATCAGTAACAGGGAACAAACAAGAAATATTGGCAATTTTACACTTTATTCATTTAATACACCATCAGGGAGAGAATGGAATGGCCTGCCATGAGTCCAGACCTCAACCCAATTTAACACTTTTGGTATCAGCTTGGGCGTGCTGTACGTGTTTGTGACCAACACAACCACGATGGCTGATCTGTAACGACTCTTGGTTGAGGAATGGAATGCCATCCCACAGCAATGTGTGACCAGGTTGGTGACCAGCATGAGGAGGTGGTGCCAGGCTGTTGTGGCTGCGTATGGATCTTCCACCCGCTCCTGAGGCTGTATTAAATGAATAAAGTGTAAAATTGCCAATATGTCTCGTTTGTTCCTTGTTACTGATCAAGAGTTCAATCATCCAATCCACCAAACAACTCAAAACAAGAGTGAATACCAACATAAGAATAAACTGTTTAGCATTTAGCCATTTTGGCAAATATTTCATGGGCGCAACCACATACTCAGCTCTGCTGCTCATCCCCCAAATGCATGTTCCTTACAAATGTGGCGCCATTTAAAAGGGAAATAAACAGGCTTTCCAACAGTATAATATTCATTGCCAAGAAGCATTGTTACAACAAAGAAATAATCTACCAAACACAAATTTCCTTACTTTTTGTGCATTGTTTATAACTTTTGGATCACCTAATTACTTTCAACATGCTATTAGAACTCTGTGCAACATCGGAATTAACCCACTCCTTACAATACTACAACAGAATGAATGTCAAAACTACTAGCCACACTCGCCCCAGCTCTTACTCCAGGCACTGAAGGTGGCACAAGCACATCCCCAACTCACAACAACCTACTAATGATGTCACAAGTGTGCTTTGCTCAACCATTGACACTGTTGCACCACTGAAAAAGATTATGATTTATGACCTTTTTCAATAACAATTCACATTTTCCTCCCCCTCCATGACCCTGTAGCCCTTTTTGGATGCACTATGACTACCCCTGGAACACCCACACAACCTGGTGAATCCTTCACACCCATTTACCTCCCTGAACTCAATTCCCTGATCTCCTCATCTAAATCATCAACGTGCCTACTAGACCCTATCCCTACAAAACTACTTAAACACGCACTACACTAAATGAGACACTACTTAAAGTAATGAACAATTCACTAATTTCAGGATATGCTCCACAATCATTCCAAATAGCACTGATCAAACCATCGTTCCAAAAAACGTACCTTGATCCTAATACACCTATATCCAACCTCCCTTTCTTGTGAAAAATACTTGAAAAAGTATAGCAAAGCAACTTACTTCCTTTCTACATAAAAACAATATTCAAGAAGACTTCCAATCTGGCTTTACCGCCCATCACAGCACTGAAACGGCCTTAGTCAAAATTCTGAATTACATACTAATTGCATTTTATCATAGCTGCATGTCAATACTGATTGTCTTGTCTTTCTGGCAACCATCATGAACAGTTGAGTTTTTATGTCATTGATTCTCCACAAGCTTCCATGGTTCTTGGGCACCCCTGGCTTGCTAAGCATAACCCCCACATCGACTGGAGGAGTAAGAGAATTGCAGTGGTGTCAAAAGTAAACACATTCGTTACTCAAGTAGAAGTATTGATACTGGAGTTTAAAAATACTCTGGTAAATATTGAAGTATCGACTTAACCTCTTTACTCAAGTAAAAGTAAAAAAGTACAGGCTCTAAAATTTACTTAAAGTATAAAAGTAAAAAGTAACCTTAATAAAAAATGAATTTTTTTTTTTAAAGCTAAACTAGTTGGACTTAATATAATTGACACGACTGTAAGAGATAGAAGCTTAATTTAATAGCTGATGAGTGCTACATGGAGCCCAAGACATGGTAAAAAATGTCCTACAGAAATATAATAATGCTGTCAAAGACAACAAACTCGAAGAGCATGTTTTTCTCAAACTTTATTGGAATTCAAGTAGACCTCCACCCCATTTGCACATTGGTCTCTCATCAAGGGCCTTTGCAACTAGGTTCATAGTCTTCGCATATTCTGCCAGAAATGCAGGCTCGACAGGAGTAAACCTGTTAAAATAACAAATAAAAAACTCAAAATGTCATATTTTTTTCATGGAACACCTTCAATTCAATAACAAACCAATTATGTAATGCTAATCATCTGTGCTGAGGGTTAGTAAATATACTGTATATATAGGGTTTTATAGCTTTTCAAATCAAAGTGAAAGAATATAGATGTAGTTCAGCTTTAAAAATTAAAAGGGGCAGGTACATACATGGGTATTTTTAGTCGCATTCAAACCAACAGGACAGCTCAAAACAAATGTGACACTAAGGACTACATGAATTATTTTGGCATGATAACTGAAAAATGTATCTCCCAGGACAATCACAAGCCTAACTAACACATTTCCTGTGGGAAACACTGATACATAAACTGAATATTAAATAGCCTTATATTAGCTTACTACTGTGCAGTGGCGTTTCTACATTAGGGGCACGTGGATCCCCATGGCGCTGTTCCCCACCAGATCCCCATGGCGCTGTTCAATCTGCAGAAAGCTCACTGTGCTTTGTGGCAAAATATATCATATTTTATTTAATATGCATAGTAGCATAAATGTGTTTGTGAATGTGTGTGTGAGAATAAGCTTGACTCACAAGCATTATAGTCCTGTTTTGGAGTAATTTGATTCATGTGTGTTTCTGTCTGTGTGCTTGCTCTGTGAAATGCTGCTCTCCGCTGTCCTTCTCTGCTCTGTGGGCTACGGCGCAAGCTTAAGACCGTTGCCATGGAAACATTAATGAGCGTGAACCACACAGGCCAAAGTTAACATTGGGAGATGGGGCACTATCAGATGTGCCCCAAGAAATCTGCCTAGCAACTCGACTCGAATATTGCGAAAACCGCGAGAACTGTACCCTGTGACCAAAAAAAAAAAAAAAAAAAAACATAGTCAGATCATATCAGACAGACCAATGCCAGTAACATTACTGCTAGTTAGCTATCGCTATTTTTCGAGTATTTTGGAAGTTTTAATTCAGACTACAATGAGGAATGTAGACTATTTTTGTGAGGTGACATGACCTCATACAAAGTTGTCCCACCAGAAATGTCAGGCTAAAATCGACACTGCTACTGTGTAGTACATTTTAGATCGTGGTAGTGAATTAGCCTACAGCTTATTTGTCAAACATCACAGAGAGCTAACTAGGTTAACCTGTAACTTAGGATCCTTCAGTAGGCAACTGCTAGCAAGCAAACCAAGGCATGTTGGCATGTTCCTCTGCTAGCCAAGCTGTCGCAAGCATTGTAAATCGACCATTATTATAATAATAATAATAATACAGAGCTTACTTCTACATGTTTTGAATGGCAAAAGTACGTGGTTCTTGGGTTCGAAAAGTTTGCACAGCATTCTCCATGAGTCCTTTTTGCTCCCGACGATTTCGAACAATTCTTTGAGGTAGGGCCAGGGATGTGGAAGGTTTTGCTGTTCTCCATCGCCACTACTGTCTTGCGTCTTCAGACCCTTCGGACATCTCGCCAGAGTTGCCATCTCTTTCTGACACTGCCATTGCCGCGCGTTGTATCATTTGTTCGCCTCTGTTGTCTTGTTTTTTTCGTCATGCGTAAAGAAGATGGATAGCCTAACCAATGAGTGTTATGGGTTTCTATGCTTCATCCAATTACGCTCGAAATCAGTATATCGGGATGGCGCCATTGATCTGTATTGGATGGCGCACATTTGAAACTTTTGAAACAAAACCGAAAAACCAAGAGTAACGACCCTGTTTTAAAAATGTAAGGAGTAGAAAGTACAGATACTTGTGTTAAAATGTAAGGAGTAGAAGTAAAAAGTTGCCAGAAAAATAAATACTTGAGTAAAGTACAGATACCTAAAAATTATACCTAAGTAGATACTTCGTTACTTGACACCTCTGGAGAATTGTGGGCTGGAGCCCATTCTGTCACTCTTACTGTCTCCTTCATGCCCAGACTCAGCTGTCCCTAGATCGTCAGAGGATCTCCCAGATCTGTCAGCCATTCCTCCAGAGTATATGGACCTCAAGGCCGTATTCAGTAAGTCCAGAGCCTCTTCCTTACCCCCTCATTGACCCTATGACTGTGTCGTTGATCTCCTACCTGGCACGTCTCCCCCTAAAGGTAGCCTTTATTCTCTGTTCCGGCCTGAAACAGAAGACATGGACAGATATGTCCAAGAGTCCCTTGCAGCAGGCATAATCTGTCCATTTTCCTCTCCCACAGGAGCTGGATTTTTCTTTGTTGGCAAGAAAGACACCACTTTGCACCCATGTATAGACTATTGGGGTCTCAATGACATAACAATTATGAATAATTACCCTTATGTCCTCAGCCTTTGAATTCAGGGACGTGCACAGGAGGGGGCTAAGGTTGCTCGTGCAACTGCCCGTTTGCCCTCCTCGACTGAAGTTGCCCCTCCGAAGGAAATATATATATTTTTTAAATAGTATTACGGCTTCGGTGCTTCATTTCGGTGCCTGAGCCAATTGAATAAGGTTGCTAGGCAGATTTCGTGGGGCACATGTAAAACTGCCCCATCTCCCAATGTAAACTTTGGCCTGTGTCGCTCACGCTCATTGGTGTTTCCATAGCAACAGTCTTATGACAGCAAAGAGCAGGCACCATTTTACAGAGCAAGCACAAACAGAATCAGCCATTAACCAGAGAAAATGCCGAAAGCTAAACGCTCCAAAGTGTGGCTGTATTCCGCACCAAAGGATTCCAATAACGCGACGTGCAGCAAATGCAACAAAGCAATTGCGAGTAAAGGGGGGAACACATCGAATCCGATGAAACATCTGGCTACGCATTATATCTTCTTGAAAGCAGAGGCATACACCGTGTTCGACTGCCTGCATGAGTGTGAGCCCATGCCAAGCACATCAGTGGGCAGCGTGGGCCTCCCTGGCCCTGGCGATGGGGAGACTGGTCCCAACCCCGAAAAAGTGGATACCGATGATGACAACAGCAGCCTTACCTCAGGTTAGTAATGTAACGTTGATTGCAAATCTTGCATTTATAAAAGTAGGGCTAATAACAAATGATGCATTAGGCATTGTAACCATGTTTAAGTTAGCTATCATAAGTGTTAATTATCGGCATGCGTGTTTTATCAGCAAACGTTCGCGTTGTCATGTTAATCCATTATTAAACTTAAGTATACTTGTGCATATCGATTGTTTAATAGAATGGCCGATGTTTAACAAACTGGAATCTCCATGGTTCAGGTAAAAAAAAGTGATGTGAAAACAATATTTGTATAAAATCTGTTCATTTTATACAGAGAGATGACCACTGCCCTCAATCCTCGCTACCGACCCCTATCCAGGGACGATCTGTCCAATACTCTGATTCCTGCATGGTACTCTGTTGAGAAACAGAATGTCATTCAGGAGTTAGCACAAGTTAAAAAGGCTGCTATTACTTGTGATGGGTGGACCAGTGTGGCACAGGACCACTATGTAACGGTGACTGTACACTACACCAGTCATGGCCACATTAAGCAGAAGGTGCTAAACACCAAAGCTGTATACGAGTCATAGACAGGCCTGGTAGTGGCAGACGAGATAACTAGCATTCTGGTGGAATTCTCGCTGAAAACAACAGTTGTAGCTGCCACAGTAGACAACGCCAGCAATATGGATGTCGCACTGAAGGCATTAAAGTTTTTAAAGGTTGGGTGCTTTGCCCATACCCTAAACCTGGCAGCACAGAAAGTTTACAGCATCACTGCCGTGACAAAGTGGTGTGCCAAACTTAGAGCTGTCATGGTGTGGCTGAAGAGGTCCACCATGGCCAAAACAGTCCTGCAGGAGAAGCAACGACTTTTTAGTAAGTTAAGTAGCGTAGCCTTATAAATCTAAAAATATGTATGTTTGTTTCAAACATCTTCAGCAGTATAGATTGTAAATCAAAATGTGTATTTGTGTTTCAGGTCTGCCAGAACACAACGTGATTCTGGATGACGGAACACAATGGAACTCCCTTTTCCTGATGGTGGAGAGGTTTTTGGAGCAGTACCCGGCCATCCAGGCAGCATCACTGGACCAACGACTCAGGAAGCCAATGGAGAAAGACAGGTGAGTTGATGGATAAGAAGATCAGTTCTTAAACAATGAGTAACAACATAATAATAGTTGATATTTAATTCTTATCTTCATATCTTTTTTTTAACCCCAGACCTGGAAAGGCTCACTGCTGACGACTTCCAGAAAGCAGAGGAGTTTGTCAACACCATGAAGCTGTTATACACCTCAACCCTCTGTGTATCGAGTGAGAGGGAGCGTCCCTATGTTCCCAAAGCCCTATGTTACCACATTTCTAAGAGCTTTTTCAAAATGAGGTCTTATGTTCCCACATATTCATTTCAAAATTAGGCCCTATGTTCCTACAGTTCCCACATTTCTACCCCTGCCTGGTAGTTAGGGGTTCACCATTCCGTAGCTGGCGATTTGAAGGAGCTAGCTAGCTTCCAAACTCTAACCCTAACCTGCACCTAACCGTAACCCTAAAACAAAGGACTGTGGGAACATCGGGACTCATTTTTCAAAATAAATCTGGGAACATAGGTCTGTGAGAACATAGGGCCTAATTTTCAAAATTGTCAGTGAAAAAAAAAAATCCTTAGAAATGTGGGAACATAGGGCTGACCCCGAGTGAGAGGTCCCCCACATGTGGCCAAATTCTCCTCATCCTGACTAAGCTGGAGGTGCATTTGAAGGTGGCTGAAGAGGACACTGCTTTTACCAGTGCTGTAAAAGAAAAGGTCTGGGGAGATCTGAAAAAACGATACCAGGTATTTTACATTTCCATTCAGAGCCTATGCTTACAAAGAAAGAGGGCAAACCATATAATTTTTACAGTTAGACACTAAATAGTTTGTCATGTTTTCATTGCAGGATGAAGACATTCAGAACTTCCTCCAGGAGGCCACTTTGATGGACCCTCACTTCAAGGGCAGACTTGTGTGTGCTGTTGATGATGCCTGGGACAGGTTGGAGAAAGCAGCAGTTGGCAGTGCAACAGAACAGGTATTTTATGCTCATCCTTGTTTCCCATAGCAGCCTGTTAGTTTCTATGATGAAGTATTGCTATTTATATGTGCAAAATTGTGCCTACAGCTTCCAATGGAGGGCCTTCAAGACATTGAGGAAGATGTATCGGATGACCATGACAAGGCAGAGAAACATGTAAATATATAATCATGAAACATCTCAAATGAATGCATTTCTTTTGAAGCATGTTTGTCTAATCACTACTTTTATGCATTTTTCCTGCCAAGCGTGCCAAGAAGTCAGCCCTAGAGGAACTGTTTGAGGATGAGGACCGAGAGCAGTGCCCTCTCCATCACTGAACAGGTCCCGAAAGAGATCGAAATATATAAAAGTCTGCCTTCAATCCCATAAGGACAAGACCCTGCAACCTGGTGGTGGATGAAGCGGGACAGCCTGCCCATATTGTCTGTACTTTCAGACACATACCTGTGTGTACAGGCCTCATCCACACCATCTGAGAGGGTTTTCTCCTGTGCAGGTCATGCGATTAGTCAGGAAAGGTGTCGTATTTTGCCGGAGAAGGCAAATATGCTCATATTTCTGCAAAAGAATTGCTGAAGTATTGAAGCTGTAGTGTGTGTACAGAGTGTGTGTGTGTTTTGTATTTATTTAAGTATAGTGTAAACTTTTGTTTAAACTATGAATAATATATGAACTGTTAAGTTAAAAAGTGTTTTGTATTTATATTTATAATCTACTTTAAACAGTTCATATGTGTATATAATAAAGGCAATAAAAAAAGCCTTTCTTAAATGTCGTCAATTGTCGTTTTGTGCACTTTTTTTTTTTAAAGTATCGGTTAAGCACCGGTATCGAAAAAAACTAAAAAAACAATGCCTATCCCTACCTACGAACGCCCCAGCTGTGTTTCAAGCCTAAGTGAACGATGTCCTCAGAGATATGCTAAATCAATTTGTTTTTGTTTATTTGGACGATATTACATTTTTTTTCCAAGTCTCCCATGTCCGTAAAGTCCTTCAACGCCTGCTTGAAAATCAGCTTTTTGTAAAGGCTGAGAAGTGTGAATTCCACCAAGACACTGTCCATGGCAATGTTCCGAAGGCCCATTATTCCGACAGCCCGCTGTTCCGAAATTGTGAGCACAGCAACGTGAACCACTATAGCCCACATGCACATCCCAATGAATCACAAAATCATAAACATATAAATGCATTTATTTCACAAGCATTAACTTTAATTCATAATACTATTATACACACATGGCATTTGCATCGCAAAAATACTTTTATGATTGCCCACCGAGCAGAATTATGATGTCGGTGAAACTGGCCCTAGAGGAGTGGAGACATTGGCTGGAGGGTGTCTCCATGGCATTCCTGGTCTGGACTGACCACAGGAATCTTGAGTACATCCGCACTGCCAAAACACTCAATTCCCGCCAAGCCCGCTGGTCCATGTTCTTTTCCCGGTTCAATTTCACCCTGTCTTACCATCCTGGCCACAAGAATGTGAAGGCTGATGCACTGTCTCAAAGGTTCAGCTCCTGTGAAAGACCCCAAGAACCTGACGCAATCCAGCACAATTTGATATTGAGTCCATTGTGACTACAGCTCAATCTAATGAGGCAAGGCCCAGTCAATGTCCTAGTAACCTTCTCTATCTCCTTTTTCCGCTCACAGGTTTTGCAGTGGGACCATTCAACCCACCTTGTCTGGTCACCCTGGATCCAAACGAACTCTAGCCTTCACTGACTGAAGATTCTGGTGGCCTTCAATGAAGGAGGAGGTCCACACATTTGTCCAAGCTTGCTCGGTCTGTGCCCAGAACAAGACTTCCACCCGACCACGTGCCGGCTTGCTGCAAACCCTGCCTGTCCCAAGACCATTGTCTCATATTTCCTTTGATTTTGTCACTGGTCTACACCCATCTGATGGTAAAACTATTATCCTCTGTTGTCAGTCCACTTCATTCCTCTACCTTATCTTCCCTCTGCCAAAGAAGCAGCTTAATGGTCTGGTGAGAAACTCCGAGCCCTATTTAAGCCCATCAATGCCCGTATTATTTCTCTGCCTCCGTTCTGTGGATACCTGTGTGGGATACATTTTTGATCTTTTGTGCCTTACCGTTTTGGAATTCTAAGTTTGCCTGGATCTTTTGCGTGTTGACCTTTGGACTGTTAAGTTTAACTTTTTGTAAAATAAATCCTAAACTCTTGTTTGCATCTGGTCTGCACTTTTTCTGCAAACCTTTACACATGGGCTTAGGATTACTTTGGCAAACCTTTGTCAAGCACTACAATACGTAGTTACATCCACAAATGCCAGTTAAAACTTTACTGTGCCAAAAGGAAGCCTTATGTGAACCGTGTCCAGAAGATCAGTCTCAAGTTGCTCTCACGTTTGCCTGTAGATTCTGACAGCATTCACACGAACGCGTTGGAATGCGTTGATCCGTCAGGGTTGACGGATCCCCATTCACTTTGAATGGGGTGACGTCATCCTTTGCCAAACTGAATTGTGGTTCCGTGCGTTGCGTTTCATGCTTTGCTTGCGGGAAGAGTTGAAGAATGTTCTATTTCTTGAGAGGCAACGCATGCGCCAGCCAATCAAATTGCCTTTCATGCATAAGTGACAGCACAGGCGCTAGCCAATCAGATCCCGTATATGCTCACGTCTAAAAAGCGGCAAGCTAAAAAAAAAAAAAGATGGCGATCAAACTCCGTAGATGGTCGTATTTGTACCTAAAAGTTGTTTGTTTGACTTTTTTTTTGCCTAGATTTTTAAAAAGTTACCGAGAAATAGACACTGTCCAATGTAAAAACCCCTTTATTGTAACTGAAAAATACGTCTGATAGGATTTGCGAGGTGTGTAAGCACCCTACCTAATGTTAGCATGCTACTGCTTACAAGGTAAGCAGCTTGCTAGTGGCGTGATTGGTTTGTTGACCTGTCAATCTCACTATAACGTCTCTGGTATCAACAGAACCCCACGCGCCAGACTCCTCCTCCGCCATCCGTTGGCGCAACGCGTTCGTCTGAATGCTGCCTACGTGTGCACACAGTCCTGTGGTTGCATGCCCTTATAAGGAGCTGGTGGGGCGTTTATGGATGCAAGTTCAGGTGTACGAGAACGCACGTTCAACTTAAGAATCAGTGGCATTCCTCATTCGGGGGAGCCCAGCTAAGAACACTTTGGCGGTTTAAGAACACATTTCCACGTGTTCATGAATCTGGCGGGTTAGTCTTACGAAGTTCGTAAGAAGACACTTAAAAAAAAAAATCCAGAATGAGGTCCAATGTTCCTATAGACTTCAGAATTCATGCAGCTGCTTCCGTCTTCTGTCATATCATCAATAAACAATAGTGACCCAGTGCCATTGGAAGCCATGCATGCACATGCCGTCACACTGCCTCCACCCTGTTCTACAGATGATGTGGTGTGCTTTGGATCATGAGCCGTTCCAAGCCTTCTCCATACTGTCCAAAGAATGCTGTTCCAGAACCTTGAGGCTTATGAATGGTTAGCACCTTGTGGTGAACCCTCTGTATTTGCTCTTGTGAGGTCTTCTCTTCATGGTAGTTGGATATTGATACGCCTAATTCCTGGAGAGTCTTCCTCACCTCACTAGATGTTGTGAAAGGGTTCTTCTTTACCATGGAAAGGATCCTGCGGTTATCAACCGGTGTTGTCTTTCGTGGACGTCCGGGCCTTTTTGTGTTGCCGAGCTCACCGTTCCTTTTCCCCCAGAATGTACCAAACTGTTGATTCTTGAGTTGAAGGATGGCCTGTTTCACTTGCATTGAGAGCTCCTTTGACTGCATGTTGTGGATTCGCCTGTGGAACAGCTTCCAAATGAAAATGCCACACCTGAAATCAACTACAGACCTTTTACCTGCTTAAATAATGATGAAATAACGAGGGAATAGCCCACACCTGCTCATGAAACAACTTTAGAGTCAATTGTCCAATTACTTTAGATCCCTTGAAAGGAAGGGAGTATGTATGAAAATTGTTACAATTCCTAAACCTTTTCTCCAATTTTGATGTAAATACCCTCAAATTAAACCTGAAGGTCTGCACTTTATTTATCCTTTCAAACGCACTGTGGTAGACTACATAACATAAATAATGAAAATTGTGTCTGTTTAGAAGGTTTCCGCTACCAGCGGTGTCCAGCTGTACACCACCATTGTGCAGGCCTCGCACGTTACTTGGGGACACAGAGAGGTCACTTAATCCTGTGTTCCCAGAGTTCCGTGGGCTGTGCATGGGGTTCACGTGTACAGAAGGTGAACAAACAATTTTTAGTTACCCCAAGTTGGTTTCAAGGCTCCCCCATTACCGATATATAAATCAGACCCACCTCTGTCCAGTTGTTGGAAGAAAGAAGGCGGAGCAGGGAAGCATCATCAGAAGAGTTTGTTGGACAATTCGTTGTCATTGTGATTAGGGAATTGTGCCTAGAATATGTCAATAATGTGCCTAGCTTGTGCCTCGTTTTCCTAATGTTTTTGAGTACCTTGAGCACCTTGAGTATGTTTTCTGGTTTATGCTTGTTTATTTTGTGGGCACATGTTAAGGGGCGGATACCAGAGTCCTCCTTTCAAATAAAAGAGAATATTTTTGTATAGAAAAATCTCCTGCACCCTTCTTCCTAATTTAACCTACCAGTCCAGTCGCCACATCCCAAAAATGTGGGGTGACCGCCTCGGTCCCTTACAGAGTCTTTAAAAATCTGGCAATTGACACCGTTACTCAACAAAAAAGTAAAGGTCCTGGTGTTAACCAATCATTAATAAATATTACTTCCTCGTTGTCGTGCTTTTGGGTCTATCAGTATCTGTAATTGTTACCATACAATCTAGCCAACATGAACCCAGCCGACGTTGATTCACTCTGAGAGGAGCAGTTAGCACAGGCTAGCGCCATTGAGCTCCACAACAAGCAACTTACCTCCATAACCTGGAGTCTGCAGGAGATGTCGGCTTGCCACGAGAGGGGCATGACCTCCATTCAGGAACACCTCCAGAAGTTCTCCCTGTCGGACCGTGGATCGGTTCCTGCGCCGTCCCCCGGCTCCTTGCCCCGGACTCCTCCGGCGTCGGATGCACGCCTGCCTCCTCCAGAACGTTATTCCAGTGCTCCTGGTTCCTGACAGCCCTCGCCTTCAAGCTCAAGCCCTCCACCTCTCCCACAGAGAGGTCCCGTGTGGAATACATCATCTCTCTGCTCACGGGGGGAGCGAAAGACTGGGGACCCATTGAGTGGGAGAGTCAATCTTCCTTCTTCTCGGTAGTCAAGTTGTTCAGCCGGGAACTTCATCTCCGGGCCCCTCTACAAGAGACTAGGCCTGCGTAAGACCCTGAGTCCAACCGTGTATTCAATGCACACCATCACCAGCAACCCTCTCATGAAGCGACTGGTACAGTACGTCACCTCTCCTGTCCAGCTCGAGGTGGGTCTTATACACAATGAGGAGATACAATTCTTCCTCCTTGAAACATCCACCGCAGAAATCCTCCTTGGGCGGCCGTGGTTGGTACTACACGCATCAAAGCTGTGTTGGTAGACGGGAGGTGACCCAGTGGGGGCAGAAATGCTTCAGCCGGTAACTACCAGTTGCTTAATCACTCTGCACCACCACCATCCCAGTACGTATCCCACTACACACCACCACCATTGAGAGCCCCATCGACAAAATACCGCTATCCTCTTCCTCTCGTCCCGTAGGCCCTGGAGCAGCTGCAAGGAGTGTTCACGAAGCTTGACCTTCGTATGCGCTACAACCTGGGCCCCGTTCGTCGTAGCTCGTCAAGCGAGTTAGACAGCATTCACACGAACGCGTTGGAATGCGTTGATCCGTCAGGGTTGACGGATCCCCATTCACTTTCAATGGGGTAACGTCATCCTTTGCCGAACTGAATTGTGGCTCCGTTGGGTTCCCGTGCGTTGCGTTTCATGCTTTGCTTGCGGGAAGAGTTGAAGAATGTTCAACTTCTCGAGAGGCAATGCATGCGTCAGCCAATCAAATTGCCTTTCATGCATAACTGACAGCACAGGCGCTAGCCAATCAGATTCTGTATATGCTCACGTCTAAAAAGCGGCAAGCTAAAAAAAAAGATGGCGACCAAACTCCGTAGATGGTCGTATTTGTACCTAAAAGTTGTTTGTTTGACTTTTTTTTGCTTAGATTTTTTAAAAGTTACCGAGAAATAGAGTACAATGTAAAAACCCCTTTATTGTAACTGAAAAATACGTCTGATAGGATTTGCGAGGTGTGTGAGCACCCTACCTAATGTTAGCATGCTACTGCTTACAAGGTTAGCAGCTTGCTAGTGGCGTGATTGGTTTGTTGACCTGTCAATCTCACTATAACGTCACTGGTATCAACAGAACCCCATGCGCCAGACTCCTCCTCCGCCATCCGTTGGCGCAACGCATTCCAACGCGTTCGTCTGAATGCTGCCTTACCGAGATAATTTTCAGGATGAGATATTATAAGTCCCTCCTTTCGGTTCGTGGAAGCAACTTTGGATATACACCATAGCAACACATCAATTAGCTCCAACCTGCTCCAGCGCAGGCTAATTTAAGCGAAGCTGGATAAGCTTGCCACACCCACGGAAAAAGGTGAGCACCAAATCTTCGTCAAGTTCAAGTCATTTATGCTTGCCTAAAGAGTGCTTGCTGGTTCTGCTCCCACCTACCTAAATGCTCTTGTAAGGGCAAATGTTACACCCAGGACCCTGCGCTCGTCTAGTGAACGTCGTCTGGCACTGCTGCCTGTGCAAGCACGGCAATCCAGACTATTCTCATTTGTAGTTCCACGTTGGTGGAACGAACTGCCTAGCACTACCAGAGCAGGGGCGTCCCTCTCTACTCTTCAGAGAGCACCTCCCCTCCTAACTGGTCTTGACTAGTGCTTAACTTGCACTGGATAGAGACCGATAGAGACCTTTCACACGAACGCGTTGGAATGCGTTGATCCGTCAGGGTTGACGGATCTCCATTCACTTTGAATGGGGTGACGTCATCATTTGCCGAACTGAATTGTGGCTCCGTTGGGTTCCCGTGCGTTGCGTTTCATGCTTTGCTTGCGGGAAGAGTTGAAGAATGTTCAACTTCTCGAGAGGCAATGCATGCGTCAGCCAATCAAATTGCCTTTCATGCATAACTGACAGCACAGGCGCTAGCCAATCAGATCCCGTATATGCTTACGTCTAAAAAGCGGCAAGCTAAAAAAAAAAGAGATGCGATCAAACTCCGTAGATGGTCGTATTTGTACCTAAAAGTTGTTTGTTTGACTTTTTTTTGCTTAGATTTTTTTTAAGTTACCGAGAAATAGACACTGTACAATGCAAAAACCCCTTTATTGTAACTGAAAAATACGTCTGATAGGATTTGCGAGGTGTGTGAGCACCCTACCTAATGTTAGCATGCCACTGCTTACAAGGTAAGCAGCTTGCTAGTGGCGTGATTGGTTTGTTGACCTGTCAATCTCACCATAACGTCTCTGGTATCAACAGAACCCCATGCGCCAGACTCCTCCTCCGCCATCCGTTGGCGCAACGCATTCCGACGTGCACGTCCCAATGGATGGATCCAATAACAGAAATCAAGAAAGCACCTTGAGAAGGCAGAAATATCTTTTCTGTGCGCCTCAACTCATATTCCTCTGCTTAACCTGCTTAACCTCCACACCTAGGCCTAACCCGACCTAAACCCCTACACTACAACGGTCTGTCTACAAGGAGAACACCGATAGAGTGGGACACTTGTGCCAGTACATTACATCTGTGGAACAGACACTTAAAACTACACCTTACTTTAATTTATATTCCTCTGCTTAACCTTCACACAACTTTAGACAGGGCCCAGTAGGCTGGCATTCACTGGTTCAATGATTTAGTTATACAGAAAGCCTGATACCTGACAGAAATCAGTCCACTACTGTTTAAAACATAGACGGATGGCATCCATTGGACGCCTGCGACGGCTCGTGACATCATGGTACACTGGTGATACCAGTTCAACTTTTGAAGGGAGCGCAGGGTCCTCAGATCACCAGCTCCCAGTGTTCAAATATCACTAACCTCTGCTGTTTTCCATCTTTCCATAGTCCAGCATGAACAGGAAATTCAGCGCGATTTACATCTATCACGGGCGCTTAAAACCATTTTAAGTTTGAAAATAATGACAACCACTTACCATTCACGGGGCCGTCTGTTACGATAGGCAAAGAGATGCATTATCTAGACAGTACACTACCATTTTCACATCCCATACAACAGGGGGAGTGCCGGTTTACACAGGTGAGCGAGTTGCTGAAGGATATGAGCAACAGTTGATAATGGCACACCTGGGAGCACTCAGCAGAGCGGAGTGGACCTACGTAGCGGTGCAGAGAGAGACGGCCTTGCTCTCACGCCGTGACCTCACCTGCCGGGGAAGTTCTGTTGCCTATCGGACATTTCGCGTGCGTTTGTTTCTTTTTGTTTCCTCCCTATTTGACTTCACACCGCCTAGCGGCTACGACAGGGCTAGTCGGCGCAGGGCCATTCGCCAGCGGGATCCAGATCTAGACTACGGTGGGATCTGGGTGTGATAGCTGATATCAGGAGGCATCCCCTAATACCGTCCACCTGGTAACCTGCGCTCGAGGTGGTCTCTCCTCTCATACAAGCGTTGATCACTAAAGATCACCAAGCTCTCAGCGCTTTTTTATTCATACGGGAATCTAGGCATAATGTCTCTGTAACCCAGAGACGTGAGCTGAAGGATTTGTCTACAAATGTGGACGTGGTTGTTAAACCGGCTGACAAGGGTGGGCAGATAGTCTTACGGGACAGGGCTAATTACCTTTGCAAGGCTTACCGGCAGCTCAGGGACGAAACATTCTATGTGCCTCTGACCGAGCCGTTGTTGAGCGAAACTCAAACGCTCGTAAGGAAGTCGTTTAGTAATCAGAAGGTTGCTAGTTCGATTCCCTGTCGAAGCGTCCTTGAGCAAGACACTGAACCCCTAATTGCTCCTGATGTGCTGTGTGCCATCAGTGTAAAATGTGTATACATTGTACGTCGCTTTGGATAAAAGCGTCTGCTAAATGACTAAATGTAAATGTAAATGTAAATAGATAAAGTGGCTGAAACCAGTGCACTGCTGCTTAGGCGGTTACTGATGCTGTTGGTGCTATTCGCAATGTAGGCTAACTGTATACTGTACTGTGAGTTG
The DNA here is from genome assembly GCF_900700415.2 of Clupea harengus. Lineage (NCBI taxonomy): Eukaryota > Metazoa > Chordata > Actinopteri > Clupeiformes > Clupeidae > Clupea > Clupea harengus. The sequence goes on from NC_045157.1 coordinate 25,386,687, forward strand.
AACTGTAAACATTAGTTCAAAATGCCTCTTTGTTGAAGAGTGAGATACGTTTCAAATGCTTTATTTATTTATTTCTGCTTTTGTTAATTTATCAACCTATAGTTAGTCAACTAATAGTGTCATATTTTTTGTTTACTTCTCAGCTTAAGTGGATTATTATTTAACCTTTACATTATTTGTTGAACCATGGTATTATTAAAAAAAAAAACCTACAGGATAGTAAGAACTGAACTGTTTCATTTATCCAATTTCTACTACCATGGAAAAAGTGGGCCGGTCTTGGGCCCTGCTAGACACAGAGGTTTCCTTTACATAAATCTCTCCCGACACAGGCACAACACGGTTGGCCACTAAAGTGCATTTCAAAGATACATATGTCATGCGCTACTCCATAAGACCAGTTTCCATCCTTGGCACACATTTATACCCCGTTTACACGATGGGAAAACGCATATATTTTCATGCGTTTTGGCCTTTCATTTACACGAAAACTGAGGTTTAATCAGGGAAAACGATCATTTCTAAAAACTCCAGCCAAAGTGGAGATTTCTGAAAACTCCGTTTTTGTGTTTGCGTGTGAACTAGGTCAAACGGAGTTTTAGGTTCTCAAACGTCAGTATGCGACTAAAAATGCATCACATCATGTGAGCGTCCTATGTTTACAGTTAGTTTGCTTACTGATCATGGATGCTGTTAAGGTAGTGCTCATTTATAAGTTAATGCAAACGCCTGTTTGTATTTACAAACACAACTGCTTTTCTATGGAGGAGCAGAGGCGAAGAACTGCACGGAGGTCAGCAGTCTTTCTACTGCTTTCACTCCCAAGACATAGGCTACATTGCCTGCCGACGTCGCCGTCGACGGTTTTGGATCCGACCAGGGCAAACTGCTGTCTGGTGGGAAAACTTCGAGAAAGAAGTCGTCCTCCCGGACGAATGGCATGAGAACTTCCGAATGTCGCGCTCATTACTACTGTCTCTTTCGGAGTTACTGCATCCCTCCATAGAAGGGCGTATTGATGCGGGTTCATGTAAACAGAAACTTTTTTGAAAACGATGTTGTGTGTACGACATTATTTTTGAAAACGGAGGGGCAGAAATATTCGTTTCTGTAAATACCCGGCTATGTGTAAATGTGGTCTTAGAGGTCTAATCAAATCTCAACGGATACGCTTTTTCCGCATCTGTACTTATCCCGAAGACATTGAGTCCGCAGCTCAGATCCTCTTCACAGCGCTTAAGCCACGCAGCTATTCCGTTTGTTTCCTCCGTAAAATCAAAGACAGGCACCTTTTGACTCCATTCCCAAATAGGAGGGGCCGCTAATCCCTTTTGTCATCACGTATTCATTTAAAGCTAATTTCAATGAATGGTAAACCAAACTCTTTAGGAAACAAGGAAACAAAGGATAATAGGACATTAATTTAGGACTACCAGGTTTCAATAGTAACACAAAATGCAATATGCTACCAATAGTTTGCCACTCAGAAGCGACCTCCATCTGCCTAAATTATTGGCAGGCTTGTGTCCTCAGCCTGTGCAAAAGGTATAATTGACATCAGAGGCTAACCTAATGAGCTACTAATGCAACTCTGCTAACATTTAATGCTAGCACTGGAAGGCCAGTAGTTGAAAAACGAGAGACAATTCTCCTAACCGTTGCACAATAACATACAGCGGGTAAATTAAGTATTGAACACGTCACCATTTTTCTCAATAAATATATTTCCAAAGGTGCTATTGACATGAAATGTTCACCAGACTGTTTGTGTGGAAGAATGGGCCAAAATCACACCTGAGCAATGAAAAAGTATTGAACATGCTTACTGATATTTATCTAATACTTTTTTACCAAAGCCTTTGTTGGTAATGACAGCTTCAAGACGCCTCCTGTATGAAAAAACTAGTCGTAAGCATTGCTCAGGTGTGATTTTGGCCCATTCTTCCACACAAACAGTCTTCAAATCTTGAAGGTTCTGTGGGCCTCTTCTATGAACTCTGATCTTCAGTTCTTCCCATATATGACCTGATGAAGCTGTTCCGAAAGAGAGGGGGACAAATAGGGAAAAGTCTCCAAGCTATCATTGAGAAAATGACTGATGTGAGTAATACAGGGTCTTAGACCACATTTACACAGAGCCGGGTATTTACAGAAACTAATATTTCTGCCCCTCCCAAAAATAACACACAAGATCCGTTTTCAAAAAAGTTACTGTTTACATGAACCCGCATTACGCCCCTGAGCTGTTTATAATTGAAATGGCCCATCTAGACAGACCGAGTAGGTTTGTCGTTTTACATAGTCTACCCTCATCAGATAAATAGTATAGGTGAGGGCAACTATTTTAACTACACTGACCGGCGACCGCATGTCTGACCAGAGGGATGCAGTATCTGAAAGAGACAGTAGTGATAAGCGCGACATTCGGAAGTTCTCATGCCATTCCTCCGGGAGTGTCAGGATCGCTCTCGGGATGGGACCCGAGTCGCTGGATTTGGGAATCAGCGTTTCAGCCAAGTGTGTCAGAAAGGACCCAATAGCAGGATACAGTTCAAAACTTGGTTTCTTTATTATTTACAAAAGATAATTCCAAGCAGCGATAGTCCAAAACACAGAAGATCATGTGCAGGCAAAAGGCCAAAAACTAAGGAGATACAAAAGGTGTAGCTTTCAGGCAATGAGACACTAGCCTGAAACTACCTATGGCTAGAGGCGAAACAAGTGCGAGAGAGCACTACTAGCTAAGGTGCATGAGAGCACCGCGAGTTAAGGTGCATGAGAGCACCGCGAGCTAAGGTGCATGAGAGCACCGCGAGCTAAGGTGCTTGAGAGCACAAGCTACCATGTGGACCAAGACAGTCTAGCAGCAAAACAATCTAACGCCCGATAAGGTCCAAAGGGATTAGCCAGGTATTTGTACCCTGGCTAATTAACAGAAGTGACAATCACAGAATACAAGACAGGTGAGGGAACATAACGGGAACAAATGCACAGGTGTACGAAAACAAGTCCGTTCTTTTGTCCCTTGGCCACCAGAGGCCGCAAATGTCCCAATACATGGCAATTGCTGGCAATCGCTGCCAGCATCGTCACAGTACCCCCTCTCTAAGGGCCGGCTTCCAGACAGCCCAACAGCCATAAAACAAAACTCCACATAGTGTGGGCGGAGGGGTCCACGGCAAGGACGGGGGCCGACAGCTGGACAGGAGCCCAGGGTCAGGCGACTGGCCGGGTGGACAGCCGAACAAGGGCAGAGTATCTGGTGGCCGACCAGGCGGGTGGCCAAGCATGGGCTATGTGTCTGGTGGGCGGCCGGGCGGGCGACCCAGCAGGGGCAGAGTGTCTGGTGGGCGGCCCAGCAGGAGCAGAGTGTCTGGTGGGCGACCGGGCGGGCGACCCAGCAGGGGCAGAGTTATTGGCGGCTGGTCGGGTGGACGACCAGTGTGAGGCGAACAGTCTGTCAGGTGACTGGGAGCCTTGTTGAGACTGAGGAGACCAAGAAGCATCTCCCTGGCCAGGCTCGGGAAGGAGCCGTCAGGGGATGAGGTCAGGGTTGCAGCACCAGCGGTGGCTGCCGGGTCAGCGACGGCTGGAGTTGCAGGACCAGTGGCTGGAGCAGTCGCAGCACCCAGGACACTGGAGACAGGGGCACATGCGCCTGGGGCGGGAGCAGGGACAGGAGCGCCAGGGGGTGCTTCTGGGCTGGTGTCGGCAAAGAGGGCTGCTGGGCCCGCATCGGGAAGGGATGCAGGAGGGTCTGGGTCGGCAGCGGTGGCAGCAGAGTCTGGGTCGGCTGCGGTGGCTGAGGATTCTGGGTCGTCAGCGGTGGCTGCGGATTCTGGGTCGGCAGCGGTGGCTGAGGATTCTGGGTCGGCAGCAGAGGCTGCCGGGTCTGGGCTGTTGGCCCCCGGGGCTTCCTGGTTCGCCGGGGCTGGCGGCATCGGGGCTGTCTGGTTCACCACGAGCTAAGGTGCTTGAGAGCACCGCGAGCTAAGGTGCTTGAGAGCACTACAGGCTACCATGTGGACATAGACAGTCTAGCAACAAAACAATCTAACGACCCGATAAGGTCCAAAGGGATTAGCCAGATATTTGTACCCTGGCTAATTAACAGAAGTGACAATCACAGAATACAAGACAGACAATGGAAAACAGGTGAGGGCACACAATGGGAAACAGGTGAGGGAACATAACGGGAAACAGGTGAACACACATCACAACAAATGCACAGGTGTACGAAAACAAGTCCGTTCTTTTGTCCCTTGGCCACCAGAGGCCGCAAATGTCCCAATACATGGCAATTGCTGGCAATCGCTGCCAGCATCGTGACAGGGAGGACGACTTCTTTCTCAAAGTTTTCCTACCAATACAAACAGGCCAAAAGCGTTTGCATTAACGTATAAATGAGCACTACCTTAACAGCATCCATGATCAGTAAGCAAACGAACTGTACACATAGGATGCTCACATGACGTGATGCATTTTTAGTCGCATACTGTGACGTGTGAGAACCTAAAATGCCGTTTGACCTAATGCACACGCAAACACAAAAACAGAGTCTCCAGAAATCTCCACTTTGGCCGGAGTTTTTAGAAATTATCGTTTTCCGTGATAAAACCTCAGTTTTCGTGTAAATGAAAGGCCAAACCGCATGGAAATATATGCGTTTTCTCACCGTGTAAACGGGGTCTTAATCATGCAAACCTTACAGGGGATTTTGATCATGTTGATATTGATATTTCATCGCATATTGTATTTGTCTAACTTTTTCTTTCTTTTTCCATGATTGTTTCCAGCAGTGGTTGACTTGGAGTTGGATTAACATGCTAATCAAGATTTTGTATTTGTATTTCAGTGTGATATAGATGCTGGCCGGGAGTGTGTCCTGAAGGGTCTTTGTATATACATGGGGGAAGATCCTGAAAACCTTGTGAAGGAATATGTGGTATGTACATGAATTGGTGCTTTTCTCAACACTACACATTTATTTCTCAATAGGGCTTGGTTAAGGGGTCTAATGTTCTTACTTTTATGTGCATTTGTCTGTCTTAATCATGGCATGGATGAAGTTGATGTCAGTGAATCCATTGAAGACACAACCGTTGGGATTTACGTTCTAAGAGAACATGAAGCAAGTGAACCGGAGGACATTGGGGTGGTACTCGAAGGAATCAAAGTTTTGACCGCTCTTGATAGCATACCATTAGCCATCACGATGATGTTGGGTCTGATGTATGCCCTTAACCTCAGGTACCCGCCTGACCTAAGATACACCTTTGAGGCACTGCAAAAGATCTTCATGGAGCTTGATGAAGGCAAACTCTCCAACAAAGTTGCTGTGTTAAAGAACAGGTTGTTTCAGTAAAGGGTTAATTTTATCTTCAAAAAACAAACTACTGTTATAACTCTGTACTTTAAGGTTTCAATAATCATGGCCACAGGTCATGGCATCTTTTTGTGGATTTTTTCATATCGATTCTTCTTGTGTAGCCCTGTGTAGGGTGTAGTTGCTGTTGGTGTTTCAATGAAGGGCTTTTCTTTTGATGCGCAAAGGACTTCAACACATCTCACCTTTTGGTCTCTTTCTTTTGTTCATCTGTCTTTCTCGTTTTCTGTCACACCAACAAACAAACGCACACTGTAGCACCACACCCACCCACATAACTCCAGTGACAAACTCCAGTGTCATTTTTGCCACCATGTTTGGCTCACAGCATAGACTACCAGGGGAGACTCCACACACTCACATGCCCCCAAGAAATATTCCCCTAGACTAGCATGAATATGAATTTCTCTCAGTCTTCTCTCTCCCCTTGGCCCTCATTTATAAAATGTTGCGTAGAAACCATCCTCCATTTGTTACCTGGCTAGAGAGCAAACTAATGCAGCAAGCGTAGCTCTATCCATCTTAGCAAGGCCAAGGTTATGTTAGACATTGACTAGCTAGCTTGCTAAATGTTAGCCTAGGAAACACTTTAAATGACTTAACATGGATCCTGCCATTCTCAAGAATATTCAACCACGTATGATAATCGGTTTAATGAGATTAACAAGCTATATTTCACTAACATTTGGTGGGCAGCTACCAGATGCCATTGCTCGTGATCTCAGGCCGGACTGAGACAATGTCCGATCACTTAGAGTTTGCAGGCTGTAGCGTAATCCATCTTTCTTCAGTTGGGCTTTGACAGTGGCGAACGTGTCTCTTTTTCTGGCCACTTCGGCACTGTAGTCGGCGTAGATGTGGATCTCCGACCCCCTGTAGTCCAAGGAGCCTCTCATGCGCGCTAGTTATATTATTTGTTGCTTCATCTGAAAGTGATAAATGCGGGCTATGAAGGGACACGTTGTGCCGTCTTGCCTCTTCTGGACAGCCAGCCTATGAGCTCGGTCAACGATCACAGGGGCGAGAAAAAGCATTGGCTCCAAAAACTTTTTGCAAGAAGGATTCCATAAAAGAGGTTGGTTGTTTGCCTTCTGGTATGCCTGTTATTCGTATGCTGTTTCTTCTGGATCTGTTTTAGAGGTCGTCAACCTTTTGCTAGGCAGATAAGTGTGGATTCCTTTGTCGCTATCCTCTCATCAAAGTCATTCATTGATGTTTCAATGGCTTGAATCGTCTGGTCGTGCTTAGCAATGGCGGGGTTATTAGAAGAAATATGTGCCGTTAGGTGGGCAATAATTCGCTCTTCCATGCCCGTCAGTAATGTTTGTATCTCCATTAGTGACACAGCTTGGCTTCTTGCTCCGCTATGGTCGCTACTAGCCTGTTTCGATGCTATCTCTCCGTCGTTGTGCCCGTTTTCTGCTTTTTTGCCCTTTGTTGTCTTGTCCCGTAATCATTTTTACCTGTGTAGGTAGGTTACCAATGTCTAAATTGGGATTTTAGACCGAAAAATATTGAATTAATGTTGAATTGAGACAGAGATGTTCCGAGCTGCTGTTACGCCGTCATCTGCCAAACCGGAACTCCATGTCATGGTTTTTGTTTCGTTTTTGCGTGTGTTTGAGCGTATGAGTGGATGTATGGCTTTTGTGTGCTTGGTCATTGTCTGTTTTTCATTGTTACAGCATAGCTGTATAGTCTTATGTTCTGAAATAGTGTTGCACGCCTCTGTGGATGTTGTGCTTGGCAACATTAATATGTGCAAGCTATGGAGACTCGAGTTACCATTTTGGGGTGGAGGTGTTAACCTCCGGGTGGTGTAGCTCCTTTCTTTAGTTTGTGCCTGCTCTTTTGTTTTTTCTGTTTCGTTAATAGGTTTCAGGTGCAACCTACATTGGGGGGGTGGAGGAGTTGTCCCGTGGATAAGGGCGCTCACGTCCTTTTCTAAACGTCGAGACGTTTTCTACCCGTGTTAAATGTTCTGAAATCTTTTGTTACTTTTGCCTGAAATAAATTCCCCCTAGACACAAGCCCCTTTGACGCCTGGTCATTTGATAATGCAGTCAGCAAAGGCTGGCCGTAACAAGCATTGTCGAGTAATCCCTTTAAACTGAATACTTCAGACATTGACAATGTAAGAATATGCCAATATCCCTGTGGGCTCTGGACAATTATACACTGCTCAAAAAAACACTTTGAAAACACTTCAGATCTCAATGTGAAAAAAAATTATGTTGGATATCTATACTGATATAGACAGTTTAATGTCTTAGGAACGAAAGGATGCCACATCTTTTGATGGAAATCAAAGTTTTCAGCCTACAGAGGGCTTAATTGTATAGACACCCCGAAAATCAAAGTGAAAGAATGATGTGGCAGGCTAGTCCATTTTGACAAAATTAAATTTCTGCAACTCAAAATGCTTCTCAATATCTTGTGTGGCCCCCACGTGCTTGCATGCATGCTTGACAATGTCGCGGCATGCTCCTAATGAGACGACGGATGCCGTCTTGTGGGTTGTCCTCCCAGATCTGTCTAAGGGCATCAGTGAGCTCCTGTAAAGTCTGAGGAGCAAGCTGACGGCGTCTGATGGACCAAAACATAATGTCCCAGAGGTGTTCTATCAGGTTTAGGTCAGGTGATCGTGAGGGCCATTCAATTGTATCAATTCCTTCATCCTCCAGGTACTGCCTGCATACTCTTGCCACATGAGGCCGGGCATTGTCGTGCATCAGGAGGAACCCAGGACCTACTGCACCAGCGTAGGGTCTGACCATGGGTTCAAGGATTTCATCCCGATACCTAATGGCAGTCAGACTGCCGTTCTCTAGCCTGTAGAGGTCTGTGCGTCCCTCCATGGATATGCCTCCTCAGACCATCACTGACCCACCACCAAACCGGTCATGCTGAACGATGTTGCAGGCAGCATAGTGTCCTCCTTGGCTTCTCCAGACCCTTTAACGTCTATCACAGGTGCTCAGGGTGAACCTGCTCTCATCTGTGAAAAGCACAGGCCGCCAGTGGCGGACATGCCAATTCTGGTGTTCTATAGCAAATGCAAATCGATCTCCACGGTGCTGGGCAGTGAGCACAGGGCACACTTCAGGACGTCGCACCCTGAGGCCACCCTCATGAAGTCTGTCTCTGCCCACACAATCAGAAACATTCACAGCAGTGGCCTGCTGGAGGTCATTCTGTAGGGCTCGGGCAGTGCTCAACCTGTTCCTCCTTGCACAAAACAGCATATATCGGTCCTGCTGATGGGTTGAGGACCTTCTACGGCCCTCTCCAGCGCTCCTAGAGTAACTGCCTGTCTCCTGGAATCTCCTCCATGTTCTGGAGATTGTGCTGGGAGACACATCAAAACTCCTTGCAAAGGCACGCATGGATGTGCCATCCTGGAGGAGTTGGACAATCTGTGCAACTTCTGTAGGGTTAAGAAATCGCCCCATGCTCCCATTAGTGATAATGACTCTAGCTAAAGCCAACACTAGTGGAAAACCAGTCAAAGAGATCAAGAGGGAGAAACTTGAAATGGCCTCCACATGCAAAACCAGTCCTCTTTTGGGGGTCGTCTCATTGTTGCCCCTCTAGTGCACCTGTTGTTAATTCCATCAACACCAATGCAGCTGAAACTGATCAACAACCCCCTCTGCTACTTAACTGACCAGATCATTATCAGAAAAATGCAATTGAATTAATGCCATACCCTGATAAAAGTGTTCCTTTAATTTTTTGGAGCAGTGTATAAGGAATAAACACTATTTAATTAATTGAACCATAAAAGCTTGAAAATAAAACATTTTAGCTTGTCGGACCTTTATTTAAATGCCCTACCACATCCCTTCAAACTGACTGTTATATTCTTAATCTGGGTACCCTATGTGATTTTGAGCCTGTAAGAAAGAACATTTTGCTCACTTAGATTCCATGACAATCTAACGTTATTTTTTATTTAGATTGATATAGCCCATCACACATAGGCCAAAAGATTCACGTGGTGTAAAAACAGGCTTTGTTCGATAACCTGTGGTGTTACCCTTAACACAGAGGCTTTAAAGCATTTCCAGACACAGCTCCATATTGAGGCTTTTATTGTTTTGGCGAAATAATGTCACTGGTGACGTTCGAAGCCATGTTTCGCCTTGAGTCCACTGCTTCGAGAAGGGGATCACTTTTGGCAGGACGCTTCGATTATAAGGCAGCATTCACACGAACGCGTTGGAATGCGTTGCGCCAACGGATGGCGGAGGAGGAGTCTGGCGCATGAGTTTTACCTTTTGCAATGCAACCGAACAACCAATCATATTTTTCCCGCTCAGAATCAGAATCAGGTTTGTACGCTTGGGGCATACAATACAAAGAGACAGCGTGCTTTCGGGAGCTTTCATACAAACATGGATTATGATTTTGTGTTGAGAGTAGCTATTGTCTATGCATTGCATAGGAGGCAGTGATTTGGTGTCCATCGTTTTCGGGTGCACCCCATCCTGCAGAGAAGATCTCGACAGGGTGAATACCATTCACTTGTCCAGGAGCTGCGTTTGGATGCAGTGTTATTTAAAACGTTTTTCCGCATGACGCAGGAGAACTTTGACGAGTTGCTCTGCAAAGTAGCTCCGCTTATTATGAAGGCCAACACTGTGATGCGGTTGGCAATTGGACCCGCAGAGCGACTTGCAATCTGCCTACGGTAAGGTTTTAATTTTTTTTTATTGTACTGATTACCAATATGCCTGCTGTAGGCTACTTCTTTCATTTGACTTGTAAAGCTTCTGTATGATATAGAGAGATAATGCATACCAGGGATCAATTATGTATAACTAAAGTATGTATAATATAAGATTACATTCAATTTGATTGTCATTGCACAGAATACAAGTACTGACATAACGTAATGCAGTTTAGCATCTAACCAGAAGTGCAAAAAAAGGGCAGAAAGGTGCAGAGTATGTGTAAAGTGGTAAACTATAAATACATTTATATATATATACAGTATGAAATAAGTTATATTGAGTATGAACATCATTGACAGTTTAGCAGTGTTAAGACTATAAACATGAGCAGCAATAGCAGTAGGTAGTGCAGTTGTGATATAAGTATACGTAAAGTGCAGGTGTAAGTACAGGTGATGGTGCTAGTAGTAGAAGTAATATATATACAGTATGATGTTATGTATCATTTCTATAAAATCTAGGGTTAGGCTAAAGCTAATAGACCATTGTACATAGCAGAAGTTACACTGTGTATCATATTGACACAAATGTTTTTTTAATGACACACTTTTCTCTCAGGTACCTGGCCTCTGGTGACTCTTTTATGACCATAGCGTTCAGCTACCGGGTTGGCCTTTCAACCGTGTCTGGCATTGTCAGGGAGGTTGCTAGAGCCATATGGACCGCCCTGGTGGAGGACACCATGCCAGTTCCCAAAGCTGAGTACTGGAGGGCCATTACTGCACAGTTCCAGGAGCGGTGGAACTTTCCACACTGTTTCGGGGCGATTGATGGGAAACACGTGGTCATCCAAAGTCCATGCAATTCCGGGTCCCTCTTTTTTAATTATAAGTCCACCTATTCGCTGGTTCTCCTGGCTGTGGTTGATGCAGACTACCTCTTCAGGGTATTGGATGTTGGGGGCTTCGGAAGGACCAGTGACAGTGGGAGCCTCCGAAACTCCGCATTTGGAGAGGGCCTCAGAGACGGCACTCTGAACATACCGCCTGACACTGCCATCCCAGGGGCAGAGCAGCGGGGGCCACTCCCCTATGTCTTTGTGGGGGATGCGGCCTTTCCGCTCATGCCTCACCTGCTACGGCCATTCCCTGGACACCATATCCCACCTGAGAGGACTACTACCGACTGAGCCGGGCCAGGTTGGTGGTTGAGTGCTCTTTTGGCCATCTCGCTTCTTGGTGGCGGATGTACCGGCGTGTCATCGGGACCAGCCTTGAGGTAGCAGAGTGTGTGAAGGCCACATGTGTTTTGCACAACTTCCTTCGGATGAAAGATCTGGGAAGGAGGATTCCACACATCAATGAAGAGTCCACCTATGATCTTTCACCTCCTCAAGCCCTGGCTGATGCACCAAGGTTCGGCTCCACTAACGCCAACCGTAGAGCCATCCAAATGAGGGACACCTACTGCTCCTACTTCAACGAGGAGGGTGCAGTACCATGGCAGCGGAATGTGGTGTAGTGTGCACCAAAAGGCTCTTTTCAGAGGCACACAAATCAAAAGCTCTTTTAAGAGCTACCCATATTTTCTTTGAAAAGCATAAATTCCAGTGATGTCATGAAAATAAGGTCATGTTCCTAATGTATGTGTTTATGTTGCTTTCACAATAACATATTACTTACACAGCCTTTACCCTTCCAGCCCTGTTTATACTGATAAACAACACATAATTTTACCAGTAATCCGACCTATTTCCTCCCTTTGCATATTTCCTTTCATATGAGTCTGCCTACAGGTTGGAGATTTACCATCTGGTGACCTGGTGTGGACAGAACAACCTGGAGCTCAACGCGCTAAAAACAGTGCAGATGGTTGTAGATTTCAGGAAGAACCCAGCCCCACCAACCCCCATCACCCTGAGTGCCTCCCCAGTTGACAGTGTGGAGTCCATCCGCTTCCTGGGCACCATCATCTCCCAGGACCTCAAGTGGGAGCTAAACATCATCTCCCTCACCAAAAAAGCACATCAGAGGATGTACTTCTTGCGGCAGCTGAAGAAGTTCAACCTGACAAAGGCAATGATGGTGAACTTTTACACCTCCATCATGGAGTCAATCCTCATCTCCTCCATCACCATCTGGTACGCTGCTGCCACGGTCAAGGACAAACGCAGACTGCAGCGTGTCATTCGTTCTGCTGAGAAAGTGATTGGCTGCAATTTGCCTGAGGCGTGCAGGGAAGATTATGGCCGACCCCTTCCACCCTGGACACAAACTCCTTGTGACACTCCCCTCCGGCAGAAGGCTGCGGTCCATCAGGACCAAAACCTCACGCCACCAGAGCAGCTTCTTCCCGTCTGCGGCTGGCCTCATCAACAAGGCCCGGGACCCCCGTCCCCAACACGGACTGATATCCCAAACTCTTATTTGAACACTCCTGCATAGACAGCACAGCTCTTTCATTTTTCCCTTTAACATATTCGGAATTCTTTTTTAATATATTTTCTATTTAGTTTTTCCTTTGTTTGAAAAATAACTTAATATGTGTATTGTTTATTGTTTGCACCAACGTACCACAAACAATTCCTGGTAGGTGAAAACGTACTTGGCAGTAAAAAACATTCTAATTCTGATTTCCAGCCTCACACGGGTACATGTTACTTAATATTTATTTCTGTGTCAACAAGGACAACGGATTTTAAACAACATACCTCAATTTAAGTTATATGTCTATGATCAATTACCAGTCGTAATCTACACACCCACTGCTACTGAAATATGTAAGATTGATTGATTCAAATTTTGTCGATCTATAAATGTTTTGAACAGTTTTAAAAGCTGGGGTGGAAATAGTTCAGGTTCCGGATCTCCTGTGTTTTTGGATTATCCGTTTGTGGTAAGAGAAAAAAAGACCTAACTTTCTGCGCACATCCTGCACTATATACATACATATGCTGCTAGATGCTCACTGTTCTTGTGCTCCTACAGCTCATTCACTTTGAAATACTGAAAATCAATGTAAACGATCGAAATAGTGCTTCTTTAACTAAAATTAACTGACCATCAATAAGAAAAATGGAACAGAATCTGCAAATAGCCTAGCATACAAATCCAACTACTGACAGAAGACAAATGTAAACACTGGCGTGTTCAGGGAGTGGCCTAGGGTGGCACGGGCCACCCCTGAAATCTGATTGGCCACCCCAATATCTTAAAATATGATTGGCTATATGCCCAGTCAGAGGCGGGCCACGGCACTGAATGTAAACTGCACTCTTGTTTAGAGTTGCAGTTCCTTCTCAAACCTGAGAGGCAGAGATGCGCTAAAGTAGTATGTAGCCTGCAAAAAAAAAGGCGCGAAGAAGAAGTTTGAGCGGCAAACCTACAGGTGAAACAAACTCAGTCTATGGAAGCAACACGTCTCTGGAGCGTCATCGTGAAAGATGTGAGTAGCCTACATTTTACTACACTTACTGTGCCTGTAGTTAAAAGCTGTAACGGTAATAAGCTAAACATTTACCCTGTCTTGTTTTATTTCTTTTTATTGTAATTGGCACAAGGCTGTCATCATCTCATTAGCAAACACTGTTTTGACTGTCAACGATGCTAAAGCTAACATTTAGCTATTCTGTACTGCGTAACATTGTTATGTTAGACCCGTGTAACATCAATTAGATTCGTGTGTATGCACAATTATCTATTGTACAACATATAAGAATGTCGTGCATTATGGGACTATTACAGTATGAAAAGAAGTCAGAATATAAAGGATTTCTTCAAAAGAAAGAAATCCAAAATAGAGCCAGAGCAGGGGCAGAGCAGTCAGTCAGAGGATGAGAGCCAGCTTGTCCTGAAACAGGCTGTACACATAGGTATGTGAAATCCTGATGGTTCAAGTTTGTTCTCATGTTTGAACTTACTCATTTGGTTTGACTGTAACATACCACTTAGTTTACTTAGGAAAGGCTGATTGTATTATCATTCTAATCACAGCTTATGTATTATTATAGAGTCACATGTGGATGGTAAAGATGAAAGACCCTCAACATCACATACACATCAGGGTATGTATGAATTTACCTTCTTTAAAACATTATGTGCATTGAGTCGAACTGGGATATTTCACTTATACTACAGTGGCATATACTGTCATTAAGCATGTAGACACATTTTTTAACAAGCGTGTAGACACATTTTTTAACAATACTGGTGTGAAAAGCCTAAATGTGACAATTTGACATGAACGATACAATCTCTGTATTGCTTCAGGTGTGTCCAGTGCTGACAATCCAGAGGTTCCTGCAGGCCATGCACAGGGGGATAGTGGTGTGGCAGCCCCATTTGGCGGGCTCGGACCTATTGGTATGTCTTAACAATTCATTTTTCATATGAAGTATAATATACTTAATATTTTAGGCACATTATCATTCTAAGGACAACCTATGTGTTATTGCAGAGTCAGGCGAAGATTCCTGTGATGAAGGCCCCATACTGTCACATATGCAGCAGGGTATGTATGCGTTATAAGGCTGTCAATAGATTAAAAAAAAAGAACTAATTAATCTCACATTTTGAAATTCATTAATCTAGATGTGTTTGTCTGTTTTTTTTTTACTTCCAATGAAAAATATCTCAATTTCCATGCATTGTCAATCAAATGAGCTGTGACACCCAGGTAATTGTCATTGCTGACTGATGTCCAGTGGTCACCAGTAAGGGTGACGGTGGCAGCTTGCTCGAGGAGCTGAATTTTTCGTGCTCTCTCGCCGTCATAAAAGGAATGTATGCGAGACACAATGGTGCCCTTCGAAGGTAAAATAAAAGAGTTGTCTCCTGAAGCAATTCGAATCACCTCAGTCAGCCCAACGTCCTTAACTATGTTGATGGTCCGACAATCACCGGCAACCCAAACTGCTAAAGCGTTGGTAACCTTTTCACGGACTGGTCTAGTTATTTTACTAGAGAAGTCGTAGAGTGTGGGTTGGCGACCATCTAACCTGGGACTGCTTTCTGTCGGGTGCTTTGCATTAAGGTGATAACTTAAAGACGAGCTGCTTCTGTGATAGCTAAATTCAATTTGACAAATGTTACATACAACTTTAGTTTTGTCGATTGTTCCTTAATTTTGCCTATTAAACAGAAACTTTCCGCCCAACAATCCCTCAGCTCTCTCCATCTTCAACTACCGCAGTGGTTGTCAAACTTTTTCTGTCATTCCCCACTTTGAACAAAGGGGGGCTATTGGTAGGCCAAGCCCCCTACTTACATTGCCCGAGGGGACACAGGTTCAAGTTTGGCCTGATGTAATTTCCCAATCCTCTCCCCACCTCTTCTCCGCATCGTTTCCTGTCATAACTTCATAACTATCCAAATACATTATTTTATTTTTTTAAGTTGCGTTAATTGCGTTAAAATATTTTATCGCATTAATCGCGGCCGCATTAATCGCATAGATTAGCGCGTTAACGCTGACAGCCCTAATGCTTTACCTTAAAAAAAAAAAAAAAAAACATTACAGTATCTGCTTTTATTTGGATCAGGATATCAATAATACTGGTCTTTAAAAGCTAAATGTGACAATTTGAAATATAATTAAACTAATAAAAATCTGTATTGCTTCAGGTGTGTCCAGTGCTGACAATCCAGAGGTTCCTGCAGGCCATCCACAAGGGGATAGTGGTGTGGCAGCCCCTTTTAGCCGGCCCGGACCTATTGGTATGTCTTAACAATTCATTTAAGACAAATCAGTGACTTAAATGACACTTAAAGGTTCTGATTCCCATACATTTGTCACTTACAGATATTCCACAGTCAAGAGCAGCAGGACCCACTCAACCCCGGTTAAAGATGTATCCAAAAAGAGAAGAGGAGGTCGTTCAATCCATCTTGGTACAACACGTTTTCATGGCTTGAGTACTCACTAATGAAAGACTGCGCTTACTGCTATGCATGCAGACAGTTCTCTTTGCCTAGCACGTCAGAATCCGTTTTCACCTCAGAATCCGGCTTTTCACATTGGAAAAAAGCAATGTATAAAGATGCTGGCTTTAAGGTGCATGAAAAATCAGATTCTCACATTACTGCCATGTTAGCTTGGAGTGAACACAAGAGGGCTGCACTTACAGATGCTTCTGTATTAAACACGATCAACAAAGAGTACAAAAAGAAGGTTGAAGAGAATCGCAGTTACATTAAAACGATGTACTGCTTTTGACAGCCACACAAAATATGGCACAAAGAGGGCACTGTGAGTCTGAGCAATCTGACAACAAAGGGAATTTCTTAGAAATTCTTGAAATGATTGCTAAACACAATCCCATGGTAGCCAAAAAATGAAAGCAAAATGCAATGCAAAATACACAAGCAATACCATACAAAATGAAATTCTGCAGTGCTTAGCCAGTATGGTGCAGGATTCCATTGTGAAAGAAGTGAAAGAGAGTGAGGTATTCTCCATCATCGCTGATGAAACCAAAGATCTGCAAAAAAAGGAGCAGCTGTCATTAGTACTTCGATATTATTACAATAGGGCTGTTCATGAAAGCTTCCTTGAATTCCAGCATGCACAAAATCTAGATGCTAAGGGGCTTAGTGACATGATCATCAAGTGCTTAGAAAGCTATGGCCTTCAGTATAAATCAAACCTTGTTGGACAAGGTTATGACGGCGCCTCAGTAATGAGTGGTAAACATTCGGGTGTGGCAGCCAGAATTAAGACAGAAGCTAAAACTGCGTTTTATGTCCACTGTAATGCGCACTGTCTAAACCTGGTCTTGGTTGACACTGTAAAGTCAGTTCCAGAAGCAGATTGTTTCTTTTCGCTGCTTGAAAAGATCTATGTAGGGGGGCACTGTGGCGCAAGCAGTAGCCCCGACCATATACGGGCTTGAACGCCCACGGGGACACGGGTTCGAATCCGACCCGCTGTTATTTCCCGACCCCACTCTTCTCTCCATCTCATTTCCTGTCCAAACCTTCACTGTCCTATCTGAATAAAGGCAAAAAGGCCAAAAACAAATCTTTAAAAAAAAAAAGAAAAGATCTATGTATACATGTCAGGCTCTTATGTGCACCAGAAATGGCTTACTGTCCAGAAAGAGATGTATGGTGGCACACCTAGAGAGTTACAAAAATGAAGTGACACAAGATGGGCATGTAGGGCAGTAGCTTGCAGGAATTTGATGGATAGATTACCAGCTGTATTGTGTGTTCTTCAAAATATAAGTGCAGAAAATCACAGAGACAGGTCCATTGATGCTAGAGGTCTGCTTGCACAGATTGACCTCACATTCATAGGCCTCCTTGCAACCTTCCGAAAAGTTTTCGGTGACACAAAGCTGCTTTCTGACCTGTTGCAGTCGCCCTCAGTTGATTTAGCTATGGCAGCAGACATGGTGGAGTCACTTCTTGATACTTTTCAAGAGTATAGGACTGAGACATTTAGTGATAAACTGTGGCATGACATAGTAAAGACAGCCAAACAGTGCAACATAGCTGTTGGGAATGTTGAGAAGAAAAGAGCACATAAAGTCAGCACCAAACTTGGTGGGTCGTATGTGACATGTACTATAGGCCTGCGCAAGGGTAATGCAGACAAAGATACATTCAGGCAGGGACTACTCTACCCCATCCTTGACACCTTAGTTTCTGAAATGGAAAGAAGGTTTTCAAAAATGAACTGTTCAGTAATGAGAGGTATACAGGCCTTCAATCCTAAAAGCAGTACATTCCTCCAGGATGACCAGGTCTTTGACTTTGGAAAAATATATGGGTGTGATAAGGAAGATCTTACTCATGAGCTTCACCAGGCTAGAAGAACTTTGTCAAGGAAAGCTGAGAGTGGGGCGGCACAGTTGGGAAACATCCTAGATTTAAAAGTGTTTTTGGAACCATACCAAGAGGTGTTTGTTCAGCTCTTCAGGCTATGCAAAATAGCTCTAGCCCTCCCAGTCAGCAGTGCTGCATGTGAGCGGAGTTTTTCAGCTCTAAAGCTCATTAAAACTCATTTGAGGACAACCATGCTAGACAACAGACTGAGCCATTTGGGTTTGCTAAGTATTGAGTCAAGAAGAGCGAGGGCACTCAACATGGATGATTTTATCAAAGTGTTTGCAAGCAAACACAAGAACAGGCGAATTGCACTGTTTTAACCCTCCTGTTTACCTCAGCTTAATAGTCCATGAGCCAGGGGGTTGGTCGTGCCACTTTGGAGGGACCAAGTCTCATGGTGATTTTTTTTAAAGGTCTATGTCCCTAGTGTAGGGGTAGAAATCACCTTTTCTGTGTTATCGTGTTGGGTTCAGGAGATATGATGCAAAATACATAATTTGGTTATGGTGGAAAGTAAAATGGCCACCATGGCTGCCACGAGGCGTTTTTGCGATGGTTCCATATCTGAAAATGTTCATGGCCCCAAACTGTTCAAGTGTACCAAGTTTCATGTGGTTGTGAAAAAGTGAATATCATTCTCACATATCACCTGGATTATCACCTGGATTATCACCTGCTACTGAAACGGGGCCTCATCAGTTGTAACATGTTTATATTGACAACAGGGTAGGAGTGGGAACACTTCAAATAATTGATAAACCTGGTAAAGAATACGTTTCTTAGGAACGTTTTTCGAGTTTTTGTATTATTTTGTGTTTCTGCTGCTAAGAAAGTCACTTACAAGCTGCCCACAATAACAGAATCCAATGCAAAG
This sequence comes from Clupea harengus, assembly GCF_900700415.2. NCBI lineage: Eukaryota > Metazoa > Chordata > Actinopteri > Clupeiformes > Clupeidae > Clupea > Clupea harengus. The sequence continues at coordinate 25,405,452 of NC_045157.1, forward strand.
TTCGGAATATTCTATCAGATACAAACTGCACAAAGTTACATTTATTCTGATAAGAAATGTTGTTATTGTTGTTATTCATGTAATATATCATTTTAAAGCTCTTTTTGTACTCTTTATGCTGGAACTATCCATGTGCACATCAGATCAATATGAAGTTATATATAAGGGCATTTGCAGTGGCATTCAGAATTGGCCCGATTACAGCATTAGAGGTCAAAGGTCAAATTCTCTTGACCTCAGTGTCATGACAATGTGACCGATGGACAGATAATAATCTAAGCTTTACAATGATATATGACTTTATGGCATTGTGTGTTGGTTTCCCTCTTTTATACTGGATCTATGTGTAAAATGGTGAAAAAAGATTGAATGATGGAGGGATGAAAAAAGGAGTGATAGCACATAGCATTGCAGCAATGGTAGCTTTCTATCATGCATTTCCCAACACTAGGGACATAGACCTATAAAAAAATCACCATGAGACTTGGTCCCTCCAAAGTGGCACGGCGACCAAATTTTGGGGGTCTGGCTCATGGACTATAAGGAAGGAAGAAGGGGGTAGGAAGGACGGAATGAATAACAGAGGGAGGAAAGAAAGAGAGAAGGACACGAAGAAGGGAGGGAGGAAGGAAGCAAGGAAGGAACTGCCAAAACAGATTGGGTCTCTTGAATGGTAATACTAGAGTAACCAACACTGTACCACATGTAAAGTTTATAATTTGTTTGGTTAAATCATTTGTTCAAAGAGACAAATATGTTTTCACTTTATAGGCGGAGATTGACTGTGTTTTTTAATGTGCATTGTTTTTTTATGTTGGCTTTTGGAGTCACAGGTTATTTTGTAACATTATTACTGTAACAAATCAGTGTTGAAACAAGATTTGTTACAAGTGATGTAAGCTTTTTTTTATGCACACATAAGCTCTGGTAAGGTCAGCTATCTCTGTTGATAAAATATTCTACACGGTCTGTACCTCCAACCATTTACATTGTTGCACATGTAAAGTTTTGCACAGTTTTGTCAAGTAAATATTTTGCCCAAAGAGTCTTATTTATTTTAATTTTGTTGGCACTTTATACAGAAAGTGCATTGTCTTTTTTGTATGTACTGTGTATCATACCTTGGAAGGTTGTTTTGAAGTTAGAATAAAGTATGGTAGTTTTCAATCACATTTGTATGTTGCCTTTTCCTGAATGTTGTGACTAGTAGGTCTGTTCTTGCTTGCAGTGTTAGTAAGTGAAGTAGATATGGGTTGTGGATACAAAAATGGTAAATTAATGCTATGCCGACACCTGGGTGTGGGTGTGTATTTTCTTGTGTGTGTGTGTGTGTGTGTGTGTGTGCATACGTGAGTGTATATGTCTGCGCAGGCGCTCCTGCTCACACTTCATGCCACCCCTATCAAAAATGTCTGGACACGGCCCTGAATGTAAACAACCATCAAACATCTGTTTTCTATATTTTTATAGCAGTGAAATATACACATTGAAATATAAAAATGATTGTACATATACACAAGTTTAAATATGTGTGGCAGAGTGGGCTACGCCTCCACCGTCCATCCCCCCAGGTGTAATAAGAAACACTGATTACTGGGCGGGCTTGTATTTTGATATATAGCCCAGCTCAGGTCACGGGGAGACACGTCCTCCTAACCTTGTTTTGCTTCCGGGTGCCCATCAGTTTGTATGGTGGCGTGGGATTGCAAATTGCACTACTTGGACTAATGCTGTTACCGAAGGTAAGCAACTTTGGCGTTAAGCCACTTCGTCCATTGCGGCACCTTCTTATTGTTGCTAAAAAGGCTCGTTCACTTTTCTGTTTAGCACGAGTGGTTCATTGTCGCGACAAAGCCGGTGTAGCGGTTGCTCTGACGCCGGGTGCTCGGTGGGAATCAGCTGGAGGTAGGCTGGTTCAGTTACTACTACCGCTCTGTATTTTAATATGCAGGTTTAGTTACCAGCACCGCTCTGTATTTTAATATGCAGGTTTAGTTACCAGCACCGCTCTGTATTTTTAAATGCGCATTAGTTATGAATAACAATGCTATCCTCCTCTCTATCATAGCTCCGTCCATGACTCGCTGTCCCTGAGTGTGCAGTCATTGCAGCTCGGCACGTTGAGCTGAGGGTCATCCACTGCCTCCACCCGGGAAGGGCTGCTGTTCTGTTTTACTGTCAAATACATGTTTATAATTGACCGGCATGCTCATGCTTGGTGTGTATCTCTCTGTGATTTCCTGCATGCATGGGGCTAGGCTGGGTATGCTACCTTCCATCTCCGCTTGCTCTGCCTGATATTGTTTTGTTGGTTTCTTTTGATTTGATGCATGGGGCTGTGCAGTGGGCTGCTGCTTTTCCCTCTCTGCTTGGCCTGCATGTTTTGTTGTTTTGTGCTGCTGCTATGTTAACTATGGTGGTGGTAATTCTGAATGATTGTTAACTAGCCTAACCGTGTCTTTGCTGAAGTGCGTGCGTGTGCCTCTGTGTGTGCATGTAGCTAAGGTAACCCAGGGTACTGTGACAGAGCCCGCTACTCCCCGCTGACCGTCGGAGGTCCACCCCGTCCTAAGTCCCTACGCCAAAGCTAAGTAGCCTCAGTAGGATAGCCACACTATTAAATCCTCTCCCTGCCTCTTTACTGTCAAGTGTTTTGCTAACCCCAGTGCCTCTATCTCTCTCCCTGGACAGGTGCAGTGAGTTTCACTTGAGCGACAGGCTGACCCCCAGGTGGTGGAGCCCACCCCCTCACTTTTCCTTGCTGTGTGCATAACGGTTGCCCTATTTTGGAGTGCAGTGCTTACTGGTTTTATGCACGTGTGGTGTGTGTCTTCTGGGCCTCTCCTGTCCCCCTCTTGGAAAGTCCTGCTCGCTGCGGTAAGCCACTGCCCTGCTCCACCTTTGAGTCCTGACCACTGGCCCATCTCCGTAAGGCTTTGGCCATCTCACCTGCTCATATTCGGGTCATAGCCCACTGGCTAACATTGTACGTGTCTACTGTGTGTGTTTAGTGTATGTGTGTACGCTGGAAATAACTCTGTTTGGTTGTTGTGTGAGAGGCAACAGCCTGTACTATAATTGCCCTGTACTCCTTTTACTACTGTCTGTATACCTGTTAATAAACTGTATTTATGGAACCAATGTCTCTGGCCTAAGAGTGTTACGAACTTGTGTTTGCCTTGTTAGAGCTAAATTAACACAGAGTCTATATCTGTCCTAGGGTGACTACCTAGGTGGCGTAGTCGACAATTAAAACTATCCTAGTAAACTACCTCGCCACTGTCACATATGCATGACCAACACCATGCAGCGTTTTCTTTGCCCTTCGTTCTCATACCTTTATGTGCTGTATATCAGAGATGGCCAACAGAAAAGCGAATTATTCAGAGACGGCTTCTGTTACCATGGAAACAATCAAAGAAGCTAGCATTAGTTGCTGCTGCATATCAGAAATGGCCAACAGAAAAGCGAATTATTCAGAGACGGCTCCTGTTACCATGGAAACAATAAATGAAGCTAGCTTTACAAGCTGCTGCATATGACACATGGCTAACAGAAAAGTTTTGTCATTTTTCTCAATGATGGTCAACTATTTTTAGTTAAAGAAGAACTATTTCGATAGTTTACATTAATTTTCAGCATTTCAAAGAGAATGAGCTGTGGGAACCGAAGAACAGCGAGGTCTAGCAGCAATTATCATAGACATATATCTATAACTTAAATTAAGGTTTACACTTACATGTTGGAAAACAGAACGTCTCATGGAGGCTGCTTGCTAACGCTATTTCAGTTATGTTTAGTGCAATGTAACAAATCAGTGAATTATCAGAGTAGCCTGTCTTTTCGTTCGTTCTGAATATTACACTGATATGAAACGTTGAAATTCAAACATTTTCAGTAATTATTTTAATTTGCTATGGGAAATAATCATTACATTTATCGAACAAATAGCCGAGAGATGAATTGATTACCAAAATCATCGTTAGTTGCAGCCCTAGTGATTACATTTGTGGGCATACCACTGTATAAAACCATTATACAATTGTTCTACATGAAGAAGTGAAGACAGGTTAGCCATAAGGTACTCTTAATAAATGTATTTACTCAAATGAACCTTTGAGGTTTAAATCCACGTTGTTGTGGAGAAAGAGGTACGTTTTAAAAAAAAAAATAGCCTGCCTTTATTAAACTCAGCAGATAAATTCACTCGCTCAAACAAACAAGCGCTGTTAAATGCACAAGCATGCACGTTGAAATTAAATTATAAACAATGCAAAAATGGAGATAAATAGAATACTCACTACACAAAACTATGTACATTGTCCAACCTTCGAGGTTTAATCCACGTTGTTGTGGAGAAAGAGGATGGCATCAACAGTGGATGGCTTCAGCGATGTCCTCCTCTGTTCGTTGTAGTGATGGGAAGTTCGGATCATTTTACCGACTCGGTTCTTTGAATCTCGTTCAGTAAAATGAACAAATCTTTTTTTGAGTCATTCGTTCATTTCGGGGGGGGGGGGACTTCCCATCACTATCATGGGGGGGAGGGTGGTAAGAGAAATTCCTGCATTAAAATATTGTGACACTAACACTAACAACATAACACTGTATCATGACAGTCTGGATGATTTGAAGTGGTCATTTATTATCACACTAGCATTCAATTATCACGGCAAACTATTACGCTGAACCCTAAGTAAAGTTCACAAAAGTTAAAATAACGAAACCTGTAATTATTACTTGTGAAGGGATATCATTCACGTCTTACTAAACCTAGCCACGCGAAAGGGAACGAGATAAATTCCTGCATTAAAATATTGTATCATGACAGTCTAGATGATTTGAAGTGGTCATTTATTATCACACTAGCATTCAATTATCACGGCAAACTATTACGCTGAACCCTAAGTAAAGTACAAAAAAGTTAAAATAACGACCTGTAATTATTACTTGTGAAGGAATATCATTCACGTCTTACTAAACCTAGCCACGCGAAAGTGAACGAGGTAAACAAATCCTTTCTGTTTCCTCTTCTGAGCCTATGCAGGTCACGTGAAAAATTATCCTAAGATCCGTATCCGAAGACCCAGTCAAAATGAACGAATCATTTCTGTTTTCTCTAGCTACCAGTGCTGAGCCTATGCAGGTCACGTGGAAAATGAACGATGAACGAGATCTGATCTGTATCCGGCAGATGAACGAGTCGTTCACCTCCCGACCGTGTCTTCGGGTCAATGAACGATTCGGCAGATGAACGAGTTGTTCACCTCCCGACCGTGTCCTCGGGTAAATGAACGATCGGGAGGTGAACAATTCGTTCATCTGCCGGATACAGATCTTTGGGTCAATGTTTCGTTCTTCTGCCAACCAAGTCTTCGGATCAATTAATCGTTCATCTGCCGGATACGGATCTTTGGATCATGGTACTGGTAGATAGAGGAAACAGAAATTATTCGTTCATTTTCCGACTCGGTCTTCGGATACAGATCTTTGGATCATTTCCCACGTGACCTGCATTCAACGAATCATTTCTGTTTCCTTGGCTGAGCCTATGCAAGTCCCGATGCGTGGCCACGAGAAAATGAACAAATCTTTTTTTGAGAGGACTCGTTACTCTCGAGTCCTTGTAAGGATTCGTTCAAAATGAACGAATCGTTCATGAACGACACATCACTAGTTTGTTGGTTCTTCCAGCAGCGCTGAAGTTGCGTTCGCTGCTGCTGCTGCTGGCGGGTATGGCAAGGATACCGCGGGCAAGGACACCAAGCTTCGGGTAAGTTACATGGTGTTCTCTCCACCAGCCCAAGACATCTCTATCATCCTGCATCACGTGGTCATGAGTGGAGTATTCTTCTACTTCATCCCCGGCATTTGCCAAAGGCTGATTTTCCCACTCTTCAAAGTATACTGCAGCTTTCTTGGGCGCAGGTCCTTCCCCTGGATCAGTGGACGCCTCCTCGGTGTGGTGGTCACTGAGCTGTCTGCGAACCTCTAGGTGAAGGTCGTCTCTCCCTGATGCAGACAACATTCGGAGTTGGCTGTATTTAGGCCAAAGGAAAGTTGCGATTCTGTGAAGATCTTTTATTTCCACCTTTCGCAAAATCCAATGGAGGTGCCGCCCCCGAATAATGGCTTGATATGGTCCAACGTCTTTTTGCCACAGTGGCTCTTCAGTCGCTCAAACCACAGTAGCACAAGGTTTATTGTGGAGTACTGGTCTCCTTCAAGTTCACGCTGGGCCTCATAAAATGGTTGCAGGAACTCGACAAGAAAGTGAAGTACGTCTGGGCATACAGCATCGATCCGCCAGCTCTCTGCACGGTCCTCAAGCTTTTGACGTAATTCCTGATAGACTGAACGGACAGAGTTCAGGGTTAAATAGGCCGTGCTAAATCGGGTGTCTCCCATTTGATTGACCGTTTTTGATAGCAAAGCTGCCATTCCTGTCTTTTTGACGTATTTTACCAATGCCTCCGTAGCTTCAATTGTTTCCGAAACAGTTGGGGCTTCTTCGGCCAATTCTTTAAGATCGAGGGCATGGCGCATCACGGTGTTATACAGGTGATCTTGACAGTCGAGCCTGTGGTATGGTCTGAGGGCACTGATAATGTTAGAGCCTTGGTCTGTCACCCACACAACTTTATTTAGAAGACTCATATCCAGCCCATACTCTGTCAGTAGTCTGAGTATCTCTATCCTTATTTTATTCCCCGTCTTTGCCTCCTCTTGTGGGAACACTGCTGTTGTGAGAACTTTGCTCACCAGCTTGAAGGTTCGGGTCACGAAATGGCAAGTGATTGCCATGTAGCTTAACTTGTGGAAGTCCTCTGTCCAGATGTCCAGTGGTCATTCCGATCGTTTTAACCTCTTCATTTATTTCGTTCAGTTGTGCCACCAGCCTTTTGCGTTCCTCTTTTGCCATCTCATGGCACCGTTTTGACATTGTTGTAGGGTCAAGCAGTACGTGCTGCACTGCCACTGGCCCATAGACAGTACCGACATGAATCAGCTGCTGGGCCAACTCACGGAACCCCTCTCCTTCAATGCAGCGAAATGGCCTTAGATCCTTGCAACAGAATGCAACGCATTTTTCAGTAATTTTCTGTCTCCTGGAGTGGGATTCTTCTTTTGCTGCTAGTAGCGAAGGCGGCGATGCTCGTTTGCACAAGCCCACCGGCATCTTCAGTTGTCTTGCAGCCTTTATCGACATGGCGCTGCAGGGCGGAATTCCCCGTCCGCTTACTGTCGTACATCATTAAAACGCCACACTTTTTACATTTGACGTACCCAACCGCATCATGAGAGTCTGCTTGCACTACTAAGAAGAAAAAATTCCAAACGGTTGATTTCCCTTCTTTAACTACCGTTTTGTACTCTCCAGATGACAGCTTCTGTTTCACGTCCTCCATGATTTGTTTTCTTGTTGTCACTGTTAAAAAAGCTGCTTTTACCAGCAACTTCCAGCTGTGCACCCTGTTGTGCACGCACGAGACCTGGGCCACAGAGAGGTCAGGTCAGCCAATCGGGTATTCCCAGAGTTCCGTGGGGCGCATGCACACTTGCACAGGGCAAAACTACTGGAAGTTAATAGTCCAGACCTGCCAACATTGGAAAATGTGTTTGAGTACCACACCTGGGGGGGCGGCGGTTTTGTGCGGCGCGGCGGGAGAGAGAACTGTTGTAAATGTAGTATACCCCCATGATTTTTCTGTTGTCCTGTCCAAGATTTTGTGGCCTTCATTTTTTTTGTTATAATGCTGTTGCATGTTTGAACCAATAGACGGCATTCTGAGCTAATAAATAATGCAGTTCTGAACCACTTTAGTAGGCCTAATGAAAGAAAGAAAAAGACTGTGATAACAGTTATAAGTGATAACTGTGACAACAAATTCGTAGCCTAATAAAAACTTTCTCTGCACAAGTGAGCAGTACATAGCAGGTCTTTTACACTTCCTCTGGGATGTTATTTCACTCTAGGCTACTTAGGACCTTCTCGAAGGCGGGCGCAAATATCGTCATTGACCTCAGTGCTGAGGCCGTGAACCACGCTGTCTCCGTTTGGGCATGTTCAGCTTGTTGCAGCCTTTAGTTATTTGGACTTTAAAACTGCAATTGCATCCTTATTTTTTGTGACAATTTTTCTACAATAAAACCGACAACATTGGATGGTCAAACTCCCTTTGCATTGGATTATTGGACAGAACTGCGAGTCTTGACATTGCTTTCTCCATGGTGGTAAAATCAATTAGGACATAGGAATAGGATCTAGGGGTTTAAAGGAAAAAACTCAACTGTTTTTGCCACTACACACTGTGACATGACGATAGCTGTGCGTAGGCCTATGTGTGGACACTGTAGAAGGCTGTCGCGGACTTCGAGCATGAACTTGAGAACATCGGACATGTTCACACTTGACAGGTAGGCCTATGATTCTCGGATAATATGCATCATACTGTGTTCGTTACCTGTTGCTCCTTGGTGACTGATATCAATATTAACATTGAACACTGTGCAGAAAGCATGGTGGGGAAGTCTGAAAAGAACAGAGGGATGGCCATCTCTCCCGGTGACTATCAATGATTTTTTTTGAGGCGCATGCGATCTTTTTATTTTCTCCGGTGGTTCTGCCATGGTAGCATACTACAAAAGTTTGTCTGAAATTAGTAATATCAAAAACACCAAGAAAGCGTAACGTCAAACCATTTGTAACACAGCCAAGACACTTAGATATATTTGCCATTTTAAATCGACGGCGAACATAAAGACTGCATGGTTAACATCGTTGGGCTAAAATTAAATTAATTTAATTTAATTTAATTTAACGTCTTATCTCTGCATTACTCGTTAGTTTACCTTTCAGTGATTTTTAACTTGGTTTAATGTCCTCACTTGAAGAATTGGCCAGATGTTGGCGAGAAGGGAGAGTTAGGTAAGTATGAATGAAAAATCGCTAACTGAGACAAAAACAGCGGTTGATTCTACTGACTGCAGAGTAACCTAGTACTTTCTGATTTCGAGGGTCATACACAGGATAGTAACGATAGTAACGGCAGGGGGTCTGTGATTGGTCAAATTCCTCTTCTGCTTCTTGCTCTGCTGCAGCTGCCTATGTACGGCTTGGCGACTCGACACAGACAGATTTTGAAGGTTGAACCCGGTTTTATTTAGTATTTTTTGTTTTGCGTACTTTTAGAGCATTAACTCGTACCAGCGTACTTTGATGTCAAAATGCGTGCCAGGTACGCAAAATGCGTACATGTTGGCAGATCTGTTAGCCCCACTTGATCACCAACACTTTTGACACCATACCACCATAACAGAAGGTGGTATTATGTTGTACAGGATTATATGCATAAGAGTTTGAAAATCCATGGATGTCAACCAGGTAGGTGTAGGTAGGCTGAAATGATATAAATCAAATGTCATTATTGGCTCAAATATTGCGACCCACTCCTCCCAGCTGTTGAAAATCAGTGTTGGTCACACTGCCTGGTATTATAGGTCACATGTTAATCTATAGATCACATCAAATGCATTTGACAAAAATAGTCAGTTTTGTCATCCTGCATGTCCTGTATGCTCCATATGGTGGCAGTCTAATTCCAATAATGTCCTCGTACCCCTAGAATGCACATGTTATTTGCACTTTTATACATGTTTTACTTACAGTATGCTTAGTTATTTGTTGTCTTGAAATGCTGTGATTGGTCTCTTTTTGTTTGAGAATCGATTGCACAGGTTAAGACCACACCTCTGCTGCTCTACTTTTTGCTCTAAACTTCAAGCTGTCCAAATTTAATCACAGATATTTCTCCTTACCGTCCTCAGGAGAAAAAGTTTGAGACAAAAATTTGATTGTATTGTAAAAATGTACCATATTTGAGCATGATTTGTAACCCTGATGAGATCTCTACTTTCACTCCATAGGAGACAGATGGTTTGTTGAAATTCATTGTTCACTGAACATGATCTTAACCATACATTTTGGTTAACAGAGTTTCAACAGATAGATTTTTTAAATAATTTCAGCATCTGTAATTAGTATATAGGGCACCAACCAAATAAGGTGTGACTGAAATCTGAAAAGCAGGAGATTCCTGAATTCCACTTTTAGTTGCAGTTAACTTCTGCTGTTGTCTCTGAGGTTTCTTATGGGTGCTTCCATCACAACGTGAAAGACTGTAGGGAGATACTCTAAAGAGATATTTCAGAAACTTTGGGTTTTATTCAACCTTTTAGAAAGGTGTATGTGTGTGAAAATATTCCTTCTAGGAGCAGTAGAAAAATAGTCATCAGCAGAGCAGTTGCAGCTGCTTCCAAGTCCAAACAAACACAACTTCACAAATGGTCCAATATAATGATTTAATTATTGCACAATAGTGTTTTATTGTCTTTTTCCCTTGTGTATAGATAGAATGAACATTCTGTTCACATTATAACCACCTAATACTATATTTCAGACTTAGCTGTGCCATGAAGGGAAATGTGAACAGACCTGTTTATTTTGAAAGATGGCATAATGATTTGGATTTGACATGAAACACCACCAATAGACAACCCCTATGTGTTTCTTGTACACTCTCAGCTGTGTGAATACTAATTTAGTCCACGTGTAGCCTGGGCCAAGTGTAGTGTAGCAACGCATCGTTGCATTTGGCACGTCATTTACATTACATGAGATGAAACACTCACCATATATGAGAGAGAGTAAGTATTTAAGTACATGGATAAATAAAGACTTCTAGGTATCAAAGAAGAAAGCTAGATGGATTACAAGACTATCCATCTATTAAAACTATGAACCAACCCGCAGCTGAAAAGAGAAAAGCTGAAGGAGGATGAATCAAAGGTGCCAAAGGGAAAGGCTAAGGCAGGTGGAGCTGTGCTGAATTGTACCCCTCAGTCTGAACTCTGTTGTGGATCATCCAACAGCTGTAACTCCACTACCATACTTTAAACTAGATAAGGCCTAGGCAAGCATGTGATGAAGAGGTACATATTCTGGTGCTGGCTCTCTCCCAAAAATCCTCTTAGAGCTCCACTCCTAGTTCCTGCTCCCAGGCAACAGTAGTTTTAGAGCCAGTTTGCATATTGAGAGAGTATATTTTGGAAATGAGAGATTTCTGGTGAGTTGAAATAGTTTTCCAACGGCTGCTTTGGGGGTGGAGAGGGGAACCCCAGAAAGGTCTAACAACACTGTCTATGAATAGGTAGCTGAAACTCTTTAAACCATTTCTCTCCCATAGGTGAAAGGCAGGGTCTAAAAGAAAGGGTGGAAAAAGATGATTGTTGGAGATTGTTGGAGGCATAAGGGTAGAAGCTTGACTTATGACTTATAATGACATCTGAATGGGTGAACAACAGACAACTGGGTTCACAACCCATCATAAGAGGGTTGTCTGTGTAATGAGAGAGAAAGGGGGGAATGAAAAAAAGCAGAGGAGCAGAAAGAGGAAGACACCACAACGTTTGTGGGGCACCATACCACCAGAACAAAAACTTCTGGATGTTCGCTGCGGAACTAAATTAGGCAAAGAAAGCCTTCAACTTAGTGTGCATTGCTGCAGCAGGGAACTCTGAGTGTCTTTTCTTCCCATATAAAAGAAATGATAGCTTGGTCAATAGATTTAAAGTATAATTTGGATAACAATAGCGGAAAAGATATAGACATTTTGGCAGTATGTTAATTTTAACAGCATTAATCTTCCCAAGCACAGACTAAGGTAGATTGCCATCTTCTCTCTTCATACAGTAGAGGAGAAGGGTAAAGTTTGCATCTAAAGAAAAAGACAGGGAGTATGTAAGATTTTTAAGATTTTTTTTTTTTTAAAGCAGCACAATGGAGGAATTGCTAATCGCTAACGAGATGCTAGCGGCTAAACCTAGCAAAACCTCTTGAAATGTGCTTACTTTGACACTATGACAAACTAGTGAGTCAACGGGGACGGCCCAGTGTTCTGAAAGCCCGATATTCCGAAATCTCAACATTCCGAAAAATAGTCACCCTGGCATAATTTAGAAATATTTAAAGGACCCATCATATGCCCATTTTACCACAACTTGATATGGTTCCTTGGGGTCTTAATGAAATGTCTGTAACATATTTTGGTCAAAATACCACAAGAATCATTTAAAACAGCACCCTTTTTACCCTGTCAAAAACAGCCCTCCAAGGAGTGACCTGTTTTGAGTGCCTGTTCCTTTAAATGCTAATGAGCCAGCTCCCTCCTCCACGAGATGCGCTCCCCTAGCTTTAACACCTCCCTCCACCCCAACACAAGGCAATGTTTTTTAAAGACAATATATACTTCAACACAAATTCCACTCCATAGACATCCAAACGAACTATCTACTGTAGAAGTAAGCATAGATCAAATAGGCTAGCTTAACTGTTCACACAAAAATGCGTTGGCCACATCTTTAGCGATTGCTGTACACCAGCTGGCTCCTACACACTACAACATGCTAATGTCGCTAACTTTTACACAAAGCCTATAATTTCACTGTCAGGTTATTTTGTGTCAACAATTAATCTCGAAAACCTTCAACTACCAAACTAGTTCACAGAAATCTTGTTGTTTGCGGTAGGCACTATATACCCATGCAAACGTAAATTCTCACAGGAATTACATCCAGACGAACTGCTAAGCTAGCCTATTTGATTTATGCTTACTGGAATAGCTAGCTAGCAGCATGAAGCAAATGAAGCCCTCAAGATGAATTCAATCAATTTCGCTCTTGTGTCTTCTGAGGCTGGGACGTTGTACAGATCTGTGCAGCCGACCACAGCGCATCTTGAGGGCTTCATTTGCTTCATGCAGCTAGCTAGCTATTCCAAGTGTATCCGAGGTTTGCAAAAATGAAGTGAAGTGAAAAAAGTTTACAGCATTGCTATCATGCTAATTTTATGGGAAGTGATCACTTGATTGACTTCAAGGTGTATTTAACAGTACAGAGGCCAATATTAAAACTTGTTTCGCAGGACTGTCAGGTTTTCACAATGTAATCTGCGTAATTGACTGTATACTCATATTGAAATACAGGCACCAAGAGAGAATGATCAGTTTGATCATTATCTATTTTGTATTAATCTATTAAAGCAATACCCAAATTATTTGAGACTCCACCATTACACTTTCTGGATGTTTCATGAATTTTTTGTTAAAGCCCCATTCCAGGAGAACTGCCATTTTTGTCACTGAGCTCCCCCTAAAGTTGCGGAGTGTAGCTCACTTTTTACACCACTGTTGTAAAAACAAATCGCACTTTGACACCCCCTAATGGACAATGTACATGTGTATTTGTTGACAAGCTGAAGGATATAGAACCGGCAAAGACAACGGCTGAGCCAAAGAAGCATGTAGACTGACAAGGTAGAGTAATATCACAAGATTTCACACAAATATGACTCTGTATAGTTTTATTTATTGTGACATCTGAGATGAACGTGAACATAACCAAAGAATAACACAAAAAATGAAATACTGTTCATGTTTTCTGCCCATATGTGGAGTATGTGTAATCTAATAAAATAATGGCGACATGCTTAATATACATTGGACAGTGTAATTTATTACAAGCTAGCTGAGTTTTCAAGGTTGTAAACTTCCAAGGCTTATTGGTGTGAGATTCACGAAGACTGATCAAACTTTTTGATGTGAGATGAATTGGTTGGATGCTAGCCTGAGACAGGACGATGACTTTGGGCATCTGGAAAAACTGCAAATCTCTGTGAGACAGGAATTACACAAATAAGGCCTAGGTCCAAATCTTTCATAAATAAAATTGGCAGGGATGTTTATGATAACTAGCATTTTCACAACTTTCCTAATACAGCCAAACGTCAAGCAAGGACAACACAAGACATATCAATTCAGCTAATAAGTTATTACTGACTAGTCCAGCAGAAAGAAGGCCAGCTCGGCATCTGACTTGCTAAGTTACTTGTTCAGTCTCTTGCTTGGTTACTCTCTCTTTTTTTCTTCCTATCCTCCAACAGTGTCTTCCTTTGTTTCTTCATCACCTCTGCCACGATGTCCATAAAGAAAATACTGCGCTAGCTTCCTCTTATAGCTAGCATATGGGTCTATTGGTTGTTGCCTGAGGTGGTGCTGTCATGCCAAATAGTGTCCGGGTGACGTCTTATTGGCTTTCGAACGACTCTTGAGTGACAGTTGCTATACCAACGCTAGCATTATGTAACCCGGACACTTTTTGGCAGTCAGAGTCGTTCGAAAGCCATCAGCTACTTTTTAGTCGCGTAATATTGTGCCTAAACTATGAAGTATTCTGTTTTAGCTACACCTGCCAGTATCCTGTACGTCAACATTCGCAGTCAATACCGCTACATTTTTAGTCGTAAATATTGTGGCTAAACTACTTTTTAGAGTTCATACTAGCTAGCTAGCTATACACTAAGCAAAAAAAAAATCTCCTTGTCTTGTGCAAATGTAATTGTGGGTGCTGTCAGATATGTCTAATAATCACAACACATTAAGGACTTTAACTATTCGACTTGGCACGTTTGTTCTTGGTTCACCAGCTCATAAAAGTGTACACACATAGCAATAATACAAGGAAAACATGTATCTGTAATCTATGGTAAAGTTTATTTGTAATCAATGGGAGGTGGGCTATGGGATTACATCTGATGATATCCATGCTGCATCTGGACTCCTTTTCTGCTTTAGGTCCACACACCAACTGTCTGCCACACCTTAGAAAATGGTAGAATGGGAGAGACTGTAAGAAAACTGGCAGTAAGCAAAACATAGGCCTGCTTTAGATAAAAGCCCTCTCACCACGGCAAGGTACAGGCCAAGAGAGGGTCATTTATTTAATAATTTGTGTTGTCCCGGTTTCGTCTCGGCCCCTAGATCCTTCCTTCCTTCCTTTTCCATATAATGCATTGTTACAGCACCATCAATTTAGAGAAATGGCACACATAACGTAAACAGGCCAAGAGAATGGTGACGGTGAAAGGTAAATATCTTTATTGATAAACCAAGAATTAACTCAACATGGTGGCAGAGAAAGTAAATAATAACAAAAGAGAAAACAAACCCTCACACGGTCTGCATAGAAAACAAAAGGATCTAAGCTGCTCCCGTTGGAAAACAAAGGACATCGGAATGTGGTGAGTCCTCCGGGGAATCTTCCTACTACACTTAATTGAATCTAAACTTAGAGCGTGCCAAAACCCACCACCATACACCACCAGCTCTATAATACAAACAAAGTAAAATACTTACTTTAAACTAAACCGATCCAGGTAGATCAGTTGAACAAAGAACGTTTAAACTAACAATAACCATAAACAAGAACAAAGCAGGGCGCCAGCGGAGCGCTGTGCAGCAGGGCCAACGTAGGCCCGACCGAAAGCGGAGACGGGGTGTGGCAGGATGAAATAGGGCGAGCCAGAGAGAGCGATGGAATGGATTATGGCCGTCTTATATAGGCGAAGGCCAACCCACAACTGCAGCTCAATCAGACCAAGGTCACCTATAGAGGGGGACAGAGAGAGAAGACAGAAGGGAGAACAAGCGCGCAGATGTGCTGCAATCCATACTGCTCCCCACGTAACATGCATTAACAATGAGCATTAGAAGATGCGAAGGGCCAGTTAGAAACTGGGAGTCTATCAATGCCTACATTTTGTAAAGTTGATTATATGTACACAACTTACCGCACCTCCTGCAAGACACCAGAGGCTCTCCTCCCTCCCGGATGCTCCGCCTGCAGATGCAGTGCACACTGACCTCCATAGCATGCACTGGCCCGGCTGTTGGACACCGTGTGGAGCTTGGAAACTGTGACAGATGCCCAATCTGAAAGCAGGAAACAAGGTGACGTCGCATGGTAGCCTGATGGTACTGCACCCGCGACGGAGCCTCACCTCTGCCGAGAGTGACACTGTTTGCAATAGCAAACAGCCCACAATCTGAGCTGCCCCTCTGCTGCTGGACATCAGGCCACCAACCGGACCTGGCTACATGGGGAAGAGAGGAGAGCTGTCACTTGGGAAATTAACTCCTCAGTCTTGCTTCTTATGACACGGAGTGAGGACTGGCCCTGAGGTCCTCCACCCTGCTCAGTGAAGCTAGGCAGGCCTGCCCCCGCTGGACACCTGTAATGACAACACTGTCATTACTGTCCTGGACAACCTGTGGGAAGATATAATTGATTAATAGGGTGCATGTAAATGTCGTTTACAACACACACATGTCAAATGTTTATGTGCCGTACTGGCACATGCTGGACAGCATATTTGTAATACTGAACAGTACAAAGAATTTGAAAAAGTACCTGAAGTGAGTTCCCCTCCAAGGTTCAGGTTCAATAAAACACACTGACTCGGGTGGATGGAACACAGTCTCCTCGGTGTCCTGGAGTCCAGTACATGCCATCTAACAGACATAGTAATGTCAGTTTACAGGCACAGGCCAAAGTAAAAATTAGGTTGTGTAGTTACAGTATTCAGCCCGCAAATGTAAACATGATCTTGAATTGTTGATTAAATTGAAAGAAATAAAACTAGAACTTGCAAATGTACCTGAAATGAGTCCCCCTCCAACGGTTCGGGTGGATGGGACACAGCTTCCTCAGTGGGCGGGAAAATCCGTGCTCCTTTAGTCAGAGAGGAGCAAAAAGATTTCACGACATAATATTTAGCAAAATGTTTCTTGTTGAATTGAATGGTGAGATGGTACTCAGTTACAGTAAT